>NC_041403.2:71219117-71524742 GCF_900747795.2 Erpetoichthys calabaricus | reverse complement strand
TGTGTCATGATAGACTGGCACCCTATTCATGATTGATTTCTGTCTTGGACTTTAATTAATGAATTTATTTAATTAATGAATGTTTTTGTTACTGTAATACGCTTCTGTCAGGATTACCTAAGAAAGACATAAATCGGCTTCAGCTAGTTCAAAATGTGACAGTAAGAATCTTACAGTAACTAAGGAAAAGAAAAAACGGAGCCTGTTTCATCAGTTTTAGCTTTATTACATTGGCTGCTGATATTCTTTAGGATGGATTTTAAGGTACTGTTGACCATATATAAGGCTGTTAACAATCTTGCTCCTGACTATGTTTCAGAATGACTTTCACTCAATTTTCCAGCTCACAATCTGAACTCCTGCCACAACGGTCTTCTCAACTTTCCAAGAACCAAGCATAAAAGAACTGATGAGGTGGCTTTCAGAACTTACGCTTCAAAATTGTGGAATGCTCTGCTGATAGACATATACCAGGCTGGCTCTGTGGAAATCTTTAAAAAATTTCTAATGACCCATTTTTTTTAATTGGGCCTTTGGTTAGTCTACCATATATACATTCTTTAATATATTAAAATTGACATTTCAATATTCTGTTTTAGTTTCAATCTGTTTTCTTTTTTTACATTCTCTGTGGTGGCACATTGTGCCACTACAGTATTCCCAATTCACACTCTCTGCTACTGCTCCTGATGCAGATGACGATGGTGACTGTACACGTCTGCGTAATTGGACATGGAGTCCATTAGATGGACTTTGTATGTAATATTAACATTCTAATGTCTTACATAAGTACTGCACTATTCTTTTATGTTATTTACAATTGGAACAAAGCCTAAGTGATGAACTCTTATTTCTGGATATAGTCATCTATTATTGAGATGTATAACTATCGCAGTCATCTAATACTGAGACTAAGACTACTTCAACCCTTTCTGTACTTTAAAAATGCAATATAATGTATACCTGCATTAGTATTTTCGGTCCAGTATTGACCCTGCTTTGACACCTACTGCATGCCCATTGAAACTGAAAGGGGGTCTCGTTTTGAAATTTGATTTCTTTTTTTTTCCTGTAAGGTGTTTTGTTTTTTTTTCCTCCTCTTCATAGACAGTCTAAGGATGAGATGTTGTCAAACACGGCCTGGTAAAGCCCATTAATACCTTTGATATGCAATTTATCAATGTATTTTTATTATATTTTTGTATTATCTATTTTGGTAGCTGTGAATTACTTTGATCTACATTCTCCTTGTATGAATGTTGTTGTTGTTTTACTTGATGGTATTAGTACAGTATAACCTATGGGTCCCTCAACCCAGATCTGGATAAACAGGTACAGAAAGTGGATGGACAGAACAGTAATTCTTATTATAACTAATAGAATAAATATCCTACAAAGGTAATTCTTTGGTTTCAGTAAGCTCAAAAGCAGTAAAAATAAATAAGTAAAAATAAGAAGATTAACATATGTTTAGGAAAGATAAATAACTGTAAATGGGTCAAGCTTTGTTTCTTAGTTTTGTCAGAAAAATAACAGGATTGAAGGTTTGTTTGGAACTGAAGCAATTGAAGAAGACTATAATTTCCTCACGTGTGGATTAATTCTGGGGGCAATCAAATAGCCCACCACAGGCACAGGCAGTTGCCCGAGCAACTAAAACATACAGCATGTGCATGACTGGCAGCTGACCCAGAGTGCTTTAAAATGACAGGTCGGCCTAGGTTTATCCATATTTTAAAATGGAAAAAATGTTCATTTTCCCAATTTTTTTAATCTTAGGAACCAAATAAGGAACACATTAAACCTCATTACAGCATATGAAAACTGTGTTTACTTTACAAATTTACATTTTACAGTTTTTGTTTCCAGGAAACCAATTGGTTCAAGATTGCAGACAATGACTCCTTATGAGCAGAAAATGTAATAAAGTTCTGAAATTCTGATTTTTTTTTTAAAACTCTAGGTTTTCGTTTTTACTTTTCCATTAATATATAACCATGAATATTTGGTTTTGGATGAGATAGAAATTAACTTTGTCTTCCTCATTGCCCAGCACTTTAATGTGAAATGTACTTCTCATTGCATACTAATGACGCAGGTACTTAGTATTGTCCGTTCATTCACCCGTGCATTTTGTGAACTTACTCAGTCTACTTGTTTGTCATGGGGTGCTGACGCCTATCCTGGCAGCAAAGAATGGAAAGTATGAAACAATTCCGTCTGTGTGCCAGCCTATTGTAGGTCACATACAAACGCACGCCCAAACTTGCTCACACAGGGTCAACTTAGAACCGGCAATAATTTACTTTGCTTGTTTTCATTTTGTCTCTGTATGTGCTCGATGTTTGTGGTCTTAGTTATACTTATCCATTTAAAGGTCACATCTCAATTATCACTAGTGGTTGTTTGTTATCATTTTAAAATGTATTTTGTGTGTCATATGAGTCAGGTTGCGGGATAGTGTAGCAGAAACATATAAAATTGGCAGTTGTGTCTTTAGTCTCTCCTATGGCTTGCCAAGATTTTCTGTAATTATATTTAATTTGAATTAATTAATTAATTACATTTATATTGTACTTTTCTCACTACTCAAAGTGCTTCTGGACAGAGGGAAACCACTTCAACCACCACCAATGTGTGATGCCCACCTGGATGTTGTGACAGCAGCCATTACTGCACCAGTACTCTCACCACACATTAGCTATTAGGTGGTGAAGGGGTAGGAGAAAGCAAGTGAGAGGCAAGGGATGATTAGGGGGCCAGAATGGACAAATGTGTCTGGGCAATTTAACTAGGACATCAGAATATGCCCTACTCTTATATCCAGGGATCTTTAATGACCACAGAGTCAAGACCTCGGTTTTATGTCTCATTAGAAGTACGGCACCATATTCACAGCACAATGACCTCAACGCTGCACTGGGAAATTGGGATCCACACACAGACTACAAGGTAAGCACCCCCTACTCACCTCATCAACCTCTTCTAGCAACAACTAATGGCATTTTCCTAGATGGTCTCCCATCCAAGTACTGGCCCAGGCTTAAAAGTGCTTAGCTTCAGGTGGATTACCTGTTCTGAAGCAAAGGTGGAATGGCAGCTAATAGAATTGTATTTAGATTCTTATATGAACAGCGGCTTTAAATTCAGAAGTACGCAGAATATATGTTTCCTATCTCTACAGTATTTGGATAAAATATTTATTGGCCTTATAAAGAACAGTCTCCTTTTTTATGACCATTTGAATCTTAATGCCCTTATGAGCAACACAACAAAACACAACACATTATGCGACTAACAGTGTAAGTAATAAAGTAGCACAGAAAATGCTGCTATGACAGGGTGCCCTGCAAATCAACTCTGCTGATACCGAGTCCTCAAGTTTAATGATGACCACGCTAAGGACTGAAAAAGTGCAGGCCTATTTTCAATTTCTAGTCTTCCAGGATTAAAGATTACTAACCTTTACTAATGCCAGAGATGTCATGTCTACATATGTTATAATAACAATCATACAATGTCATATACTATACAGATAGACTTAGGCTACTTTTGGCCTATTAATGTTGTCAATTTTATTGTCTTTTATTGGATTTTGCATCTTCTATGGTTTAATTACATTACATTATGTTGTTTTCATATAAAAACCTTGGACTTTTGTAGGAGCCAGCACCAATGGCCATTTATGTGTAGTTACTTCACACTACTAATCAGTCCATGTTATGTGGAATGTTAATATAAACTAGCAGGATAAGAAAAAATACTGAGCAAGCAAAAATAACATAGAGACCATGTATATGAATTTGTTAAGCTTTTATGAAAGAAAATGGAGTACCACAAACCTGTAATCAATTTTTAAAGCCAAACAGATGAGAAAAAGCCTGTTATGGACACCAATATAGACTTTTCTGTTGTTGCAAACTGTATCGTCATTTGCTGATGAGTTAATCTGGCAAACATATTTGCAAGGAGACTATTTCTTAAATGAATAACTACTATTGAAAAACATTAGATGAAAAACGGTGTAAAGTATGAGGCAAATGTGAAGAATGCTGAAGAATGTGAGTACTATTCCTAATTTTGTCATTACTGACTTACTGCTGTTAAATTGAGATAGAGGTGTGATGTACTGTAGAAGTATGTGCAATAACATCTGAGTGTATCAGAGTTTATCTGAGTTGTAGAGTTTATATGTGCTTGTGTGGTGTATGTATTGTTTTATCTTCTAATTCCAGTGGGCAGTGTGTGACTGTATTCACTGGTAGCAAGTGTGACAGCAGATCTGTCATAGTGCTCATTCCAAATGGAGTGAATCTGAGCTCAAAATCATGCTGTTGTCAGCAATAAATCCAATGAAAAATAGGAAGAGTTTGGTGATCTGTGACGTTGAGGCCAGCAAGGTGGTAGGTTGTATGTAACAGTGTAACAGAGCCCATAAAAGTAAATATACTGCCCTTTCGTTCACTGTACTATACAGACTCCAGGGACTATGGGAGACATAAGATATAGTCTAAGACTGCCCTTATAGCAGTTAAAATAAAGAATCAGAAAGGTATAAACAATAATAATAATTCTTTACATTTATATAGCGCTATTCTAACTACTCAAAGCTCTTTACTAATTCCATGCAAGGAGAACCCGGGTCACAAACCCATGATCCTCTTACTGTGCTAACACTGAGGAACAGAATTCGGTTGTTTTACCACAGTCAAAACAACGGTAGTATTAGTAGTCAAAAAATGGAGATAGTCACAGTTATATCAAATAATTATGTAATTACAGTAGTATTTATATATTCAGACCTTCGATGGATTGCACCAACTTTGGACCGGAGGGTTGAAAACTAAGAAATCTGATTTCTTGAGCAGCCAAATTTAATTTTCTGTATTAACAGTTGAGTTGCAGAGAGTGGAAATAGCAGACATTTTATTATTTATTTATGTATCTATTTATTTATTTAGCAGACTCCTTTATCCAAGGTGACTTAAAGAACGAGTTATAATACATAAAGAAATGATTAGAAGGTGCAAAGCATCAAAAGGAACAGAGAACAAGATAAAAACAGCAAGAGGGAGTAGTATTACTACTAAATAATTATACCAGCAACTAGATTAAGACAAAAATCAGTATACTAAACTCTTTGTCAGTACAACAGTAGCTATCCTGTAGAAGAGACAATAAGCAGTTCGGGAATATTTAATGAAAAGGTGTATTTTCAAAAGTTGGGTGCAGTTCGAATAGAAAAAGGGAGATCATTCCACATCTTTGGAGCAAGAATGGAGATGCATTGTCCAGTCTTGGTACATCTACAAAGAGGAGGGACAGTCAGCAGACAGGCAGTTGCAGAATGGAGACTTCTTGAGGGACGTATGGAGAGACCAAAGACTGAAGATATTGAAGAGTAGAACCATTCAGAGAACCCTAAGTTAAGACAAGAGTTTTGAACTGGATCCATATAGCAATGGGAGGCCAGTGAAGAGATTGAAGCAGAGAAAAAGTAGGGGTGAAATAAGGAACAGAGAACACCAACACCAGTTAAGCAGTTGGAGCTGAAGGAGTTGGATAGATAGTAGAGAGTTGCATTAGTCCAGCCGAGAGAGAAGCATTGCTTAAACAAGGAGTTGTGGCATAATTAAAGACGAAAAGATGAATCCTCTGAATAATATGAAGAAAGAAATGGCATGATAGGGTCAATGAAGAAATATATTTAATGAATAAAAGTGGGGAGTCCAAAGTCACACTGAGATTCCTGACCATAACTGATGGTGAAAGGGTGACATCTAGAGCAATGCTTAGAGACAAATCTGAGGAAGGAGAATCAGAAAGGAAGTACAGAATGTGTGACTTTGAAAGGTTAAGCTTAAGGTGATGAGCATCTATCCAGGATGAGATGGCAGAGAAACAGCTGGAGTTCTGGGGCCTCATTTAAAGAGCTTGCGTATGCACAAAAAAGAGGCCAGAAATGCGCCTAGGCAACGTCCCATTCAAATGTTGGTATTTATAAAAGAAAACTTGATGAGGAAACATGCATATATTTATAGCTTCTCTGACCCTTGCATATGCAAAATTTCAGATAAACTTGGAAATGACAACGCCTTTGATAAAGTAGGGAAATGCAGGCGAACCAGCTAAATGGCAACTCACACACATAATAATTCATATCACTGAGCCGTTATTATAATATGCATTAATGTGAAAAACATATTACACGTGAAAACTGATAAATATGATGAATAGACTGTATTTTAAATCCCTTTAAAGGAGGCCAATGCTGCTTATTTGCACTGAAGAACTTTTTCCATTTTTTGTCAATTTGGTTCCCGATATTACTCATCAGAGAACTGGCCAAAAGGTCAGGAATATCTCAGCCAAGCTCCACTTCATCATGTCATTAACCAACCAGAAAAGCACTACATCCATTTTTTTGTATGTTGTGGGCGCACATACATAAAAAATAACATGTTTTTGCCAACATAAAAAGGCAATTTTCAGCAGTGTCCACTTCTCCTAATGTAATTGGAGCATTGTACTGCACTGATGTTACAATAAGGGCACTTAATGAGTATGAAGATGCTTTATTAAGTATAAAAAGTTACATGCCATTAATGCACAAGTCATCTGTGATGCCAAGATGTGGCTAACAAACGTCATGTCTCAGTGGCCTGGGTCAACCCATAATTCAGTTATGTTCATGCAAATTAACTTTGGCAGATGTGACAGTACTGTACATCTACATTGTAAATGGCTTGTTGATAAGGTAACTAGCTAAACCCTCAGTGTTTGATATGGCTTGTACCATTCACAGTAACAGCAATCGTGTCATCAGATGCAGGCACATTATGTCTCTCCCAGACCCCTAGAATGCAGAGAAGAGTCGATATAATGCTGCACGTGATCATCTCTTCTCAGTTTTAGAGTACAGCCAGATTCTCTTTAATGCAGGTGACTGTTTCTCTTTGCATTAGGTTTGACATTGCTCTAACAGCCAGTGAAGTTCTATAACATCAAGACTGTCTATGTATGAGTTTGATTAGCATGCTCCATATATGGATGTTTCAGGCATGTCCATGTACACATATTTACAAGATGATTATCTCTCTATACGTATATATAAAATCCAACGTCTGTCAGTCTGTATGTCTGTCTGCTTTTCACGAGACAACTACTTAATGGATTTAGATCAGGTATTTTTCTATAATTTGCTTGGACATTCCGGTTAATTTTGAGACTTCTCTCATCGTACTAAGAATCATAGTTCACTTGCAGGAATGATGTATTCACGCTAATCCGAGACAGAGGCTGCGGGCCAAGGGAAGGGGGAGCTGGGCAGGGCCCTCCTCACTGTCCTTTTTCACTAATACTGTATGTGGGCGGAGCCACATGCCTGGCTAGTTATTCATAAATTATAAATTGTGTAGAAATGTGCATATGCCATGTTTCAAAAATCTGATTTTTTTTTTTTTGCTGTTTGCATTTTCATGTTTTTTTTGGTGTACGCATATTTTCACTCCCGAATCCACACAAAGTTTTATAAATGATGCCCTAGGAATGAAGCCTGTGGGTTTTAAGTGGGAAATGAGAGGCAGATCTGTGCATTATCAACAGAGGCGGTAGAAGAAGCAATGAGAAGAAATAACAATGCCTAAAGAACAAATATAGGGAGAAAAGATAAGTGGACCTAATACTGGTCCTTGAGACACACACCTGTGGAGAGTTTCTTCAGAGAAGACAAGGAGTTAGACCAGGAGACACAACAAGACCAATCAGAAATGTAGAACCTGAATCAGTCCAAAGTACAACTGAAGATTCTGAGTTTATCATGCGAATAGATAAGCCACGAGTGGTTAAAAGTATCCAAAGCTGTTAAAAAGCCAAGAAGGAGAGGGACTGATGGGTGAGATGTGGCTCATGCAGATTTAAGTGTAGATCTTTTTGAGATCCTTGAAATGAGAATTGGCTTTTGTGCCAAGAATTATGTTATCTAAATAAATTAAGACACTTAGAATTCTCTCAAATATCATTTGTATTGTTTTTTGCAAATAATTCAGAGCAGAAGAAATTCCATAGGGCATTTACATTAACAATGTACATACACTGTACGTACAACCCCAGAAATATGTGTTAACAGCATTCAAGCTCATGAGACGAGGGATAACTACAGATTGCATTGGCATATACTGAGCTTTGGAAAACATATATTGAGCTTTAATTTTGATAACCCAGTTGTGAACGAATTTCTTACTGTAGGTTCTTTTAGCATAGAAAGATGTTATTTGACAGGCAGTGCCACCTTGTTCACTGCACGAAAGATATCTTCTTAGCAAGACAAGATTTGAAACCAAAAGTGAAGTGTGCATCAGTTACACAGAAACCTTAATATTCTTCGTGAAGAGCTAAGACCACCATGAAAGCAACTGGACTGCAAAATAAGTGACTGATAATCTCTAGTGTATGAACAATATGAGCCCAAACCAGCAAAGACAGTAGGCCAGGGAAAAGATAAAAGGGAGGCCCAGGCATCCATGATGGAATAAGTCACACAGTCATGTATTTTTGTGCTGGAGCCTATTCCAGCTATAAAAGGGCACAGGTTGTAGGTTGTCATCAGTATGTAACAGTGTAACAGAGCCCGTAACAGTAAATATATTGTACTTTCACTCACTGTACTATATAGACTCCAGGGACTATGGGAGACGTAAGCTATAGTCTAAGACTGCCCTTATAGCAGTAAAAAAAAAAGAATCAGAAAAGGCAAAAACAATAATAATAATAATTCTTTATATTTATATAGCACTTTTCTAACAAAAGCTCTAACAAATCTAGACATAGGGCGAACACACACACAATTTAGGGCCAATCTTCCTAACCTGCATGCCTTTAGACTGTGAGAGGAAACTGGAGTCATCTGAAGAAAATCCACACAGACACAGGGAAAACATGCAAACTCCATAAATGGAGGACATGGGAAGCAAACCCTGGCCTACTTACTGCGAGGCAGCAGTGCTACCATTGTACTGCACCTGAGGGAAAAAATAGCTATATAAACAGACCTATTTTCATAACTCTACTTCCTGCCTGAAAACATGAAACTGAAACACTTTGAGATATCTGGCACTATACCAAATGAACAGAGAGAGGATTCGGCAGATTTCAGTTTCAGCTTTACTGCACCACCGTAGTCAAAGCATTTAGCAGCATGTGGTACAAAATTTCTGGCAAACTACTTTCACACCTGCATTAATGTTTAATGTCAGGAAAATATGACAGCTGAATTGGATTGAATCTTCATGAAGATATGAATAGTACTGGGGCTGCATGCATGGTTTCTTGAGCAAATGGGAACACGGAGTCCATGAGCCACAGCCAAGGAGAATGGAATGAGAAAAATGGCTTAGTTCTAAGCACTTTTTATCTTTGCTTCATGGCTGGGCATTGTGTGGCCATTACTTTGCATTTCTCACAATGACTCCAGGTAGAATTGTTGCAATGCTTCATTTGCTGGTCTGGTACTGAACATGTGTTGTCATTCAGGCTGTTAGGCAAATGAATGAACTTAGAAAATGAGAACTAAGTAATCCTTTGCTGCCTCAGCTCAGATGACAATTATTGCTTTTGTGTGAAGTTATCATATTCTAAATAGTCCATTTCATTGATGTATATCCATCCATCCATCCATCCATTATCCAACCCGCTGAATCCGAACACAGGGTCACGGGGGTCTGCTGGAGCCAATCCCAGCCAACACAGGGCACGAACCAATCCCGGGCAGGGTGCCAACCCACCGCAGGACACACACAAACACACCCACACACCAAGCACAAACTAGGGCCAATTTAGAATCGCCAATCCACCTAACCTGCATGTCTTTGGACTGTGGGAGGAAACCGGAGCGCCCGGAGGAAACCCACACAGACACGGGGAGAACATGCAAACTCCACGCAGGGAGGACCCGGGAAGCGAACCCAGGTCCCCAGGTCACCCAACTGCGAGGCAGCAGCGCTACCCACTGCGCCACCGTGCCGCCCATTGATGTATATGCTTAACGTATCATAGAACAAATGGGTCACCAATCATCTCATCATTGGCATGGCCAACAAAGATACATACTTTTCAAGAACCTTGATATATCAGGAGTCTGTGAAAAAAGATAACCTGGCATTGCAGGTTGCTGGAACAAAGCAAGATGGCAGTATCCTGCACCATTTGTATTGTTATCTCTGGATAAGAGAACAGAAAAGATGTGTAGTTCCTCCATGCCTTCATGATGAAATAGTAGGCCAGTTTAAGGCATAGTCAGATCCTCGAGTTCAGAAGTAGATGGAATTTCTGGCAGGCAAGCTTGGATTAAACCACAAGGCAGGAATGGCAATTTGAGTTCACTTTTATATCAGATATTCAGATATATCTTTGTGCTCCATCTCCTTACGTTAATACTCTTGATCATTACATTGTATGTTGAGATTGGCACCAGAGCATGTGACTACTAGTGTTGAAACTTGACAAAGTGTTTTTGTGCAGGAAATATGCTGTGTTCACCAGTGACCTTGTTCGCTGAATGTTTTCCTTGAATTTCTATGTGCGGCCAGCTTAGACTAACATTTTTATTACCAGCGCCCTATGATCCTATGATGAGCTGTAGCAGCCATACACAAAACTTTACTCCACCTCTTATTGTATGTCACTGCCCAATCTGCTTTGTGAATGCATGATGTTACTACCTGATTGGTTCTTCAGCCAGATTTGAATACTGCATATGTTTACAACAAAAAAACTCAAAGTATTTCTATTTGACGGGAACATTAGCTGACCAGAATGAGAATATTATGAGTGCTGCCACCATGTAAAACGCTGCTCCCTTTACGTTAAGTCACTTCCCACTGCAACGTGTGGCTAATTTCACATGCAGGCTGAATGCTTATGCAATTAGCCAGGTGATGCATTGATGAATCAAAATAAACTTAAGGAAGCCGTCCAACTCCGCTTCCCTGAGTCAGAAAACACATGAGACACTGTGAATGAAAGATTTGTTTATGTGTTTAAGATGTTTCTATCTTTTTTATTGTGATAGGTGCTCTTTATTAGTTTTTTTGGGGCTTTCATAAAGAGTTTCTGGGACTTCTTGGTGGCTATTACAGGGTATTAGGGGTAGAGTAATGTGATTCCATTTATTTTGTCCTGGCTTGATTCATTATGAAGTTATAATATTTTTGCATCTTATTGCAACACCATTATGAATATTGCCACCATTTAGTATCTTTCACATTGACCGTTACTGAGACAGCCTCCCAGTGGCCGCTGTAGAGGGACATATTATGCACTGTTTTGGTATGCATGTTTAGATAAAACTAAAAGATAAAACTGAAAGTCTTAACATGCACTTCTCTGTATTTTCTTTCTTGGTTTTGTGATGGGGTGGTGTAGTGGTAGCACTGCTGCCTCGCAGTTAGGGGACCCGGGTTCGCTTCCCAGGTCCTCCCTGCATGGAGTTTGCATGTTCTCCCTGTGTCTCTGCGTGGGTTTCCTCCCACAGTCCAAAGACATGCAGGTTAGGTGAATTGGCGATCCTAAATTGTGCTTGGTGTGTGTGTGACCTGCGGTAGGCTGGCGCCCTGCCCGGGGTTTGTTTCCTGCCTTGCACCCTGAGATTGGCTCCAGCAGACCCCCGTGACCCTGTAGTTAGGATATAGCGGGTTGGATAATAGATGGTTTTGTGATGTACTTTTTGTCTTAAAGGTTTTCATTTTTGTCTCACGATTGGCAAAAGATGTACTTGTCTCTCTGATTTTGACTCCGGAGTGTTTACTTTTTACTTTCTTGTATACAAAGTTTAGGGAAAGTATTGGAATCCTCCAAAAATTCAATGTCGAGATTTTAATAAATCTCAATGTTTTAGACCTCCCTGAGTCTGAAAATACCATTTTTGGAATTATGTTTGTGTGTCTGTCGGTCTGTGTGTGTATGTAAACACGATAACCTGAGTACGCTTTCACTTAGGTCAACCAAATTTTGCATACAAGTATTAGCCACAAAACATAGATTTCTGTCAACTTTTGTACTATTTCTGCTAACCGGAAGTGGTACTTTACCTTTCATTCAACTTTACTTTTGTAATAATTGTTCAATATATTATTAATTTGATTTCATTTGGTGTTGATGATTCTTTAATATACATAATATAAAAATATAATCATTGTCTTGCAGTTTACTCCTCAAATATCCACCCCCTATCTGAGTATATGAGAAAGTCTAGGGGAGACCACTCCCGATTTTTTGTTTTCGCTTCATCTTTTGATCCCAAATGAAATATTCACTCTGCTGTGGCAGAATATTCTTGATAAAAGAAAAAAGTGTGAAGCATCTGCACAGATAGAGCAGAAACAAAAAAGACAAGCCAGCTGCGTTGAATTACACATGTCGGCTGCAGTACTGATTTGACAGCGCATACATTCTAACTGAATGGTCTAAATGTCAAACAGTTACTAACGTATGAGACATACAATTTTCATGTAAGTGAAATTTTAAAAAGCAAAATTAAATCAATCATTGAAAACATACAGCAAAATGAGGGGGAATCTAAAAGACTCCATGTAAGACAAACGGAGCCAACATTATACTACTTAGTTGGGGGCAGAGAAATTTGCAAAATGTATAAAGGCAAACTTCTATGATGCTGTATTGAGCTAAGAAAGTTTCAAAAATGAATGAATAAAGGCAAGCTTTATACATTTATCATTCAAACAAAGTAGATAAAATGCTAAAATGAACACAAATGATTCTCCAGCACATTTATTTTATCTTTTTTCCATTTAATGATAATAATAACCACAGGAGTGAGAACAGAGCTCTAGCCCTGCACAATATCAATGTACGTCTTCATACTTGTATCCTGTTCTTACTCTGTCTGAAAAACTAGCCATTTTTTTATATCTCTCTGCTATTACTGGGCTCTTTAGCACAGCTTTTCACACTGGAATGCTGTTATGCTTCAGCCATCTGGCTTTTCACCTTGACACATTGATATTACGCTCCTTTTTTGAGTTTCTCCAACAGTGTCCTCAGAAGTATTTTATTGTATATCTTGCAAGCACTTTGATTTTTAATAGTCTCATTCAGTTCCAAATGTGTTAGCAAATCTGAAATGTACTGCCTATACCATAGTTACTTTTAAATTTGATTTTTTTCTACACACTTCTTGAGTCTCAGGCATTATTCCGCCGCCTGATTTTCTCTTGTGTTTATACACACTGCCTGACTAATTTCTAATATGGGCCTCATCTGCCTTAATGAATGCGTAGATTAAGTAGGTTTTTATTTAGGGACCTTTTTCTAATGAACAATATCAAGTACGATCAGTTTATCTGATTTATTGGATATCCAGCCAAGCTATCAGTTATTAAACAAAATATGCTGATAATTTACTGTATACTGTACAGGGAAGAGCTCATAATTAGCTCTATACTTTATTTAAATGAAGTGCATTGCCTGTGTAAATTCTTCAGGCATTGTGTCTAAATATTATTCTTCAGAGGCCAAGAATTGTACATTTTGAAATATTGCAGGCATTCAGGGAGGTGAAGATTTTACTTGTGCCTGCTGCTTACATTAAACAACTTTTGTTTCATTCTCTTTTAAGATCTACTAAAGATGACAAGTTTAAAGCCCAGTTTTATTAGAGCAGCCACAGCTGACCACAGATGGTCTCTTGATGTTTTATACAATGTAATGTTTCTAACACTTTACAGTTTATACATACATAATTTATTTTGTATATACATGGAGCTTTATGTGCTGTGTCTGAAATCAGGTCCAAAGCTCTGAGGAAATGCCCGATACAATAGTGCCAGTGCTTTTGAGGAGCTTTATTAGATTAGATATATTTTGGGCAATTTTTAAGAAGGAGAAAGCTTACCAGAAAATTCAAACACTGAAAAGCAGAACATTATTGTGTGACTAGTGAAATCCCACTTTCCAAGTGTTTAAAATCTCAAAATGTGCAAAATCTACAGACAGGTTATTTTTTACCTGCACTTCCATTTCAGTTCTTTTCCATGACTGTTGACATCACAACTACAGTAATCTATTTGATCTGATCTCTCATGGGTTTATAATATCCTTACCATCATGGATATAGAGTACAGTGGTCTAACTTGCAAGTGCCAATCAACATACATCACTTCATCACTCACCGATGCCATTATTGGCAAGTATAATTACCTTACCTTGAAACGCTTGTCTTCCTTACCTTGAAACAGCTATCTCACCTCTAAACTTCTATCTTCCATACTTGAAACATCTTTAAGAATATGACTACTCTGACATCAACTAGGTGTATATGCCCAACACAACAAGATACACATTAATGCTTGTCATCACAATACCATTACTCCAGTTCAAACAATACTAGTGGAATGATTGTTTCACCAGTAAAATGGCCAGAAAAAAGAGAAAAATAGGTTTATAGGTTTCTATATCTACCTTAACTCAAAACTTTCCCTCCCTAAACATCTCAGAACATATTTGTCATAAATGAGAATGGTTAAAATAATGGTTGGAAAATAAATGTAAAAACCAGTTAACTTCAAATAAAAATGGAAAGAGGTATTCCTTATAGAGGCCATTTTTTCCTTATTCTAGATATTTCAGGTTCCCAGCTATTGCTTTCATGACTATGATTGGTCTGTCAAAATACTTTTTTTTGGTGTTTGTCTTCAGCTTCCATTGAACTAATTAAACTTCTGCCACTGAAAAAAAATTAAAACCAATGACACATTTTTTTGGAAAAATATTCTTTTTTATCAGAATTTGTCAGTGTTTTTGGCTGTACCAATATGACAAAGAAGGATAAAATGTACTGTGTGAATTTCCTAGGTTTCTATTTGTTTAATTGAGATGTTTTTTGGGGGTGGGCCGGGGGTAAAGTTTACTGAAGATGATGCATTGGACATAGCGTTGGTCAAGTATTTAAAATGTAACAATTTGGAACAAAGGAAAATTACCTTATGTTAAATTGACCTGAGTTCATTCATTTAGGCTACTGTAGATCACTTTTGATTTCAAAATGATTTTATAGCACTGTCACTCACCTTCCATTGAAACAGAGCATTTCTTTTCTTAAATTAGCGTACTACTCTCAGATGCACCTCATAGATTTGCGCATCCCAATCCATCACACACAATTCCTTCCACTCTTTGACCTTGTTTAGGACTTTTTTTTTCATTAATTCCTGCATTCTTCTTGACACACTTCTTGAATATTCTGTGGTCATGTTTTAGAGAGACATCTGCTCACAGTAATACCCCTACAGCAGGGATTCTTAAGATTTTTTTGGGGTACCACCTCCAGGAACTGAAATGTTTCAAAGTACAATGTTTTTTTTTATGTTAAATTGTTATGTGCTAAAGATTTGCTAGACAAAGCTGAAGATGATATCCATCCATTATCCAACCCGCTGAATCTAAACACAGGGTCACGGCGGTCTGCTGGAGCCAATCCCAGCCAACACAGGGCAGGAACCAATCCTGGGCAGGGTACCAACCCACCGCAGGGCACACACAAACACACCCACACACCAAACACACACTAGGGCCAATTTAGAATCGCCAATCCACCTAACCTGCATGTCTTTGGACTGTGGGAGGAAACCGGAGCGCCTGGAGGAAACCCACGCAGACACGGGGAGAACATGCAAATTCCACGCAGGGAGGACCCGGGAAGTGAACCTGGGTCTCCTAACTGTGAGGCAGCAGCACTACCTCTGCGCCACCGTGCCGCCCTTGAAGATGATACCTCTTTCCTAAATTAAACCTGACCACAAATACTGAATTTGAGGATTTTAAGAAAGGAATTATATGTAGGGTTTTGTGTCTTAATTATTGTTATGCCCACCAAATGATTTTAAAATTATTATTATTACTATTTATTTATCCATCCATTATCCAACCCGCTAAATCCTAACTACAGGGTCATGGGAGCAAATCCCAGCCAACACAGGGCACAAGACAGGAAACAAACCCCGGGCAGGGCACCAGTCCACTGCAGGGCACACACACACACACAACTACACACTAGGGACAATTTAAGATCGCCAATGCACCTAACCTGCATGTCTTTGGACTTTGGGAGGAAACTGGAGTACCCGGAGGAAACCCACGCAGACACGGGGAGAACATGCAAACTCCACGCAGAAAGGGCCTGGGAAGCGAACCTGGGTCACCTAACTGCGAGGCAGCAGCGCTACCACTGCGCCACCATGCCACCCCTATTTATTTATTTGTTTTTTTAATTACATTTTTTTAGGTAAGAATGGAAGTTTGGTTTGATATGAAATAAATTCTCCATAATTTTAATTGGACAAATTGCACATTTTGAGGAATTCGGATCCAAAGAAAGAGAATGTGACAGCTGAGCCTACTTCATGGCACAAAAATCCTTTATGGTGCAAAAATCCTTTATGTAGGGGTCCAGTGTTGATAACTTGAAGAGCAGTTCAGTCTATTCCTACATTTATTTTTTAAAGAAGCATGAAGATAGCCAGACTTTATTGACATTGTCTAAAGCAATATATTTCTGCCTTTGATTAATGTTAGTACCCACTAAAATGAAATATTATGTAAGTTTATTTTATCATGAATACTTTTAACAGTTCTTCCTCATATACTCTTCAGTATTTGTCTGCCAATTTTTAAAACTGTTGTTAAAATGATTGTGGACTAAATAGGTTTTTAAACATTAAAAGTTAGTTTAACATCGGCACACCAAATATGACAGAAAGCTCACACAGACCATGGGGGTGGTAAGGAACTCTATTTCTGAAATATCTATTGGCCTTGACGCAAGGGGGTCTCCTGGCATTGATTGGCTCAAGGAGGTGGGGACCAAGAGGGATTTGTAATTTCAGACCTTGTGATAGCAGTGGTAGACTTCAAATTGACATAGAAAAGGTAAATGAAGTCAAGTGGAAGAGACAGGAGTTTAGTCTTACAGCAGGAGCACCACCAGAAGGAGCAGTGGAACTGAATGAAATGTGGCCTGTGATTCAGACTTGGGTTTGGCCACTGTGTAACAGTTTGTTTAGGGGCAATTTTTTCCCCTTGCATACTACCTGACAATTGCTCATGAACCACATGCTGAGCAAAACTGATCTACACATTAAACTGAATCATTGTATTAAGAGTTTTTCTTCCTGTGGCATTAGATTTATTTTCTCCTAAGTGCAACATTTTTTTGAATTAATTTTGGAGATCTGTTCAGGTAGGATGTGTCATAGTTGGCCTTTCAAATGTCATCCACACCCAAACTTTCAGAGACAATTAGCTCTTTTCATAAAATTTGGAAGTGACGCAGTGACAAGCAAATCTATTTTCTAGCCAGCTGTGGATTGTGCTTTATTTCACCTCACTCCTTTCACTTCCAATAATCAATTTTTGCAATGTAAGAAGTATGTTTGAAAAGCACTACATTGCAAAAGCATCAGAACTGGACAAAGGCCATTAAACTTTTGGCAATGAATTCCTGTATAATTACCAAGTTAAGTTTCCTAGCTTTTTTATATCAGTATGGTAATTGTTTGATCTAACCTAGAAAACCAAATTTCTACTGGGGTCAAATAAAGTCTAATAAAGTCTATCTATCTATCTATCTATCTATCTATCTATCTATCTATCTATCTATCTATCTATCTATCTATCTATCTATCTATCTATCTATCTATCTATCTATCTATCTATCTATCTATCTATCTATCTATCTATCTATCTATCTATCTATCCTGTTTTTTTATGTATTTAATGCCAGGCTAATGTCAGTATATAGTAATATAGAATAAGAGAGGTAAATCAGCTGTAATCTTTTAAAATACCTGCATTTGATCTATGTTTGCCTAGCAACCTTTTATCTTTGCCTAGCAACCTTTTATCTTCACTTTGTCTTCAAAAGTTTTCTCATGTTTGTTGCACATGAGTTAAGTTCCTGCCATGAAACATCTGGAGAAACTGTACATCATTTAATTTTATAGGTAATATTGGTAGTCACAAAAAATTAATTGCAGTTACGTTAAGTTGTGTATACTGGCCAGGAGCAGGTGCTGCAGTATAGTCATGTCCCCTTGAGAAGGGACCTGCTGTACTGTTTTCCATCAGCACAGACGCTCTCACATTAACTCAGAGACAAGCTTTTGCCCTTTCAAAAGCCGATTCCAGCTAAAAAGGCACAACATCAGTCTTAAGGGGTTGAGTAAACTTTATGTACTCATCAGATTTGAAGTGCAGGCTAGAAACGTTAAGTGCTATAATGGAGAAAAAAATTGCATCCTTTATTTATCTCTTTTGATTGCTTGGCTCTATTTTCTTCTCTATGTTTCATCAATGGGAAAGCTGTTGGTACTCAGGTAAGAATGTCTTTGTTTTGAATTTGAACACAGGGACACTATAGAAGATTTTGTTTCACAATTCTGCCATTACTTAATATAACCAGTTGAGGGTTTGCTTGTCGGTGACACCTCCAGGAAGAAAAAAATATGGTAATGTGAGAAAAGCTAATCACCTTTCAAATTAAAAGCAAAACGATTCACTATAAAATATTTATTAACAGTTCAAAATGACACAAAGAACACAGATAAAAAGCTGGAGTACCTCCTTTGTAACCCAATATAATTTGACAGTTATTTTTGTGTAAATAAACACACAATAAGTTGCAGAGATGTCTTTACAGGTGTGAGTCCAAAACAGAACTGAAGTAGGTAGCTGGTTATCTGGGTGAAGAAAGATGGTAGGAAGGGGCGTGTCCAGGAGGACGGACACCAAAGATGATGTCAGAGGTGGAAGGGCTGTCAATCACCTGGTCTGCAGAGGGAGAAGGAGAGAGAGGATCAGAAAACAGTGCCAACCTCTGGCTCAGCAGGTAATGACATTCACTAGAGCCTTTAAACTGCCACCCATGCGCACATGCATGAAAACAGATAAACATTTAAAATGCACAAACATGTTAAATCAATGAATAAAGAAATAGATTACAAATAGTTAATCTTTACAGAGAAAACTAAAAAAATATACCTGAGGTAGGACTCAAGTATAATCATGACAGGATGGAATCATAGCTGGATTGGAAAGTTTAAAAAACTATTAAACTGATTCTATTTTTCCAGGACAACAGAAGAATTTAAGAAAAAGTATGAACAAAAAAAATCCTCTAAAAAGAGACCTTAGGAATGGAGTTTAAGTCAATTCATGTATCACTAATTGAACTTTCTTTTACTCAGTAGACAATACGAAATGGTTATCACAAAGTAGCTGTTATTATTTAGATGCCTCCAAGAAAACCAAGTCATAACAACTGCACTCTTATACTGTTGGGAGGACTCCTCAGAAAGGTACTGGGTTTCCTTTTTTATCTAACCATCTATGGCAGTGGTTCTCAGCACTTATTGTGGGAAAATCATTTGCTCTACATTGGAATAGGTTGAAAGAAGAGGTTGCGTTTTGATGAATCTCTTCCTCTAGCAAACAGCAATTTTTGAAGACCAGGTTTTTCCCTTCAGGTTGGAGGGCCTACATGCAGGGCTGGATGCAGATTATATCATACCCAAGATGGAGCATTTGCAGGTGTTTACTTTAACATGGCTTTCTCATAACTTCACTTTAATTTAATCCTGATACTCTGTATATTCAATTCATTATAATAACTATTCATGGTGGCTCTAAAATCCGTACTAACCCCTACTCTCTCTTCTGTTTCTTTTCCCATTTTTTTGTGGTGGCAACCTGCGCCACTACCACCTAATCAAAGCATCATGATGTTCCTACATTGATGGATTAAAAGCCAGAAGTCTGCATGACCATCATCATCAAGTCCTTCCATGAGAACCCTAAATACAAAGAGGACTGTTTCATTTATGTTAGGTAGAATGCCCAGAGGGGGCTGGGCGGTCTCATGGTCTGGAACCCCTGCAGATTTTATTTTTTCTCTCCAGCCGCCTGGAGTTTTTTCTGTCCCCCCTGGCCATCGGACCTTACTCTTACTCTATGTTAATTAGTGTTGTCTTATTTTAATTCTTACTTTGTCTTTTATTTTTCTTTTCTTCATCATGTAAAGCACTTTGAGCTACATTATTTGTATGAAAATGTGCTATATAAATAAATGTTGTTGTTGTTAAGGGCCTTGCTCAAGGGCCCAACGGAGTAGGGTCACTTCTGGCATTTACGAGATTTGAATAGGCAACCTTCCGATTGTCAGTGCAGATCCCTATTAACAGCGAAGTGTGGCGGAGTGGTGGCTGCATATCAAGTTCTACAGAAATGTAGCAGTACTTCCATCCATCCATCGTCCAACCCGCTGAATCCGAACACAGGGTCACGGGGGGTCTGCTGGAGCCAATCCCAGCCAACACAGGACACAAGGCAGGAACCAATCCCGAGCAGGGTGCCAACCCACCGCAGTAGCAGTATTTTCATTAGGCTATTGTTACTTTCAGTTTGATATTCATTAGGTTATTAATTATCACCTTATTTTATTAAGTGTTACCTTTCTGTGACAGCATGTTTCTTTTTCTGTGTAACTAGCTTTGACTGTCCTGTCATTTTGCTGAGTAAACACATGATGTGCGATGACACTGTGGCTTTAGTCTAACAGGGTGAACTTTTCCAATAGAGCTTGTCTGAATTTTGTTTTTTGCATATTTAAAAGAAAATATTCTCTTAGAAAACATCAAGTACCTGACTTAAGAACAACTTTTGTCCTAAAGTTTAGTTTTCCTCTTTGAATCACAAAGAAAGATTTCTAGATCAAGTGGTGTGACCTCTGCCTGACTTTTACCACATATTCTCCAAGTGAAACAATAAAGAAAGATCTCCCTCACACACAAATAAATGCTACCTAAGTTTTATGGACATATCTATCTGGCTTCAACACTGTGGTGGCACCATTCATCTCTGATTAGCTGTGCATTTTTCTACTGCCACTGCCACCAGTGGAACTGAAATAGTTTATCTGACAAGAATAATGAAGCAGACGCAGATCTAAAGAGGAATGAAACAGCCTTTGTACTAATACCGCCACTGCTCTCTTAGGGCTCACTAGCAGCTTCTATGTGTTTCTTCTAGGTTCCAATCCACATATAAACAGAGACAACTCATACTCAAAGCCAGGTGGGGATAAATAAACGGACCACCCTTCACATACCCTTTCTCTTAACCTAAATGGGAATTTGTGCACTTACTAATCAAAGTCACTTCAGAAACAGTCACACAGTGGGAAGAGATGCAGTTGGTACTCATAGGGATTTGTACAGATGATATCTACCTATGATAAGAGTATGTTAAATCCCTCGGCACATGTTGTCAAATTCTTACTTGTTCTCACTGCTGGCATGAACCGTTTTTTAAAGAATTGGTCTCGGGTGTTGCAGGACATTTTGTATTGGTTACTATGTGTCTTTCCCCTTGGTGGCAGTGGTCATCACTAAAAATAAAGAAAAAGTAAATTTAATTGACAAGAAACTGACTTGCATGTACAAACCTATCCATATAAATTTTGAAAGTGGGCAATCAGGTTTGATAAAAGGACATACTACAAATA
This sequence comes from Erpetoichthys calabaricus, assembly GCF_900747795.2. Taxonomy (NCBI): domain Eukaryota; kingdom Metazoa; phylum Chordata; class Cladistia; order Polypteriformes; family Polypteridae; genus Erpetoichthys; species Erpetoichthys calabaricus. Next base: position 71,503,171 of record NC_041403.2, on the reverse strand, counting down.
CACAGTACAGTACTACATTAAAAAGTAAAAAAAATTAGCAACAACAGAGGAAGTGTTTTCACTTGTGACTGCAGAACTAAAACTGCGTGAAGTTTCCTGGGTTGAGTCCAACTTGGAGGAGTGACTATCATACTCAATATGATGATTTCTTTCAAAACATCAGGATATGAAGGCGTTAATTATTTAAGGGTGGACAGGAGTGAATTCTGAGACAAAATTACTTTGATCAAAATATGTTTCACAAGTAAAAGGAATTTCATAAACAAACATTTACAGTGAAAGACTATTTACATTATATGGCAGAGATGTTTTAATGGATCATCGAGTAGGCTGCTGAAACAATAATTATAAAAGTGTGAAATGAATTTTACATATTTTAAGCATACTTTTATAGCAAGAGTTACAAAGCTGCAGCGGATTAGCATCCTGTCCAGCATTTCATTCCTGCCTTTTGCCTTTTGCTTGTAGGATAAGCTCAAACTCTTCATGAACACGTACTGGAAAACATGATTTCAGAGAAGTCCTTTTATACCCACATGCTATCTGAGGCTGAACTGACAATAATACTTGGAAGTTCATAATAACATGGGCAGCATTTACTTCAGCTATGGAGCTAATCCTGTCCAGCTTTGATTTTTTCCCCTGTGCTCAATCCTTTTGGATAATGCTCAAGCACTCCATGACATTACATTGAAAAAAGCAGCTTCACAAAACGGATGGATCAGAAAAAGACTTTAATATTTATGATATAACTAGCCAAAGTACCTGTAATATATTTGTAGTATGGGTTTAAGGTAAGAAAGCAAATATTTATGTGTATTTTAAATGCTATCCCTTTGTCATTGCAACACTACCTCTTTATCAATTTCTCTGCTGTCATGAGTTGAGAATTTGTTCTTTTAGTGTATGATTGGATTCCATAATTCTGGTAACTTCCTGCTGGGTTGGAACTGTGAATTCTACTTCTTTGTATTTCATGGTTTAGTGTATTTTCACAAATAGATGTTTAATCTCACATTAAAAAATGGAAGACTTGCTGAATAATAGTATCCATGGACAACAGAAAGCCGCTACATTTGGGGTCCGGGAGAGAATGGGATTCACAGACATCACTGCAGGTTTCTATTATTACAATGTTATAAAGATGATTCAAAGTTGATTCATTCAATGTTGGTGTAAAATTGCTACATATCATAACACTATATTGGCATCCAAGCCTAAAATTACAACTGCCTTGTCAAAAAATGGACTTCAATAAATGTCTACCATCAAGAAATAGTAAAAGTTGTTAATGCTGTTCTCATTTTTGTTTTGCGCCCTCTCCCACCATAACCTATCATATATGGGGGAGGAGCAAAAGCTTTAGATTTGTCAGAAATGTCGATCTCCGGTTTTTGATGGATCTCAACATTTTAGGGTCCCCTGATACCAAAAACATTGAAATCATGATGATAGGTGTGTGTATGTCTGTGTGTCACAGTTTCTTAGAGGTATGGAGCTAAACCGGCTAGGCGAAAAAATACCAAACTCGAAACTTAAGCCTGTTATGAGATAATGATGTGCTAAATAGTTTTTGAGCCAATTTGTTCAAGAGAAAGAGCCACTCTAGAAGAACCCTTACATACCGTAGTTCTGCAAATAACTATTAATTCTTCTTGTTAATTGCTATTGAAATGACTTATTTTATGATCAGAAAGATCAGTATCAGAGCGGTAAATAATTACTGAAATGTTATAGAATAGTTCAGGTAACATGGTTTCTAGGGCACAAAACCTATACTGGCTATATTCTGAATAGTGATTTATCATGCTCTAAAAAATTACCTTTTATTTGGTTTCATCGTAGCTAATCTCTATTGTTCTTAGCAACAATATGCAGGTATACAATAGCATTCTTTTTTTTAAATGTAAGATTTTGCTTTGATTAAAAAATGTAGCGTCATCATTTCATTTCAGAGTTTCTGTCAGGTGTACACAGTGCAATGAAATTCCTATCTGCATGTTTGACCATCATGGAGCAGGCAACCAATGTTCTTGCCTGGCGACCTGAATCTCACTCCTTTAATTATGTTTAACATCCATCCAAGAGCAGCATTTGGCGGTGGCAAGTGGGTGACCGTCCCAGGCCCCGTGTCTACAGAGGCCCCACTTTTTAGGTCCGTGTGTCCTGTTTGTCAAGCTGTATTCTCCAGTTATATTTTGATAAAGTCTTGCAAAAATGTAGCTAAATACTCTAATGAGAAAATCCAGTGTATGTTAACATTATTTTTACTAAATTTGCATGCAGGTTTATACAGTCCACACATACCGGTAACAGCGTTGGTGTTACAGGCCCCATACACCCCTAAGGCTGCCTCTGCATCCATCCATTTACTAAACTGGCTTCTAATATTACACATCACAAAATAATTGGTAGTGGTCAGTGAAACAGCCAAGTTACCTTTCATGAACATTTTTGTAAACAAAACCTCATTTCACATGTGATTTCACAATTGTGAAACTCACTAAGAAACTCACTCAATTGTATGGATAGAATTTCTAGGCGCAGTCAGGGCGTTGAGGGGGTCCGGTCTGGTGGGCTCAGGATCGGTCACTGCTTTTAGCAGATGATGTTGTCCAGTTTGCTTCATCAGGCCATGATCTTCAGCTCTCTCTGGATTGGCTGGGATGGAAATCAGCACCTCCAAATCCGAGACCATGGTCCTCAGCCGGAAAAGGGTGGAGTGCCCTCTCAGGGTTGGGAGCAAGATCCTGCCCCAAGTGGAGGAGTTCAAGTATCTCGGGGTCTTGTTCACAAGTGAGAGAAGAATGGAGCGGGAGATTGACAGGTGGATCGGTGTGGCTTCCGCAGTGATGCGGGCTCTACATCAGTCTGTCGTGGTGAAAAAGGAGCTGAGCCATAAGGCAAAGCTCTCAATTTACTGGTCAATCTACATTCCTACCCTCACCTATGGTCATGAGCTGTGAATAGTGACAGAAAGAACGAGATCGCGAATACAAGCAGCTGAAATTAGTTTCCTCTGCAGGGTGTCTGGGCTTTCCCTTAAAGATAGTGTGAGAAGCTCAGTCATGCAGGAGGAGCTCAGAGTAGAGCCACTGCTCCTCTGCATCGGTGGTGGTTCGGGCATCTGATCAGGATGCCTCCTGGAAGTCTCCCTGGTGAGGTGTTCCGGGCACATCTAACCGGGACGAGGCCCCGGGGAAGACCCAGGACACACTGGAGAGACTATGTCTCTCGGCTGGCCTGGGAATGCCTTGGGATTCCCCCGGAAGAGCTAGTAGAAGTGACCGGGGAGAGGGAAGTCTGGGCATCTCTGCTCAAGCTGCTGCCCCCGTGACCCCATCTCGGATAAGCGGAAGAGGACGGATGGATGGATGGATGAAACTCACTAAGAAGGTTGATTACAAGTTTTAAAAATTTTGAGAGGTTGAAAGAAATATTGCTCCATAAGGGTTTATGAACAGTATATTTCTCTGAAAAAGGTCTAAATTAAAAAAACAGATTAAAGGAGTAATTTGGAAATTCAGCATGGCTAAACACAACCCATCATGTGACAAAATGATGTACTCTTACACAAAAGCTGTAAGCAGTGATGCAATAACATTGTTATCCAAATGAGTTGAGAAGAAAATGCTGTACCTGTAGTGTTAGATCAGATCCCACTTTGACCAAAATAAAACTTATTTACCAATATCCTCCCATAAGCGCCAGCGCACTCCTGCTACCTGATGGGAATTGTAGTCCCCATGTTGGCACTGATTTTGGGTTGCTCCCCTTCATTACAAGCCCTCTCCCTGATATGCCATATTTTAAGTTGCACCAATGACAATACACATGCAACATTTTAAACAAATCATTTGATCTGTTTTTGCATGATTTGAAAACAAAGAAACAGACAAACAAATAAACAAGCAGCATACAATTTTATTTACATAGATTAAACATCAAACATCTTTGGTACTGGCACATAGCTGGAGTTACATTCATACTGAAGAAAGCTTACTACACAGAATGAAGACAAACTAAGGTGCTTACTATTTTAACATGTTGACTAGCTTATCAGAACCATTACACATCTTATTTATGGAATAACTTTCAGCCAGACACTTGTAAATTGATTTGCATTACAATGAACACTTGATTCTGCAGTATTTTTTCTTTAAATAAAGATGAGTTGACTTGAATATGAATTGAAGCTTCAGTTGTAAAACAACTGCATTAAAAATGGTGCAGACATATTACAAATAAGTTGTAAACATAATGAACCTGGGTGAGACAAAGAAAAATATTCGGAACCCTAATGAACTGCCTATTAATTGAATAGATAAAAGGAAAAAACAATTCCAGAGTTGTTAGGCACGTTGAATACAGAGTAAGCTCATTGCCGCTTGGCAGGCTGTCATCTTTCTTTTTTTCCTTTGGTTCTTTTTAGCAGTAGTAGTGGCATTGTAGTTCTGCATCATGCATGCTCGTGCTGACGCAATGGATTCTCACTCATTTCTTTGCTCTTTAAGGTAGCTCGTTACTGTTACACATTAAAAATGGCCATGTTAAAATCACAATATTAACTTGTTTTTTAACTCTGAATGTGTAAAATTAACATCCGATACAGCAAAATTGCTCTCAAAGTTGATGTTAAAAGCTAGAGATAAACTGTGGAGTCCAGTTCAATGTTAAACTCTGCCCATTTACAGTGTAAGAAACAGCCAGCAGCTCAAACCAGCCGGGAAAATAGAAGGATGGGGGAAGGCAGCTCTTCTAGGACACTACCCCCCCGAAGATGCTAGATGGCAGCTCCCCTGAACTGCAGTGGTGTCCCAGCTTCCCGCAGGGCACTGTGGGACACAGAGTTCGGCAACACAGCTCTGCTGGGTAACGTGGATGCCGCCAGGAGACCCTGTGGGAAAATGGTGGGATTCTAAGTGCTCCGGGCTGACAAGACAACTAAAGTTCTCCATCTGACCCGGAAATGCTGGCAAGTCACAAGGATGGAAGGAAGAAAGGAAGCACTTCTGGGTCAAGGACTATGTAAAGGACTGATGTAAACCCAGCAAGCGAGCTGGAGTTGGGAGATAGAAGACAGAGCTTGCTGGGAGGTGTGGAGGAAAAGATTATTCTGTTTATTTATTGTGTTTATTGTGGCCATGGTGCTTTGGAGGCACGGTTAGAGAAGAAGAAGAAGAAAATTAAAATACTTCTTGGTGCTTTTAACTTGTGTCCAGAGTGTCCGTCTGTTGGGTTTAAAAGGGGCAATAGTGCCCCCAAGCGTCCATTCACTTACAACAGTATGTATGATGGGCTTTGAGCTGATGACCACCATTTCTTTCACATCGTCTGTATGAAACTTTTGAAGCATAACATAGTGTTGTAAATATTAAAGTGAGTAATCTGTATTTGTTGTGATTGATTGTATGGTTTGAATGCAATAACTTTATCAAGAGAGATTCTTTTTTTTTAATCATAACAAATGGTAAGGTTTTAGTAGCATCACAAACCTCCAGAGTACTTTATGTAAAGTTAACACCCAGCTGAACAATATGTATCACTACATAATGTATGTAAATTATATGTAAATCTTCAAATTTAGAGAATAAAGAAATTGTCAAGTTAACACTGTTGCGTGGTACCTGACACATCACAGAGTGCTAAAGGGAAGTTTAACTGTACCGTATAGAGTAATTACTAACATCTGTGGTAAGCAGCCCGGACACAGACAGGCGGACATCGTTTGAATCACCCAGCACACGCTTTATTTACAAATACAGTAATCCCTCCTCCATCGCGGGGGTTGCGTTCCAGAGCCACCCGCGAAATAAGAAAATCCGCGAAGTAGAAACCATATGTTTATATGGTTATTTTTATATTGTCATGCTTGGGTCACAGATTTGCGCAGAAACACAGGAGGTTGTAGAGAGACAGGAACGTTATTCAAACACTGCAAACAAACATTTGTCTCTTTTTCAAAAGTTTAAACTGTGCTCCATGACAAGACAAAGATGACAGTTCTGTCTCACAATTAAAAGAATGCAAACATATCTTCCTCTTCAAAGGAGCAAACAAATCAATTTTTTCAAAGAAGTATCGGGTGTGCTTATTGATAATGTTCTTGACATAGTAAATTCGTCATTAGATACGGGGGTCTTCCCAGACTGTCTTAAGACTGCGGTAGTTAAACCCCTACTTAAGAAAAATAATCTCGACCCCTCTGCTCTTGAAAATTATAGACCCATCTCTAACCTGCCTTTCTTAAGTAAAATTCTAGAGAAGGCAGTCATTATGCAGTTAAATGAGCACCTCAATAAACATGCTATTCTTGATAAATTTCAGTCAGGTTTTAGAACAAATCACAGCACAGAAACTGCACTCGTTAAAGTAGTAAATGACTTGCGGGTAAATGCAGACAGAGGCCATTTATCTGTTCTCATCCTCTTAGATTTGAGTGCCGCATTTGACACTATTGATCATAATATTCTTAAGAATCGCCTTAGTCAATGGGTGGGCCTCTCTGGCAGTGTCTTAAACTGGTTTGAATCCTACCTGGCAGGGAGAAAATTCTTTGTTAGTTGTGGTAATTATAACTCAAAGACACATGATATTCTATATGGTGTTCCACAAGGCTCTATCCTGGGTCCGCTGCTCTTCTCCATCTACATGCTTCCATTAGGTCAGATTATCTCGGGACATAACGTGAGCTACCACAGCTATGCTGATGACACACAGCTGTATTTATCAATAGCACCTGATGACCCCAAATCTCTTGATTCGCTAACACAATGTCTAACCTGTATCTCAGAATGGATGAATAGTAACTTTCTCAAATTAAATAAAGAAAAAACCGAAATCTTAGTGATTGGCAATAATGGATACAATGAGGCTATTAGAAATAAACTGGATGCATTAGGATTAAAAGTCAAATCGGAGGTAAAAAGCTTAGGGGTAACCGTTGATTGTAATCTGAATTTTAAATCGCATATTAATAAAATCACTAGGACAGCATTTTTTCACCTAAGGAACATAGCAAAAGTTAGACCTCTTATATCATCGAAAGATGCAGAGAAATTAGTTCATGCGTTTGTCTTTAGTCGGCTAGATTACTGTAATGCACTCCTCTCAGGACTCCCCAAAAAAGACATCAATCGTTTGCAGTTAGTGCAGAATGCAGCTGCTAGAATCCTTACCAGGAAAAGAAAATCCGAACACATTTCTCCAGTTTTGATGTCACTACACTGGTTACCTGTGTCATTCAGAATTGACTTTAAAATTCTGCTTATGGTTTATAAAGCTTTAAATAATCTCGCCCCGTCTTATATACCGGAATGTCTGACACCTTATATTCCAAATCGCAACCTCAGATCCTCAACTGAGTGTCTCCTTAGAATTCCAAGAGCAAAACTTAAAAGAAGTGGTGAGGTGGCCTTCTGCTGTTATGCACCTAAAATCTGGAATAGCCTGCCAGTAGGAATTCGCCAGGCTAATACAGTGGAGCACTTTAAAAAACTACTGAAAACACATTACTTTAACATGGCCTTCTCATAACTTCACTGTAATTTAATCCTGACACTCTGTATATCCAATTCATTATAATAACTATTCATTCAAAATTTGTACTAACCCCTACTCTCTCTTCTGTTTCCTTTTCCAGTGTCCTATTGGTGGTGGCTTGTGCCACCACCATCTACCCAAAGCACCATGATGTTCCAACAATGATGGATGGATTAAAAGCCAGAAGTCTGTATAACCATCAGCATCAAGTGACTCCGTGAGAACCCTAACTACAAAGAGGACTATTTCATTTATGTTAGGTAGAATGCCCAAAGGGGACTGGGCGGTCTCGTGGCCTGGAACCCCTACAGATTTTATTTTTTTCTCCAGCTTTCTGGAGTTTTTTTTTTGTTTTTTCTGTCCACCCTGGCCATCGGACCTTACTCCTTATTATGTTAACTAAGGTTGTCTTATTTTAATTTCTTTTTTGTCTTTTATTCTTTTTTTTTTTTTCTTCATTATGTAAAGCACTTTGAGCTACTTTTTGTATGAAAATGTGCTATATAAATAAATGTTGTTGTTGTTGTTGTAGGGCTGTTTGGCTTTTTAAGTATGCGAAGCACCGCGGCACAAAGCTGTTGAAGGCGGCAGCTCACACCCCCTCCGTCAGGAGCAGACAGAGAGAGAGAGAGAGAGAGACAGATAAAAAAATCAATACGTGCCCTTCGTGCTTTTAAGTATGCGAAGCACCGGGCAGCATGTCGCTTCACGAAGCAGCTGCACAGAAGGTAGCCAACGTGAAGATAATCTTCCAGCATTTTTAGACGAGCGTCTGTATCGTCTAGGTGTGCGAACAGCCCCCCTGCTCAATCCCCCTACGTCAGGATCAGAGAAAGTCAGCACGAGAGAGAGAGAGAGAGAGAGAGAGAGAGAGAGAGAAAAGTAAGTTGGGTAGCTTCTCAGCCATCTGCCAATAGCGTCCCTTGTATGAAATCAACTGGGCAAACCAACTGAGGAAGCATGTACCAGAAATTAAAAGACCCATTGTCCGCAGAAACCCGCGAAGCAGCGAAAAATCTGCGATATATATTTAAATATGCTTACATATAAAATCCGTGATGGAGTGAAGCCGCGAAAGGCGAAGCGCGATATAGCGAGGGATCACTGTATATACAATAAAGTGCCACAAAACCCCAAAACTCCCCCAAAGTCCAGGCCTTCTTGCCAATGCCTTTCTCTCAAGTCCGCCTCCACTCCTCTCCTCCAAGACCTCGTCTTCTCCACTCCTGACTCCAGCCACTGAACGGAGGGAGGCGGCCCCTTTTATAATCACCCAGATGTGCTCCAGGTGCCTCCCGATTATCTTCCGCCGGCACTCCCCAGTGTGGCGGAAGTACCGGCTGCACACCCGGAAGCACTCTGGGTGTCCCTGGTCGTCTTCCCCCCCAGCAACTTCCGGGTGTGGCAGAAGTGCTGAGGACCAGGGCTTTCCAGGCATCAATGCGCCACCCTGGAAGTGACCACAGGCCCCTATAGGGTTGAGCTTCCAAGCTCAGTTCCCGTGGTCCCCAAAGCCACCAGGGCGGTTGCCCCCTCATGGTCTGGAGAAGGCGTAATCCCTCCTCCGGTCTTTCCGGGCATTCTGGCTGGGTGCCACCCCCAGCTGCTTGCCACACACCCCACAGAGTAAGAGGGGAATCTCTGAGCACATTTGTACTGTGTACACTTCAGGGAGTTAAAGTAGTGTCAGAGTAATTTTTATTTAACATTCAGGGAGTTGGATAGTATCAGTGTTATATATATTTTTGACTGGTTGGTGTAGTGTAGTGTTACAGTCTAATACAAAGTAGAGTAAAAACAACACTGGAAAATTTAAGACTATACAAAAAGTACTTTTAACACTGTAGGGCAGGACCAAATGTTATGTAAGACATTGTTAAATTTAATACTTAAAGTTTTACAGTGTTTTATACACTGACAAATAAACTTTGTAGGAAGACCACTCGCTTTAGCCACACAAGAATGGAGGTTGTGTGAACATGGAAGGTTTCCCCTTTTTTAAATGATCCCGTGTAGCTATTCATTTCAATAATTGAATTCCAGCTTCTACTGCGCTGATATCATCCCCGGCTAATGCAAGAGTCAGCGCCATTACAATATTGTAACTTGTGGTTACATGTATTTCAACTCCTTAGTGTGGAAATTCTGTAAACAGGAAGAAAACATATAAGGTGTTAGGGTATCACCATTAAACATAGTTATTAGTCATTAAGGTAAGCTGAAATGGAACAACAAATCACTAAATCACACAGAATGGAGTCACCTGGGCTGCTTCTTGTGTCGAGTCAACTATTGACAGCCCCTTCCTGTGCAGAGGTATTTTTTAAGTCAAGATACTGGGAGTGGTATAGTGAGAGGCACTTATTCATTTTCATCAAGGTCTTTTTCTTCAGATCTTAGAGAAAAAGAAAAAAATGGTAAGTGGCCATACTACACTTAAAACTTAAACACACAACTACTCTTAAAATCAGTCCCTAAAAAGGCACACCAAACCCACACATGTAACACATGTCAAAGGGAAGACGGGGTGAAGTGAAGATGGAAGTTTGAATGTCTGAGCCTGGGGGTGATATACAGTATCATCCTTTTGGCTCGAGAATGGTCAGGCACAATGTACCGCCACCTTTTTTTCTTTTTAAACTGTTCATATAGTGGACAATCAAGAGGCTTAGTTGGAATAAAGTAAAATCATAAAACATATACATAAATGTTACAAATAAACAAATCCATGGCTCCCTACAACACTAAACTGTCAGTCAGTCAGTCATTTTCCAACCCACTATATCCTAACACAGGTCACAAGGGTCCACTGGAGCCAATCCTAGCTAGCACAGGGCACGAACAAATCCCAGGCAGAGTGCCAGCCCACCACAGGGCACACACACACACCCACACTAGGGACAATTTAGGATCGCCAATCCACCTAACCTGCATGTCTTTGGACTGTGGGAGGAAACCCATGCAGACACAGGGAGAACATGCAAACTCCACGCAGGGAGGACCCAGGAAGCGAACCTGGGTCTCCTTACTGCGAGGCAGCAGCGCTACCACTGCGCCACCATGCCGCCCACAACACTAAACTGGATAAATAGATTATAAAACAATAAGGTGGATGTTCTTTACTCCTTGTGAGAATGACAATAATATCAAGACAATAGGTAGCTTATTACAGTGAGTTTATTTTAAACATTTGGCTAGGATAATCATACATAACATTTAGAACTGAGTAAAGGCATCAAATACCGACTGGAGGATACTTACTGTCTGGGTAATTAGAAAAGTTGAAAACAGGCAATAAAAGATGATCCCAAAGCAGTTTAAATTGCAGCCTCACAAAAGTATTAATTTAAACCACCAGGGTATAAGTCAGTTAAGTGGTCATTGCAGGGTCAGACTGAGAGAGAATGGTGGATAGTGAATCTACAGCCTTCTGCTTCCCACGCCTGTTTCTCAGCCTTGGCACTGCAGTGTCTGCTCAACTTCTTGTTCAGTCCATTTTTAAATTGGTGGAAACAGAACTCTATTGTTATTAGACTAAAATATGTTTTTGGAGAACGTGATGTTTTTTATGTGGTGTTGCAGCTGAATTGTGTAAATGTGTTTGTAGAAAAAGCTTTCATTGTGTTCAACTTTTTGACATGTCGTCGTTTTATAATAACGGTGTCCTGAATATATTACTTGAGACCTGAAAATGCACACAGAACATTTTTGAAAAGAATGGAATAAAGATAAAGAAAGCTTGTCATCCTACTACTAATAACTAAAATACTGAACTTATTTATCTGCCTCCGTAAAAGAGTGTGACCTTTCCTGAAGTAAATGTTACACTTATCCATAGGCTACATGACCTCAATAAGCAGTAATCTAAAGCAGAAGAAAGAGTACCTAAGCTGAACTAAACAAGATGAGGGGTACAAATTAAAAATGATTCAGTTCTACTGTGGAAGGAATATGTATATATAGAACACACTTTTTCAGCAGGTAACAAATATACAAACAGATTTATGTCATCTGTATAACTAAAAACAACTCGGCACGCTAAGGCTTACACTAGTGGGATTTGATCACATCTTAATTGGTTCAATAGCATCTCTATTTTAAACATTTCCTCTCATCTTTCTCTAGATGGTAGAAGTGCTTATTGGGAAAAAAAATACAAAGTTCATACTGAATATTTTTCTTTGAAAAACATGAATTTTTGCAAATCAACCCCTGATTCCCCAGATACCCAGGTATCCGTTTTGCTGACACTGCAAGTCACATTTTGCTACCGCCTAAGAAAAAAAAAAAAAGAAACCTTGAAACACTTATAGACCATCTTCATCGTTGAATCACACACTGTCTCATAGAAAAAGATGGATTGGACAGCGTGTTGGATTATTTTTGGCAATGAGCATCCTTTTTCCACTCCGCTCCAGGGCCAATAAGAGGCAGATCGCATTATTTAAGTATATTACAGAGTTGTACCAAATCTGCAATTGTCACTTTATTTCTTTAGGTACCAGTTTTTTCTTTCAGAATGTAGAATTGTGTTTGTTAATGATTATTTCCCAAAGTTTAAGGTCGAAGAGCCTAATGCTTTATTTAATTAGTCTATATTTTAAATATCATTTGTAGCATCCCTCCTAGGACTGTTACCTTGTGTACCCACTTAGAGCTAATGTTGTCTGGTGATATCTGCTTTTGTCTGGGTTGCCTATGGCAAATTGGACTAAGGGGATGGGTCAGATAAAGAACAATCTATAAGTGACCATCTTGAAAGTTTCAGTTAAATCCAAGAGATCCTCACCTGAAAAGGGATACCAAAGCCTGGCCTGGGTGTGGTCACATCACCCAACAACAACAACATTTATTTATATAGCATGTTTTCATACAAACAATGTAGCTCAAAGTGCTTTACAAAATTACATAAAAGGAAGTTAATATAAAACATAAACAAACAAGATGAGGCAATATTATTATACAGTATGCAACAAAGAAAAAAGTAAGGTTGAATGGCCAAGAGGACAGAAAAAACAAACAAATAAACAATAAAAACTCCAGTTAGGATATCGAAAAAAAAACAACCAAACAAAACAAAACAAAAAAACACTGTTATGTCTCTCAGCTAGACTGGGACCATCTGGAAATTCTTCATGAGGCGCTGCATAAGTGTTTGGCAAAAATATGACCTGCTCAGCCCAGCTCAGCATTTTGCCACAGCAATTCTCGTTAGGAAAAATAGAATTAAAATATGATAATTATAATCATTCATGGGCAATGTAAACAAAGAGCATCCGTCTACTTTTCAAAGCCTGCTCTCTCAAGACCAACCCACCTCAACCAGTCACATGCAACCTCCACACGGAGGGTGATCTTTCTGATAATGAAACTTGAGTATGTAGCACTGTAAGGCCGGAGTACTGACCACCCTGGCCCACTCTGGCATTCTTGTAGTTAACAACTAAGCAGAATATAAGCAATCCAGCCTCGCACTGAGCAGTCATTGAGAATTAAAAACTTAACTAATTATATATTTATTTTTAAATTAGTATTGTGCATTTACTGATTTTTGTACAGTTGTACTGTTTTTCTGTTTGTAGCAACAAATACATTTCATTGAACTTCAAGGTATGATAACAATGAATTGAATTAAAATGTTGTCTTCATAATGTTTTCACATTCTTCCAGTCTAGTTGGGTATATTAAAAAGCTAAATTTCCCGCTGGGCACATTTAGTGAGAGCATGCCGACCTTCAGCACAGTTATGCGTACCCCATTTTGTGACAGCCAATAACCTGCTGCCTGTCAGAGCCAGTGCTGTATGAAGGGTTAACAGGTAAGGTAAGTTCAACCACAATCTTTGCCTTTTCTTTTTCTTTTTTCCATTCTGTCATGGCCTGTAAAATACAAGACATCAGACACACTAATTAATCTTCTGTTTGTAAGGTTTAAAACACCCATAATCCTTATTCTTCATTGCTGCATTAAATGCAATGTACTTCTGGATGGGCATTCAGTGGTTGTCAGCCCTCTTGCACACAAGTCTGCCCCATGAAGAAAGACAAAACCAAACTTGTTATGGACTAGTTGAAGTGAGAAGCTGGGCATGTCACATTACACGATAGACTTCATGGGACATGCTAAGGTTATATAAATCACTATGACTAAAAATTGCTGGTAATGTCTTCAAATGTGACATGACCTTAGTCTAATCGAAATGTGTATTCTTTTGCAAAATGACTTTAATGTGAACCATATTCTCTTGAATTGCTCTCTCTTTTAGTAGGAGAACTGGACATTTGCGATAGGTCATTAGGAAGTCTGTGGCAGCCAGTGATATCCATCAATGACCAGAAGGAAGCCATAAAACAAGCCTCTTCAAGTCAGATGATGGCTGGAATGGGTATAAACAAAGAAGAAAATGAAGTTGGCCAGCAGTTACCAATGGTCACTGGAAGTGATTGATATCTCAGTTTATTTTTTTTACCCCTTCCCTTCTTCTTCTGGAGATTTAATTTCTTACTTTAAAAAGTGAGCCATACTGATAGCTAGGATCAGACTCTTGTATACTTATTTACTTATTATAAATTTATCTTATATACTTATATACTTATTTCCAAGCTGTATAAGACATTGTTCTCAGATATTAATAGTGGAAATAAGTGCTCCTGTGTTTTATCTTCAAGCCTGGTATCTCAGTTGGGAGAGAGCTTCCCCCAGTGGTCACAGTGAACTAAGCATGGATTGTAATGAGTAAAGTAAAATAATTTAAGTATTCTATCCATTCAAATTCTGTATATCATTTTATATTATAAGGTCTTTTTGACCTGGAACCTGTGTTTCCTGCATTGCACGCATCATAAATGTAACTAACATTGCACTAACATAAACGTAACTTTATCAAATATGCTTAAAACCAGTTTAGGGTCATAGAGGTTGTATGGCAGGAACCAACTATGGGTGGAAAACCACGATATCACAGGGCCTACTCACACACATAATTTTCCTCACTCATAAAGGACCAATTCACAACCTCCAGTTAACATAACACACACAGAAATTCTAGAAAGGCATTCCACTGGGAATGAGCCTGACTTACAGCCAGCAGTGCGAACCAGCCTTTTTCTTTGGTTGTACAGGGGTCATATAGCCCGCAAAAGCAGGCCTGGTACCTCATACTTCCAAAGCACCCCCCAAAGGACACTTCTGTTGGAGGACATTGAACCCAGTCAGTTGTCATGCACATTGAGTCGAGCCAAAACACAAAGCTTTCAATATAATCTACATTCATACCCTCACCTAGTGTTACAAACTCTGGGCAGTGACCGAATTGCGGATACAAGTGGTTGATGGAGCCTTCTGGAGTGTATGGTGTTTCAGCTATGTCCAACCAGGAGGAGACCTCAACACACACTCAATACACACCGGGGACTTTATATCTATTGGTTGGCCTGGGAATACTTCAGTATCCCCCAGCAGGAATTGGAGACAGTGGCGGGCAAAAGGGGTGTTTGGAAATCTTTGCTTAGACTGCTGTCCCCATGACCCATCCCTGGATAAACAGGAGAAGATGAATGGATGTAGAGAGGGAAAAGGAAATGAAGCGTGAAAGAATGATACAAGAGGAAAATCTTCTATTCCAGTGGGCTTTACTAAATTGGTAAAAATTGCTGTCTGACTGAATGGGTGGCTGTCTGTTTGCCCACTTCTCAAGTACCTTAACAAGCCCCTTCTTATCTCTTGTCTTGTCTTTAACTATCTGTCCTCCTAACTCCAGGCTCAGTTTTTCCCTATCAAGTTCCAGAATCACTCCTGGTGTCGTGAGCTCCCTCTGGCAGTGTTTATCTGAGTGGCCTATAAAGTAAACGATTGTTGTGGCAGTTCTTAAAATTCTTTCTGTGATAAATGTGAAACATTTTCCTGCTTATTCAAATTTGGAGCTATATATTAATAATTGGTGGACAGATGGGTAAAAAGGGCAGCTGCATCCAAAGTTAACCAATTGGTTACTGTTACTACCACCTATCAATCCTTCATGCCTTTTGAAAGTGAAATATGTGAACATAACTGTCATTATATTACAGCATGAATGTAGTACAATTTAATATTTTTAGGGTTATATCTAAAATATTAGGAGACATGTTTCCCATAATACTGTAATATTGTAACAAACACAATTGCAAATATATTGTGACATGCAATATACTGTTTGTGCAAATCTATGAAGGATAAATCATGTCTTATCTTTTTACCTGAAGTTAAGCTAAACAGAGTCTTCATAACGATTTCTATTTATTTTAAACCTCTTTAACTCACTAAGCAGAGTTCCAAGTCAGTAGCTACACCAGCCAGCATATGTAGACTTTATTTTACTTGTTACTTATTTGTACCATATTAGTAATACCTTTCTAATCTGCGCTGTGTTACAGTGTGATTTGGTCTAGAATATATTTCATTATAGCAAACACCTATGGAGATAACTATTAGATGATATTTTCAATGGCAGGTTTTTAAAGTATACTTTAATTTAGCTTTGATTTTCGTTTGACTGGGTAGTGTGCCACTGTAATGTTCTGGATTTTGAAAGTAAGATAAAATTATATATATATATATATATATATATATATATATATATATATATATATATATATATACAGTGGTGTGAAAAACTATTTGCCCCCTTCCTGATTTCTTATTCTTTTGCATGTTTGTCACACAAAATGTTTCTGATCATCAAACACATTTAACCATTAGTCAAATATAACACAAGTAAACACAAAATGCAGTTTTTAAATGATGGTGTTTATTATTTAGGGAGAAAAAAAATCCAAACCTACATGGCCCTGTGTGAAAAAGTAATTGCCCCCTTGTTAAAAAATAACCTAACTGTGGTGTATCACACCTGAGTTCAATTTCCGTAGCCACCCCCAGGCCTGATTACTGCCACACCTGTTTCAATCAAGAAATCACTTAAATAGGAGCTGCCTGACACA
Organism: Erpetoichthys calabaricus; assembly: GCF_900747795.2. Taxonomy (NCBI): domain Eukaryota; kingdom Metazoa; phylum Chordata; class Cladistia; order Polypteriformes; family Polypteridae; genus Erpetoichthys; species Erpetoichthys calabaricus. The sequence continues at coordinate 71,486,654 of NC_041403.2, read as the reverse complement.
GAGAAGTAGACCAAAAGCACCTCAAAAGCTAGACATCATGCCAAGATCCAAAGAAATTCAGGAACAAATGAGAACAGAAGTAATTGAGATCTATCAGTCTGGTAAAGGTTATAAAGCCATTTCTAAAGCTTTGGGACTCCAGCGAACGACAGTGAGAGCCATTATCCACAAATGGCAAAAACATGGAACAGTGGTGAACCTTCCCAGGAGTGGCCGGCCGACCAAAATTACCCCAAGAGCGCAGAGACGACTCATCCGAGAGGTCACAAAAGACCCCAGGACAACGTCTAAAGAACTGCAGGCCTCACTTGCCTCAATTAAGGTCAGTGTTCACGACTCCACCATAAGAAAGAGACTGGGCAAAAACAGCCTGCATGGCAGATTTCCAAGACGCAAACCACTGTTAAGCAAAAAGAACATTAGGGCTCGTCTCAATTTTGCTAAGAAACATCTCAATGATTGCCAAGACTTTTGGGAAAATACCTTGTGGACTGATGAGTCAAAAGTTGAACTTTTTGGAAGGCAAATGTCCCGTTACATCTGGCGTAAAAGGAACACAGCATTTCAGAAAAAGAACATCATACCAACAGTAAAATATGGTGGTGGTAGTGTGATGGTCTGGGGTTGTTTTGCTGCTTTAGGACCTGGAAGGCTTGCTGTGATAGATGGAACCACGAATTCTACTGTCTACCAAAAAATCCTGAAGGAGAATGTCCGGCCATCTGTTCGTCAACTCAAGCTGAAGCGATCTTGGGTGCTGCAACAGGACAATGACCCAAAACACACCAGCAAATCCACCTCTGAATGGCTGAAGAAAAACAAAATGAAGACTTTGGAGTGGCCTAGTCAAAGTCCTGACCTGAATCCAACTGAGATGCTATGGCATGACCTTAAAAAGGCGGTTCATGCTAGAAAACCCTCAAATAAAGCTGAATTACAACAATTTTGCAAAGATGAGTGGGCCAAAATTCCTCCAGAGCGCTGTAAAAGACTCATTGCAAGTTATCGCAAACGCTTGATTGCAGTTATTGCTGCTAAGGGTGGCCCAACCAGTTATTAGGTTCAGGGGGCAATTACTTTTTCACACAGGGCCATGTAGGTTTGGATTTTTCTTTCTCCCTAAATAATAAAAACCACCATTTACAAACTGCATTTTGTGTTTACTTGTGTTATATTTGACTAATGGTTAAATGTGTTTGATGATCAGAAACATTTTGTGTGACAAACATGCAAAAGAATAAGAAATCAGGAAGGGGGCAAATAGTTTTTCACACCACTGTATATATATATATATATATATATATATATATATATATATATGTATATATATTTATATAAATAAATATATGTATTTATATATATATGTGTATATATATATGTATTTATATATATATGTGTATATATATATATGTATATATATATATGAATGTATATATATATGTATATATATATATGAATGTATATATATATATATATGTGTATATATATATATATATATATATGTATATGTATATATATATTATATATATATATATATATATATATATATATATATATATATATATATATATATGTATATATATTGTCACACATGTGCGAGTAGGAGGACGTTGTTTGGACCAAGTGAAGGTACTTCCACACCATGCCAGGGAGTGACGGGGTGCACTAAACCTTCTTCTGTTGTGTTAGCAGACCAGCCGTGGGAAAACCTGTCTGACCCATCCTTGAAGATGTCACTTCCACTTCCGGCTCCTAAGACGACGTCACTTCCTGGTCCAGCGCCAAAGACGACTATGCTACTGTGACACTAGAGGGTGCAGTAACTCCTCTAACCCGACAAACAGATGTCCAGGACACCAGGTAAAAGTACAAAAAGGTATTTTTATTTCTTTTTCTTTCTTATAAATAGTTCCTCTAAGCACCCCAGCCACCATACACAGGCAAGTAATAATAATAAATACAATAATTATATGCAATTCTCTCCTCACCTCCCAGCAAGCTCTGTCTTCTATCTCCCAACTCCAGCTCGCTTTCTGGGTTTACAGTATATATACACTGTATATATTTACACCTCAATATACAAAAATGACTGGTATCATGAAATATAACTTAGTTCTAAAATTTATTGTACAAGTAAAACTCAGTTCTTCAAGCCTTGAAAAAAGGTAGTTCATTTGCCTCACAAGAAACAAACCACTCCAGATTACTTTTCCAAGGTTGCTTCAATGTCCTTCACTGCAATCCAACATCACCACGGCTATTTTCTAAACAGATGTGTCACATGCTCATGTGGCCATTGTTTTCTTGTCAGCCATAGATCCGAAGCCCAGTAATGTGGCAGAGGAAGCCTGCCGCTCAAATTCTTTGGTCATGTATGATTTTCGGTTGCACTCGGAGTGTATGACTGTATGAAAATGATCAGTCAGCCAGTGCCATGTGCTTCACTGTCAGCAGAGCTCAGTATGGATCTTCTCCTGTCAGCAATGCCCCATGCCCACGGTGCTTTGCATTTTCTATCAGACACATATCATCGTATAAGTAAGGTTCAAGGCCCAATGGTTTCATAGTTTTTGTGCAACTGACAGACAGAGAACCTTTAGCATTCTATATATATGGATGTTATAACTTGAATTTACAGTACATTAAAATAACTTGTAATAGCTTTCTAAAATATATTGTAGAGCTTATTATTCCTACTAGTTTAAAATATATATTAAGAAATATATTTTTTATTTTTGAAAATATATCACAATATACAAAAAGAGAAGGAATCTACATTTTTACAATGCTTTTAATATACTTCAGGATATTGTTGGTTATTTTTAGGTAGTATAACATGCATAATTTTTAAAAATATATTTTACATATATTTAATTTTTATAAGGGATATGACACTTCTCCCTTTCCCTTTCTCCAGTTAGAGAATCAGACACTGTGGTCTCTGCCTGGTCACTTATTCAACTGTAGGCTGACTTCAGTGGCATAGCCAAAAGGAAAGGCTTGAGCCATGAATCTTGTTTGATGAATATATTACAATCTGCAGCAGGTCAGTGAGTACAATTCTTTTCTCTTCTGCAATAATAGATGTTTTCAGTGACTTTTCTCTTTTCTCCAATTAAGAATGGCCTTATAAGCTTGCAGTTTCCCACACTATGCTAGATGTAGCAGCCGTGGATCTCCAAGTCCAATAATATTTTCTGCACTGCTATTCATACAGGTCATTTCCTTTTTTTTGAACCCCTTTCAGGCCTTTAACAGTTAATGTCAAATGAAGCTTGCATTTGATTGAGATATTATTGTTTTCCTGTTGAGAAACTGTGTACATTCTATAAATACAGGCTATGAGTACCAATTACACAGTAGACGAACAGCAAATATATGCTGTGCAATGACAAGAAAAGCAATAAATTCAGCTCACTGTAGAGGAAAGCAAATATTCAAAATGCATACTGCTTTCAGCACAAGGTTTTGTATGTTGCATATATCTAGTTTTTAGGGGACTGTCACACTACTGATAATCAGTATAATAAAGCACTGATATGTATGCAAATTGGAGGAATCAAGGATTAGATGAACTTGATGACTGAGATAGAAAATAGCTTATAATAGTCCTAATAGCCTAGAATTGTACTAGATAGTTTAATATGGTAATAGGATTATAGAAATCATGTACCCACTTCAAAATATAGGCAAATTAATAAACTTTTAATACATCATCCGGTAGCTGCTTCACATCTACTTTATATACACACAGTACATATTTCTATAACACACTGTATACTGTCTTGTATTTGCTACCTGCACCTGCAGTTATTCATCTGCCATGTATTATTTCATCTCAACTGTAATGTTAATTTCTTTGCATAGCATTTTGTGGAAGTATTGGCTATAAAAGGCACTATGCACAATAAACCTTGATTGATACAATAATAGTTCCAGTGTAATTCCTGTGGCTGTCTAATTAAATTTATTGTGAACACTTAGTGAGTGTGAGAGGTTGCCTAGCTAGTGAGGGGGAAGAGATAGGGGACACAGAGGAGCTCCAAGAAAAAGAGACACTGCATAGAGCAGTGTAGAAATGCAGGGTTGCTGTACCACATAGTACAATGGGAGAAAAACTGTCAGGGACCTCTGCATATATGTAGAGGAAGAAAGGCCACATGCAGGGAAGCATGTTGTTTTTCCATAGGATGCAGTTGTCACAGTAGTGGCCAGAGTTACTTGACCCCCTTCAAAGCGAAGGCTGAAGTAGTGGAGTGTGGAGGAGCCGCCTTGGAATAAAAATGGAAAACTAAGCACTGCAGCATCACACAAAAGCTGCTTCTAAGCTGGTGCTCCTGGACCAAATGAAATAACACCTGAAACAGCTTCGGGGGCTTGGTCTGAAGTAAGTTATCATGGTGTGTAAAGTCTCCTCTCCTGCTCAAAGTAGCTGAGTGAAATGTTGGGAAGACAGTGGTTAGGTTAGGCATGTTGAGGAGCAAGCACTGGCACAGCATATTGCCGTGCCACTCAATGAAACAGCTCAGGATCCTGGTTGTCAACCCACCAAGGCAGACACATGCTCCAGTCCCACTCTCCGGAAATAACCATCTATCTGCCACAGCCAGGTGTTACATGGGCATCCATGTGGCCTGGTCCATCCACTCAGGCCCTCAACAATGAGGACCCTGAGAGCCGGATCACCATCAGGGAATCACGCTACATGACTGCAGTGCCGTAACTGATGCTTCCTCACAATGCAGGTAATGTGTCTCATTTGTGACTCCATAAGCAACATCTCATTTGACACAAAGTCAAACCAGCGGTACCCAAGGATTCTCCGAAGAGCCACAGTACTGAAGGAGTCCAGTCTTGCTCTCAGGTCACTGAATGGCTTCCAAGATTGGTAGCTGTACATCAAGACAGGAAGCACCAGGACTTTAAAAACTTAGACCTTCATCCTTTTACGCAGATATCAGGAGCGCCACACACCCCTTTCCAGTGACTTCATGACTCCTCATGCTCATAGTCCATCTACTGACTTCATAGGAATTGTCACCAGAGACATGAATGTCGCTGCCAAGGTAAGTAAAACTCTTCGACAAGGTCGACTCTCTCTTCGCCAACAGACTCACTGCTGATGCCTGTGCCCAAGAGGTCATTGAAGGCCTGGATCCGTGCAGGCCCAGACACTCAGACTCTTCACTCAGTCTCTTGAGAGCACCAATCAGAGCTTCTATTGACTCCACGAAGATCACAGCATCGTCAGCAAAGTCAAGATTAGTGAATGTTTCTTCACCAAAAGATGCCCCACAGCCCCTGAACCCCACAATCATGCCCTACACCCGGTCCATGCAAGCATTGAAGAGATTAGGAGCAAGAACACACCCCTGACTAATTCCAGAATCAACTGGGAAAAATGCTGAGGTTCTGCCTCTGAACAGCAGTCACAGTTCCAGTTTACAAACTGGCCAGCAACCTTGGGGGATCCCATGAAGTCTCAGGGTGTCCAACAGGGCAGCTCGGTCAACTGAGTCAAACATTTTCTGAAAATCGACAAAGGCTGCAAAAAAACTCTGTTGATATCTGCGTTTGCGATCTATGAGAACCCTCAGTGCCAGGTTGCAGTCGTTGGTAGTCCTCTTAGGCATAAAACCAGACTGCTCAAATTGCTTTTAGGTGAACAGGTGGTCATGGATCCTATTGATGATGACCCTACCTGGGACCTTACCCAGCACCAAAAGCAGTATTATCCCCCTGTAGTTGCTGTAATCCATTCGATAATTTCCAGATAGGGACAACAAGTCCCATTTTCCAGTCAGCTGGGATGATGCCCATCTCCCAAATGGAAGCAAAGATTGTTTGCAATGCCAGGAGGACAGCCTTACCACCAGCCTGGAGAAGTTCACCCCGGATACCAGAGATCCCTGTAGTCTTTCCTACTGTCAGCTGGTTCACCACCAGTGCAATCTCAATGAGACAGGATTGTTCACAACTAATAGGAGGATCAGCCTCAAGAACCGTGGACCCAGAGATGTTCAACGTCCTAGCTGGACGATCGGCTTTAAACAGCTGCTAAAAGTAGCCAACCCAGTGGGTCACAACTGCACTATCATCCATAAGGACCATTCCATCACTTGCCCTGACTGTGACTCTCCAAGAATCAGATTCGGATGTGCGTTGTAGTGGTGTTACATGAATGGGGAAATCTTAATGTGTTTTGTGCTGAGTTGCGTCTTTCATGGCATTGTCCTGTTTATGTAGTCTATGGTGCATCTGTGTAAATGTTGTCCCCTGGAAACAAAGGGGGAAAGGAGAATGCTGCAAGACTGTGACCCCTCAAAGTCATTTTCCTGTCCACCCATCAATTCCATCCGAATTATTTCATATTTAAACAAGAGAAGGGAAACAAGAAGGAGGAAACTAAACAGAACACAACATCAAATGCATCATGAGAGACAGAGAAATGCCGATCCGGGTCATCACATACCTATCCACAGCTCACTGCTCTCAGTGCCGGACCTGTAACGATCTCACCACTCTCACAAAACCCCGGGGTTCAGTAGTATCAGAACACGCCGAGGACCATATGGTGAGACCATTTCTTTTTTTTTATTTTGTGAGAGGAGCGAACAATCAAGTGCTTCCATATTGCAGTTTCTAACTGGTTCAAGGTCATTTCCATTATTCATTCTCTGTATAATTTCCTGGACTTTATGTGTGATATGGTTTCTTGTGCATCATATCTGTTTTATGTTCAGTGTAGGGTCAAGGGAGGGTTTGCACTGTATTTTTTATTGCTACACCGTTTATTATAATATTCCACTGTTCACTTGTGAGGCTGGGGTGTTAGGGGCGGGTAGAGGTGAGATATTTATACTATTTGGCGTTTTGTTTCACTTCTTTGTCATTAATATATATATTCACTTTATTATTTTACATACTGTTTGTCCTTTTGAATATTTTTCACCGTTGATTGGGGAAGTTATTGGAAGAAGTATGGTTTATTTAAATCTGACACTCCTCAGGTTGCCAGGCCACAGGTCTTGCCGGTGTAGTTGCCGGTCTGGATGATTCGGCCAGCAGTTACAGTGTAATGCTTCGATTCCTCTCTAAGCAGAATGTGGGTCACTAGACCATACAGTAGATGGTGTGTCACTTGCTCACAGATTCCTCTAACAAACAGCTTCTTATCTGCCCTCAGAGCCCTCGCAGGCATCTTTCTCAGTTTCCAGTACAGACCGGAGTTGCCATCAAGCTATGCGCCATAATATCCAGGGTGCCCTCAGCGATGAAACACCTCCTTCTGGGAACATTGGCAACACCAATACAACCCTCAGCAACCTTCAGGGTTTTGTCACAGAAAGTCTTCCACTTCACATTAGGATCGGCAGTCACACCCAAATCTGGAAGTTCCACACGCAAACTGCATGAAAACTCATTAGAAACGGCCTGATCTTGGAGCCTGGCCAGGTCCAGCCTCATTTTCCTAGCAGGTGGAAGCCTCCTGGACCTAAGCTGGATCTTCAGAGTAGCAACAACAAGACTGTGTTCAGAATTCATGAATTGGGCATTTCTGCAGACCATGCAGTTCTGTAGGAGTCTCCAGTGTCTGCCCATGAGAATGTGATCAATTTCCTTCACCACACCACCAATATTGGAGTACCAAATCCAATGATGCGGCACAGGGTGCTGGAACCAGGATCCAGCGATCCACAGCCCCTGACCTTTTGCAAAGTCAAGGATTATGGAGCCACTTTCACCATGGTTGCCAGACCCGTGGGAACTGACACAGTCCTCACTGTCACCCCGTCAGTGCTAGTGGTTGCACTGAAGTCACTCATTACCAGAGGAGTGTCACCTGGCAGGCACCCATCAACTCACGAGTGAAGTTGTGAATAGAATGTCTGCCTCATCAAGGTATTACTCACCACGGTCACAGTATACACTGAGACAACAGATAAGGCACCCTGAGAGTGCCTTAATCTGAGTCTTATAATATGCTCATTGAAAGGAGTGACATCGGACACCATCAGAAGGAGCCGATCCACCACAGCAATAGCCACTCCCTGAGTATGACAGTCATCAGAGTGACCAGACCAATAAAAGGTGTACCCACCTACAAGATCTGGTGAGCCCCAGGTCTGCATACATCAGAGAGTGTCGCCACTGACATGCAGAATTTATGAAGCTCCTCCGACAGCAGAGGGAGATGATCATCATGCTGGAGAGGCGTGCTTACCTAAATGGGCCAACTCAAATGAGGACCCAAGTGCTGCCGTGCAGTAGACGACGCCTCAGCACCACACCAGTTACAATCCCCAACAAGCCTGACTTCATTGGCTCTCTGGCATTTTCGACTCATCCTGGGATGAGTCTCCCAAGGACTTTCCCCAATCCCTTTCATAATGCGAGCAGCCTTCCTTAAGGTGGCTGCAGCAGATCTATTCCCACAGAGAGTAGAAAGGAGTCCTTTCTGACATTTCAGAGCTATGTGAAGTTTTTACAGTGGCTGGAGTGCAAATCTTGCCACCAAACCCCAAGTTATTCCCTCAAGTTGGAAGACCACTTGCAGGGTCAGGTGTAGTTTAACATCATTACCCAGGACATGAAGACAGTGGGTAAACACACATATGGTGAAAGGAAGAAAGCTCAGGGTCTGGAGAGAGAATACGAGACCAGTAGGTAGACAAGGAGTGAAGGGAATGCTTATGGTAGACAAATGTGCACTCCACTCTACTCCACCCAGGAGACATATGTTTAGGCAGGCCCAGAGGAACAGCAGGCTTTTAATTTTGTTTCTATTTATTTGCTATTCCTGTGTTTTCCCCGCCCAGTAGTTATCTTAATAATAATAGGACCTTTCTTGTTGCTATAACCAACTACATGTTGTTCTGGATGTGGTGGGCTGCCACAAAGACTGCTCTATCATTGAAGTTACTGTATATAAGCAATATATCTTGGCTATTTTGTCCCCTTGTATTCGGTTTTGGATTTCTTGGGGCATCTTGATTAATAAACAACTTGTTATATTCAATTTATAAACAGTTTTTCCATTACTGGGCAATAGTAACCATTCTGGCAGCATCAGGACCACCTCCATCATAAGGCATACAAACCAAAGGAAACTTCACATGTCCAAGTTGCCCAAGATGCATGTCCTAGGGATGTGGGATGAAACTAGAGTAGTAGGAGGAATCCCTCTTGAACACAGGGAAAGCTTTGTAACCCCAGACAAGTTTTTGGAGCTGGATGGGAACAGTGCTATCCACTATTGACACTATGATGCCTCATTATAAAATGGATACAAAAAAGTAATACTCCAGAAATATGTAAGTACACAAAAGAGCAGTGATATTTTATTATCCAATATGCATCGCATGCATAGAGCCTTATCAAAGAAACCCTAGTTCACAAACTGAAACTAATGAGCTACAATTGATTGCACTGCTCAGCACTGCATGCTTAAGCAACTTGTTGTTGATAGAAATAGACAGGACGCTTCTCTCAAGTTCATTTAGAAACCATTTCTAGCTGAGTAAATGAACAAGCTTGCAAATAATTAGAAGCCTATTCAGTTTAATAAGCATGGGTAGAGGCCAAGTGCAAACTGAAAGAAACTAAAGCTGAATTTCATTCAATCTGATGGTATCGTAACAGTAGGCACACACCGAATTGTACTCCAAGGTTACTGGCACTCAGTAGCCAACCCTTTTTGTGACACCATTCCACAAAGGTTCTCGTCTGGCAACTGTGGAAGTCCAGCCCCGGAGACAGACAGGCACACACCGGTAGTTTGACAAAGCACACATTTATTTATATAAAGTTCACCACACACAGTGCCCCTGTACTAATCACCCTCTTCTCAAGTCTTCAAGTCTTAGTAAATGACTTGCGGGTAAATGCAGACAGAGGCCATTTATCTGTTCTCATCCTCTTAGATCTGAGTGCCGCATTTGACACCATTGATCATAATATTCTTAAGAATCGCCTTAGTCAATGGGTGGGCCTCTCTGGCAGTGTCTTAAATTGGTTTGAATCCTACCTGGCAGGGAGAAAATTCTTTGTTAGTTGTGGTAATTATAACTCAAAGACACATGATATTCTATATGGTGTTCCACAAGGCTCTATCCTGGGTCCACTGCTCTTCTCAATCTACATGCTTCCATTAGGTCAGATTATCTCAGGGCACAACGTGAGCTACCACAGCTATGCTGATGACACACAGCTGTATTTATCAATAGCACCTGATGACCCCAAATCTCTTGATTCGCTAACACAATGTCTAACTTGTATCTCAGAATGGATGAATAGTAACTTTCTCAAATTAAATAAAGAAAAAACCGAAATCTTAGTGATTGGCAATAATGGATACAATGAGGCTATTAGAAATAAACTAGATGCATTAGGATTAAAAGTCAAATCGGAGGTAAAAAGCTTAGGGGTAACCGTTGATTGTAATCTGAATTTTAAATCGCATATTAATCAGATCACTAGGACAGCATTTTTTCACCTAAGAAACATAGCAAAAGTTAGACCTCTTATATCATCGAAAGATGGAGAGAAATTAGTTCATGCGTTTGTTTTCAGTCGGCTAGATTACTGTAACGCACTCCTCTCAGGTCTACCCAAAAAAGACATCAATCATTTGCAACTAGTGCAGAATGCAGCTGCTAGAATCCTTACCAGGAAAAGAAAATCCGAACACATTTCTCCAGTTTTGATGTCACTACACTGGTTACCTGTGTCATTCAGAATTGACTTTAAAATTCTGCTTATAGTTTATAAAGCTTTAAATAATCTCGCCCCGGCTTATATATATCGGAATGTCTGACACCTTATATTCCAAATCGTAACCTCAGATCCTCAACTGAGTGTCTCCTTAGAATTCCAAGAGCAAAACTTAAAAGAAGTGGTGAGGCGGCCTTCTGCTGTTATGCACCTAAAATCTGGAATAGCCTGCCAGTAGGAATTCGCCAGGCTAATACAGTGGGGCACTTTAAAAAACTGCTGAAAACACATTATTTTAACATGGCCTTCTCATAACTTCACTGTAATTTAATCCTGATACTCTGTATATCCAATTCATTATAATAACTATTCATGGTGGCTCTAAAATCTGTACTAACCCCTACTCTCTCTTCTGTTTCCTTTTCCGGTGTCCTGTTGGTGGTGGCGTGCGCCACCACCATCTACCCAAAGCACCATGATATTCCAACAATGATGGATGGATTAAAAGCCAGACGTCTGTACGACCATCAGCATCAAGTGACTCCGTGAAAAACCCTAACTACAAAGAGGACTATTTCATTTATGTTAGGTAGAATGCCCAGAGGGGACTGGGCGGTCTTGTGGCCTGGAACCCCTACAGATTTTATTTTTTTCTCCAGCCTTCTGGAGTTTTTTTTTGTTTTTTCTGTCCACCCTGGCCATCGGACCTTACTCCTTTCTATGTTAACTAATGTTGTCTTATTTTAATTTCTTATTTTGTCTTTTATTTTTCTTCTCTTCATTATGTAAAGCACTTTGAGCTACTTTTTGTATGAAAATGTGCTATATAAATAAATGTTGTTGTTGTTGTTGTTGTTCACCGCCTCCACTCCTCTCCACCAAGCTCTGTCCTCTTCCTCCCGACTGCAGCCCCTGACTGGAGGGAGGCGGTCCCTTTTATATCCACCCGGACGTGCTCCAGGTGCTTTCTAATGGACTTCCTGTGGCACTTCCTGGTGTGGCGGAAGTGCCGCATGAACACCCGGAAGCACTCCGGGTGTCCTCGTTAATCCTTCCACCAACACCTCCAGGTGTGGCGGAAGTGCTATCATCCAAGGCTCCACCATCGTCTGGGCGTCCCCTGGCGGTGGCCATGGGTCCTTACAGGGTTGAGCTTCCATGCTCAGACCCTGTGGCCCCCAAATCAGGCAGGGTGACTGCCCTCTCATGGTCCTGGGGTGGCACAGTCCCTCTCCCTGTCCGTCCAAGTGTTGCGACCGGGCACAGCCCCCAGCCAACCACCACATAACCTAAATACAGGGATAGACTCCAGTTTCCCCTGTTTTCAGCTGATGTTTATTTATTTCTTTACTCATTCATTCATTCACTGAGCATTTGCATGCTTCTGTTTTTCAAATAAAAGAAATCTGACTGAATTCAAAACTGAAGTCAAATGAAACTCGGACTTTTTCAAAATGAAATAATTGTTTTCCTGGAAATCCCTCATTTGGGTAGCCATGCAATACTCATTTCCTTGCAGGCCCTGGCAAGCAGCTGTTTTGAAATGCCCATGCACCTCCCATGTCTGTTTGCCAAGACCATATTGTTTTTAACCTTAAACAGAGAACATTGTACCTTCTGCTGGTGCTCGTTTCTCCGACTCTTCAGAAGCTGTGAATCAGGTCCATTACACTGTACAATGATGTCCTAACTAAACTTAACAGGAGCCTTGTTAACGGGACAAGAGGTACAGCAAGGCTGCACACTGCATGTGTGTGTTTGAATTCTGCTGATAACTGCATTCTTGTTTGTAATTTCCTGCATTATTCAGGCCAGCCGCCGTTTCAGACTTTACAACAGAACAGCTCGAGTTCCTGTTTCCTCACAGGTCAGCTGTCGACTGGTAAGTTCCGATAGGCTGGAAGCAGCTTATCTTCCTCCCTCAATAAAAACATTGGTCTCAGCTGATGCCTGCCGGCCTCTAAAACTTTTTTCTTCACACTTGTTGATTAGACTGACAGGATTCAGCAGCCGAGTACACAGTGGATTAAACAACGGACAATCAGCTTCTACTGGATGTGTGCCCAGTTCTCACTGAGGAGGCTGTTGCTGGATTTCTATGCTGCCAGCCAGTACCCAGTACTGGGAGAGCTCCACAAAACTGAGAGACCCCTGAAGAATGGACAATAGCTATGAAAATTTAATTGCCTGCAATAATAACACTGATAATAATATTGCAGGTAAATATCCTCTTGTTTACATTTTTCCTTATATTGTTTTGAGATTTTGCTTGGATACAGCATTGTTTACTGTTTTCAAATGAAAGTTTGCTGCTTGTCTTTGCTTTTTCTCTTTGAAACTGAAAAGTGAAAATGAAAGCTACGCAGAGAGAGACTACCATTTACTTTTGACCTAATGATAGATATTGCTTAAATGCTGGAAACAAGCCTTTTTTGAACAGATTAGTTTTTCAGCAAATGTAAAGCTGAAAACATATTTCATTCCATTTCAAGTATTTTATTTTTTTAAGGAGTATGCAGACTTTCCAAGATGGTCTCCAACTTGATTGAAATTACGGTGCCACTGTGTGATGGATTGTAGATGTGCTGTCATATACAGTAATGGGGGGAGAGCTATAAGCATCTGTCTCCAATATAAGCCAAACCAAAAAGCCAGCCTTGTGACATAGTGACAAAGGAAGTAGATGTAGAATTAGAAGGCCATAACTTCAAAAAATCAACATTGTGACTGTTTCTAACCCTGCTGGCTATTACATTAAAATGTTTAGAAGCTTATATATGTAAGTAGTTTTAAAGATTCAAACTATCCCACCCTGAAGGAATATATACTAAGCTGATATCAAGTGGTTGAGGAAACAATACAGAAAAGCCAAGCAGGCACAATTTTTTCTCTAGACTGTTTGAAATAGAGCAGCAGCAGTTCAGAACACTTCTTGGTGAAACAGGAGCATCCACTATTTAGGAATCACACAAATGTCATTTCCATTTTATGACCATGATTGAGCAGAAAAGTTGGGGCCCATAATACACATGCTGCAGTACATATTGTAGAAGCCCTTCTCAAAAATCCTGATCTGGCTATGGCAAAAAGCAAGCATCTTGTGCTTTAATGCAAACGCAATGTTAAACTCTTGGGAACTGGGGTTAAAGGACAGTTTAAAAATATAAAGATTCCATCATCTGCTTCAGTTAGGTCCCCAAATAGTATGCATATTCTTTAACGTGTCAGCACTGTGACTACAATGAGCACAACTGGAGGACTCACAGCTGCCGAGGGGAAAAGGCCAGCCTTTGCATGGCCCATATCTTTAATGCAGGGGGAGGTGAGAACTTGTTCCTTCATTACAACAACCCACCTTTTCCAGAGTCTGTCCAAGAAGCGTTCAGGCCTGTTCAGGACTCTTTTATAATGTTCAAATACTGGGCCAATTTAAATCTGCCAGTTAACCTACCATATATACTTGCGTGTAAGTCGGGCCTTGAAACCCAAAAAATAGATCAGAAAATCAGACCCCGATTATACGCCCCTTCAAAAATACGACACTTAAGTTTTTTTTTTCTTCATCTTCTTGCTTCCTCCAATCTCGCGGCATTTTCTCAGACACATTGATTTTTGTTACAGCAGCTCAGTTACCAATTTATTTCGTCACTTCAATGACTTTTAATGTAAAGCCTACTTCATACTTTCTTCTGATCAGTTCAAACGTCGGTTAGGAATAGTTTGGGTATTATCCGTGTGGTCCCGGAGGCACAATACATTAAAAAAAAGGCAGTGTGCTCCGTGGTTACTCCCTCAGATGGGTGTTAACATATTGTAATCTCTTGGACCAATAGCATGATTTTTCCGCATTCGACTTATACGACAGACATTATAAAATGCCGGAAATTATATGGTAAAATCAACCCCCGACTTATCCGCAGGAGAACTTAAACGCGAGTACATACTGTAATTAACACATCTTTGGGATGGCGGAGAAGCTCGAGAGCACCTAACACCCTGTGACGGATGGTGAAGGAACACCTGGAGCACTTCCGGATGCACTATAAAAGGAGCCCGCTCACTCAAGTCGGGGAGCCAGAGTTGGGAGGAGGTGGACAAAGCTTGCTGGATGGGGAGTGGAGACAGAGAGAGAAAAAGGCACGAAGAAAGAAGAGACAGTTATTTGGTGTTGGGAGCAGCAAAAGAAAATCGCTTCCCCCACTTAAATAATGGCATGCTGTGTGGCAAGACTGCGCTCTGCCTCTGTCTTTGTCGGGGTTGGGGAGCCGTAAGCCCCTTGGTGGTCTACAACCCACAGGATGAACATATTAATTCCATGCAGAGAGTGACTGAATTCAAGATGCTGTAGTTTTAATGAAGCACTGCTAACCACCATGCTTCCCCAAAAGATAACTTCACCCCCCCCCCTTAGCCAGTCAGCTATGTACAGTACACACTTTCTTGAAAAACTATTGCCAAGAAGCCTAAACAAATTGCAAAAACAATGACCTAATTCAACGGACTTCCACAAATTAACTCCGAACCCCTTATGTATTAACTAAAATCATTTTGTTTTGTTTTTTTTTTTCTTTTTTCCAGTAAAGCTGTGGTGTTAGCTATTGAGAAAGAAACTCTGAATTAGCCACATTGTGAAATGGCAGCAGTTAACTACTACATAATATATGAGTCATGAAAGATGTAAGCCGGTGCTTCTAACTGTTTCCCATTTGGCCACTTCCAAGGGATTCCTCTTTCAGGATGAGATGGGCATCTCTCCTTCAATGCCAGCTATCAAGCAGAATTTGATAATCTTTATTCTGATTCAGTCGTAAAAATCCACAGTCTGGGCGCATTTCCCCACAAAGCCGTACAAGGGCTTTGGGTAGATAATCCCCCAGATTCCCACTGAACTTTGATCAATCTGTTCAGTTCAGTTATTGTTGCGACAGATTAATAAATATCTTAAAACTTAAAACTCGCTCGACTTTGTTTCTCAGTAACCACCTAGCCTTCTATATTTCAGAGAGTAGATTTTACTTACTTAGTTCTTGTACTTTTTTAAACTACAGTTCTTATGTATTTTCAAACAGCAGTAAAGACAGAGCCCCTCTGGAGTCAAAAGGCAAATAACATATTCAGTCCTCATTGGCATTTTCTGGGGTTTGTGTCAGTGCTCATTTTTAAAGGCACTATAGAAAATGAGGATTAACTGATTTATAGCTATTGAGCTCAAGCTTCAGTGCAGATATAATCAGGTCATTGTCCAATGGCTGTGGTGTGGCATTAGCAGAAGGAGGAAACGATGTGACAGAATAATAACGGTACAGCATAAGTGATGCACGGGACTGGCCTTAGGATCACTATGACTTGCACACACATGAGCACCTACAACATAAAACCTGACAAAAATCACTTTGCAAGATGTCATGCTGCACATCTTCACATGATGCTTTTCTTCCTGGCTTCCATTTTCTGGGTCAAGAGAAGCTATGCCCTCTCCCAACCACATTGAATGCAAAGCAGGAACCAAGCTTAAGGATTGTGCCAGGTCATTGCAGGGCACATTCACAAAGGTGAAAAAGAGGGTGCAGGCAGGGTGGAACGGGTAGAGAAGCGTGTCAGGACTGATTTGTGACAGATGGGTATCAGCAAGAGTGAAAGGGAATGTCTACAGGACAGTAGTGAGACCAACTATGTTATATGGGTTAGAGATGGTGGCACTGACCAGAAAGTAGGAGACAGAGCTGGAGATAGCAGAGTTAAAGATGCCAAGATTTGCATTGGGTATGACGAGGATGGATAGGATTAGAAATGAGTACATTAGAGGGTCAACTCAAGTTGGTTGGTTGGGAGACAAAGTCAGGGAGGCGCGATTGCGTTGGTTTGGAGAGATGCTGGATATATTGGGAGAAGGATGTTAAGGATGGAGCTGCTAGATAAGGGGAAAAGAGGAAGGCCTAAGAGAAGGTTTATGGATGTGGTGAAAGAGGACATGCAGGTGATGGGTGTAACAGAACAAGATACAGAGGACAGAAAGATATGGAAAAAGATGATCCGCTGTGGCAACCCCTGATGGGAGCAGCCAAAAGAAGAAGAAGTGCTTGTTTTACTATGCTCTCATTTGGCATGTATCTCGCTAACTACACAGATCGTAAAATAATCTGGGTTCGGTGTTTCATTGCTGTAACTCCGTGGCTGCTGTAAACACACAGACAAGCAAGAAATATATCCTTATCTTGAGAAAGCAGGACCAAAAATCTGTGATACATTTATCATTGCCGGTTTCCTTCCATTATCACAAGGAATTCTCATAAACATGGAAGGCACAATTTCTTACATTGAAACTTTTTCTGCCTCAAAGTGGACATTTTTGTAAGTTTTAAGACTTTTTCTGTAATGTATGGATGCTGGAGCTCCATTGTAAGCTGGTAGAACAAACAAAGTATTTTTAAAATTTATAAAAAACACTTTAGAACACAGTTTTATGTGGCAATTTAATATACTGTACTAGCTGTCCCCCACAGCTTCACCCATGTAGAAGTGAAACAGGACAGCGAGGAGGGCCCTGCCTGGCTCCCTACTCCTGATTTCATGCTTCCCCCTTCCATCGGCCTGCAGCCTCTGTCTTGGAGTAGCACAAATATATCACTCCTACAAGCGAACTATGATTCTTAGCGAGATGAGAGAATTCGCAAAATCAATCAGAATGTTCAAGCAAATTCTAGAAAAAAAACAATCTAAACCCGTTAATTAGTTCTCTCATTCATTAGCTAAGCAGATGTAAGGTACAACCCAAGGCTGGCTCGTGAGTGAGGAGGGCCACGCACCCCTCCCTTCGAACTGCTGCGTCTCTCTCAGATTGGCACAAATAAATCAGTAACGCAAGCGGAGTACGATGCTTATCGCGATTAGAGAGGTTGCAAAATCAACCGGAATGTTCAATTCTAGAAAAAAATCCGATCTAAATCCATTAAGTAGTTCTCTCTTGACTTAAAGACAGACAGACATTGGATTTTATATATATAGAGATACCATGATTGCGAAGAAATAACTTCAAATTGGATAATACCAAACTTATCCTTTAGTGTTTTGTGAATAACAAAATAAGGTTTTGAGGTGTCCTGCCACCTCCCCTTGCGCCACAACCTTCAAATTTAGCTTCATTAAACTGATTAATACATTTGATAATTGATGAATACATGGTTAATTGCACAGAACAGCGTTTATTATGCAGTCTGAAGTCTGCACCTTATATCCCTGAAAGCTGGGAGACCTTAGTGTGATGCTTTGAAACCACTGGTGGTGAGTGGTCAGCACATGCACAAGCCCTTTGTCCTCAGTCCTTGTGTGTCCATAGTCAAGCATACCCACCTACCTAGAGTTAGAGAAAGCCTCCGATTTAGTTTAAATTCCAGCCATCCATGCCTCAGCAAGTGGAGTTTTATGATTACTACTGCTGTGTGCTGCCAAGAGTTAAAGCATTCTGGATGTAGCTACAATATGCTAAGTGAAATTGTTCTGTAAGGCAGTATGAGAGCACTTAGACCTCAACAGAAAGAAGGTCAATAGTGGTGAAACAAACATGGAGTACCTTACAGAAGAAGGTAACATAACCTTTCCCCTGTGCCTCCTACTCTCATGCACATTGTTAAAGTGATAAACTGTAAGTATTGCACATAAAAAAAAAAAAATAAAATAAACAGATGTGGCCCCCCTTTCCCTTATTGAAATGACCACTTTAATACAATCATAGTATTTCCTGTATTATACATATTATAGTATAAAAACACACAGTGCTATTAAATAAACTCAAAAAGCAGTGGGAAAAAATGAAATTCTTTTTCCTTTTTTTCTTAACTCTCATGTACTGTTTCTTAGGTTGTATTCTGGAAAGTTCTTTCTCAGAATCTGCTGTGTTAACAATAATGTAGCGTCTTCGAGGCGTCATTTGAAATGTGGAGGCTTTATTCTTTTGATTTATTTTTAGCCCATCTTGTCTACACTGCCAGAGGTAGAGGGAAGGCACAACAGGGAGGCCATGCAGAAACCTCTAGGCTCACTAGATTAATATGCGTGTCAAATTTATACCACATCACAGCACCCAATAGTCATTTAGATCCAAAAGCTGCACCAGCTGACGTGGAATTAGTTAAGGTGGCAACTGCTCTGGTCCAAGTAGCATTATTTAATGTCCTCTATGGTTACAAAGTTTTGGACCTCTCAATAATTTATTGCAGATCATGAAATGGTTTAAGAGTATCTTCACTGCAGATTGCCAAATATAAGCAATACTAAGAATGCTGAATTTGTGGGTGATTTAACCTTAACAGTTTTACACCTGTAAATATGAAAAGTAAAAAGTTGCAGGCAATTTTGAACAAATCAAATACAACCAGAGCAAACATAAATAGAATATTATCACTACACGCTACAAATATACAGAATTGAGACAGTGAAGTCACAGTAGATGTTTCAACTTCACAAGCATTTTGAGTTTAAAATTAAGAAAAAATGAATATGAGTAGGTAGTCTTTAATTCTTACACATGTGTATATGATTAAAAGTTTTAGAGTAACTTAATGAGTTCAGTACATCCATATCAAGACAAAAGAAATTTGCTTATAGTACAACACAATACAATACAATTTATTTTTATATTTTTATATAGCCCAAAATCACACAAGAAGTGCCGCAATGGGCTTTAACAGGCCCTGCCTCTTGACAGCCCCCCGGCCTTGACTCTCTAAGAAGACAAGGAAACCCCCCCCCAAAAAAAACCTTGTAGGGAAAAGTGGAAGAAACCTTGGGAAAGGCAATTCAAAGAGAGACCCCTTTCCAGGTAGGTTGGGCGTGCAGTGGGTGTCAAAGGAAGGGGGTCAATACAATACAATACAATACACAGAACAGAACAAATCCTCAATAGAGTATAAGAATAAAAATTTTAGAAGTACGGAGCAGAATTTAACAGTAGATGATATCACATAATAAGATTTGGATATGTTTAGAGTCCTGGAGACCTCATCCATCAAGCTGCCTCCCCCATTTGGCCATTCCACGGCTGAAACAGCGCTGGGCCAGCCAATCTGATGAAAGGACCCGTCTTTCCCACGATTCCTGCGATTGACTTTACCTTAGGCAGGCAAAACAACTTGGCAGGTTGGCCGTGGCACCAAGTGCCACATTTGAGTACCGAGAAGAGAAACAGAATAGGTGAGGGTTAGTATCCAATTATAACTATCACGTTACTTATGTTTTAGTGCTAATGGCTAACAACAGAGATGCAGTGTGTACAGTTAATCAGCAGCTCTAGTCAGGATATGCTAAACTGAAGTAGTGAGTCTTCAGCCAGGATTTAAAAGCTGAGACCGAAGGGGCATCTCTTATAGTAGCAGGCAGACCATTCCACAGTTTAGGGGCCCTGTAACTAAAAGCTCAACCTCCCTTGTTATTTTATAAATCCTTGGAATCATAAGCAAAATTGCATCTTGAGATCTTAATGTGCGCTCTGGTTTGTAAGTCATGGTAAGTTCAGACAAGTAAGCCGGACCTTGGCCATTTAATGCTTTATATGTTAAAAGGAGGATTTT
This sequence comes from Erpetoichthys calabaricus, assembly GCF_900747795.2. Classification (NCBI taxonomy): domain Eukaryota; kingdom Metazoa; phylum Chordata; class Cladistia; order Polypteriformes; family Polypteridae; genus Erpetoichthys; species Erpetoichthys calabaricus. The sequence continues at coordinate 71,466,375 of NC_041403.2, read as the reverse complement.
GAAATCTGCCCTAAACTTAACCGGGAGCCAGCGTAAGGATTTAAGAACCGGAGTTATGTGTTCGTATTTTCTTGTTCTTGTAATAATTCTTGCAGCCGCATTTTGGATTAACTGGAGGCTGTATAGAGAACAGTATGAACATCCAGTGAATACCAGATTGCAGTAGTCAATCCTACTAGAAATAAATGCATGAATTAATTTCTCAGAATCCTGTTTATTTAGAAAGCGCCATCATTTCCTAACATTTTTAAGATGGAAGAAACATGTTTTGGACAACTTTGTAATATGCGCTTTAAATGACATGCTAGAGTCAAAGATAACTCCTAAATTGCAGGCTGATTCAGTAAAATTAATGGGGATTCCAACTGAGTTAAATGATGACAAAATATTGTTATGATCAGCGTCATTCCCTCCAACAATTAACATCTCTGTTTTATCTGTGTTTAAAGACAAGTGGTTCTCATTCATCCACTCCTTTAATTCACTAACACAACTATTTAAAGACAACATCGGAGAAACTTCATTTGATTTAAATGAAAGGTATAACTGGGTGTCATCTGCATACGAGTGAAAATTAACATTATGTTTCCTAATGAGAGATCCTAGTGGAAGCATGTAAAGTGAAAACAATAAAGGTCCCAGTACTGAGCCCTGTGGGACACCATATCTCACTTCTGTGTATAATGATGGAGTACTGTCAGCACATTTCTGTACATGTTGGAATCGATTTGATAAATAAGAACTAAACCAAGCGAGCACAGTGCCTGTAAGCCCAACATCATTTTCTAGCCTGTGCAGTGAAATAGAATGGTCAATGATGTCAAATGCTACACTTAAGTCCAACAACATAATTACAGTGGAGTTTCCTTCATCAGAGGATATCAGAATGTCGTTTACAACCCGGGTTAGTGCCGTTTCTGTACTATGACCAGTGCAGAAACCAGACTGGAATTTCTCAAATAAATTGTAATACGTAAGGTGTGACTGAAGCTGACTGGTGACTACTTTTTCTAGTATTTTAGAGAAAAACGGTAAATTTGAAATAGGCCTATAATTATTTAGTATGTGTGGGTCTAGGTCTGACTTTTTAAGTAATGGTTTAATGACTGGCACTTTTAGTGCTTCAAGTACTGTGCCATGCAATAATGAACTATTGATAATGTTTAGAATATTCGCTGCAAGAACATCCATTGCACTTTTTACTAGTTTTGTTGGCACTGGATCTAGGGAACTAGTGGGCTTCATTTTAGAAATTAAAGTTAAGACTTCCTGCTTAGTTACAGGATTAAAATTACTAAATCGCTGAATGCAATGTGAGACAGGGTCTGCTAAGCTAGTATTTGGTTTGTACTGTGATGCAGAGATCTGGGATCTTATATTTTTAATTTTCTCATTGAAGAAGTTCATAAAGTTTGTACTGCTAATATCTGTTGGTATTTTGCACTGTTGATCTGAATCTCCATTTGTTAATTTAGCCACTGTTCTAAACAGTACCCGAGGATTTTTATTATTGCTATCTATTATTGTAGAATAGTATTCTGAGCGAGCTTTAAAGAGGGCTTTTTTATATTTATTAACACTCTCTGTCCATGCAATTTGAAAGACAAATGAATATGTATATTAAATAATAAAAGTAGCTTTGTTGTTCTCCATCTGCACTCCAGTTTTCGACACTCTAATTTAAGAGCTTGAGTGTTTTCATTAAACCAGGGAGAGTTTCTATGTGCTTTGATCAGTTTTTGTTTTAAGGGGAGCCACTGTGTCCAGAGCATTTCTCAAGGTCACATTATAATGTGATGTTAGCTGATCTAAGTTGTTTTCCACGTTTACATTTGATGTTAACTGATCTAAAAGGTTTTCCACAATTACTCTCGACTTACTCAAAGTATCTATAAATTTTGAAGCAGAATTACAATCTAGATGTCGCACTGTCTTTGTTTTAATCTGTGAGTGTGTTAGCAAGGGCAGGACTAAATCAAATGTAATTAAGTAGTGATCGGAAATAACTTCATTTAATGGAGTAATATTTAAATTTTGAATTTCAACTTTGTAAATTATAATTAAATCTAATGTGTGGTTATGATTATGAGTTGGACCTTTGACAATCTGACAAAATCCTACTGAATTTAACAAATAAGTAAAACATTTGCTAAAAGTGTCAGTTTCCACATCACTGCGTACATTAAAATCCCCCATCAGTACTACGTGATCATAATTTATAGCCAAATCAGATAGCAGGTTGCTGAATTCAGTCATGAACAATGAATATGGCCCTGGTGATCTGTAGACTAGCACTATAATTGTATTGGAATCTGTTTTAATATTTAAAATGAATGTCTCAAAGGATGTAAAGTTGCCTAAATTTTTAGAAGTGATTTGCATTTTGTTACAGTGAATTATTCCAAGTCCTCCTCCTCCTCGACCAGAATCTCTAGACTTATGAAGGAACAAGTATCCATCTGGTGACGCCTCAGCTAGGGGGACAGTGTCACATTTACTAAGCCAGGTTTCAGTGAGAAGACACAGATCTGATTTTGTACTTAATATAATATCATTTACCAAAACAGCTTTAGTGCCAAGAGAGCGAATGTTCAATAAGCAGCATTTAAAACTGCATGGTTCTTTCTGAATTGGTGATATATTTTTTGTGTTAATTTGAAGTAAATTTCTATTACAGATGCCCCTGGTGGAGGGTCTGGTTTTATCCCTTGGTCTAATTATACACCTTATTTTTTGGTTATCAATAAATTTAAGGTTTGTATCAAGACTAAATTTACTGGATTCCCCACGACAGGGACTTTGGGTAACAGCTTCAAGATAGTAACAGGTATGATAAATAACAGCCTGTGATTTAAGATCATATGACTGTGGCCTGGATGGTGCTCTAGTCAGTCAACCAGGCAGTTTTGCTGCCATATTTTGGGATAATACATAAGATCCCCTCCAGTTAGGATGAAGACCATCTCTTTTGAAAAATCCAGGCCTTTCCCAAAAATCATCCCAATTGTTCACAAACGCTATGCTTTTATTTGCACACCAGGTTTCTAACCAGCAGTGAAGGGAATGCAATCTGCTATAAATCACATCCCCCCTATATAATCTTGGTAAGGGGCCAGATACAACTAAATTCCGACATTTTCTTTTAGCTTTGATGCATAGAGAGATGAAGTTCCTCTTTAATACCTCAGATTGCTGTAAATAAATATCATTAGTGCCGACATGCAGCAATAAGGTAGATACTTCATCGTCGGCGACACGGTCCAATGCGGCCTCTATGCCAGAAATCTTGGCCCCTGCGAGGCATTTAACATTAACTGCTGGTTTAACATAGTTTGGAATTCTAACATTCCGCACTATGGAATCGCCAATTATGAGCACTTTCTTATTCTCAGTTTCCACAGGCGCGCTGCGGAGTGCTGAGAATCTGTTCTGGGTCCGAATTGGTGAAATGGGTGCCGGGGGACTACCCACTACCCACTCTCCCTGTGGCTGAATTGGTGCTGCTGAATTCGGCCGTGCACTGACTACAGTGGGACCTGGAGAGACTGAAGCCGAATCAGAAGTAGCCGAATTGTCTAAACAAACTGAGTCGATCCAATTTTCGGTTTGCCTAATTGCTATCAGATTCCTAACACGGTCCTCATTTTTGCATATTTTCCCGACCAACTCTAAATAATCTAAACACTTATGGCAGGTGAAGCGATCTACACTGTCGGCCGGAAAACCTGAACTGTACATGCTGCAGGACATACAACATATAAACATGCCCTCAACGGGCAGAGAGCAGATAGAACTTACGTGTAGTGTTGATGTCATCTTTTCCGTTTTTTGTAGTAACTTCGGTGCTTCGGTGCTTTCCGCGTTCAGCTGAATCACTAAAAGGCCGTTGGCGTTAATTTTCCACCACCTGCTGAGTGATCGACTTTAATTTCTCACTGCCGGTTATTTCTCCTGGTCAGCTGCTGGCTTTACTTCAGTTGAACTTGCTCGGGTGTTTGTGAAGGGCTATGTGCCTGTGGGAGACGACACTGCTCTGTGCTTCCGCTCGCTGCTCCGCTCTGTGCTTCCGCTCGCTGCTCCGCTCTTATAGTAAAGGAAAGTGGCAGAAAAATAATATTTATAGGTTTATTTGGTCAATATTGTCACATATACAGATAATATATTGTCACATATACAGTGAAATTCTTACTTGCATGCACTACTCAGCACATCACACATCAGCACTCTCCAGCGCCATGATCAGTGTTACTGTCTTCTGTTTTCCTTATTTTAATATTTCTGTTTGCATTACAAGACCACTACTTAATTGCAACAGTTTAAAACATCATGGTACAAATCACATACTGGATATAGACATGAGAATTGATAATATTTGCGTGTTTATTCAGTTTCTAACACCAGCAGTATCAGGTTCAAGACGGGCCCATCACAGCGCAATAGCACACAATGATTCATGCACCAACACTCACTTATACAAGGATAACTTAGAACTGGAACTTAGAACTAGCAAATGTGAACCTGCTCTTGGTGATGTGAAAAGAGACAGTTAAGGAATCGGAGAATGTAGCTATTAAGGTGCATTTGGCTGCTTAACCTTTGCATGCAATACTGTATCTGTATTATTTCTGCAGTCCATCGTTCTCCAGCTTTGTCAATGTTTATTACAGTAGTTTTGTGTTGTTCATTTTGTGGAGTTTTATGTTCAGTATATGAGATTTTGAGTCAGTCTGGTTTAAATTAGTAGATATGTAGTCTGAGATTTTCTGAGATGCTGGAGCTTCATTGTAAGCTGCTAGAACAAACAAAGTATTTTTAAAATTTATAAAAAACACTTTAGAACACAGTTTTATGTGGCACTTTAATATACTGGACTAGCTGTCCCCCGCAGCTTCACCCAAGTAGAAGTGAAACAGGACAGTGAGGAGGGCCCTGCCCAGCTCCCTACTCCTGACGTCATGCTTCCCCCTCCCATCAGCCTGCAGCCTCTATTTTGGATTAGTGCGAATATATCATCTTCTGCAAGCGAACTATGATTCTTAGCACGATTATTGCTGCTATAGTCTGAGATTTTCTACTCTCACAATTTGCTGGATGTTTCGGCCATTGGTTTGCTACTTAAAAAAAATGTTTTTGTGTTTGAAGGCACTGTCTTGTATATTAACAGACATAAAGTATACATACTGTGAAGATACAAAACACAACAAGGCAAAAATAAAGGATTGGGGAAGCTTCCCCAAATAATGTCCAGAATGACGAGTAGTCAAAAATGACTGGTATAGGTTGTTCTGTAGAAAATACAATCGACAGGCAAGTACAGTACAATGTATCTTTTATGTGATGGTGGCAGGAAGGAAATCTGATTAGGAGGAAGCGGAAGTAACGTCATCAGAGGGTGCAAGAAGTGATGTCATCAGAGCGGGATCGGAAGTGCAGTCATCAGAGGGAGCTGGAAGTGATGTCATCAAAGGGGAGTTGGAACTGATGTTACTGGAAAGGGACTGGAGTGGAAAACAATGGTTATTCTTCTGCTGGTCTGTTGGAAGAGGGAGATAGGCATTAGTGCTCCGTTCCAATCCCCCTTCTGCTGTTATTTCACTTATAATTGGACCCTTTGGCTGCCCCCTAAGCACACATGTGTGACAATATGTACAGAGTTATTTTGCTACTACTATCATTAGCTCCATCATTAAAGATGTGTGAACCAGTCCCAGTCACAGTCCCTTAGACATCAGCACCTAAAGCAGATCCTCAGATGTTGTGCCACGACAGCTGGTTCGCTTACTTGACAGGGTGTAGATCTGAGTATTACATGCATAGGTCAGATCACAATCTGATATTTGAGTGGTTATGTACCAGGTAACACTGGTGGTTGGTTGATCAGTCGGCAGACATCTGTGCTTCGATTCCTGCAAGGGGAAGCTAAAAGTGCGTACACCCGATAAGCCCCAGTTAGGGAAAAACATGTTGTGTACTCTTTGTATTATTTGGCAGGTACTATATAACATGTCGAAGATCTGCTTCTCGCAACTGAGAAGGCATGGGGAATGCCTGCCAACTGGTAATATGAAAATTCTGTGAGTTTTTTTTTTAAACAATGCAGGGTGGAAGTTTTGAGTACTGATTGGGCTGTGTTATTATGCATGCCTGAAGCAGCTCAGCAAGGATATAAGCTGCATTCATGTGCTTTCAGACAGACAGTAAATCAGAGTTACTGAGTCAGAAATTTCACGTGAATGCACTACTAACTCAAAAATCGGTCAAAGTCGGAAGAATTTGGACAAAACAAAACTGCCCAAATTGTCTGAGTTGAGACATAAAAGAGACATTTCACCTTAGTCAACTGAAATGGCATTTTTTGTTTCAATTGCATTAGGAGCGAAGCAAAACATGTTTAATACATTTAGTTTGGTTTTTATATCCACAAAAAATGCCATTTCTCTTTAATTGCTTGTTTTGGCAGACCAAGTAACAAATCGACACCTCACAGTAGCACATTGATGATTATTTTTGTTTGCAAGTTTGTACAAGCATTGTACAATGTACACATTTTCTAATTTTTATTTGTGTTTTGTATCTCATTGCCATTTTGCATCTTTGATCGTATCCTTGATTCTCACAGGTGTCTCCATTTTGTTACAACTAAAAGTTACAACTAAAACACAATATAGATGACCTTTATATGATATTGGAAAGGCTTTGTGTGATGGTCTGGGATACCTCAACACTCCCTGGTTGTTTTCAGGAGCCTTTTGAACCCGTAACTCTTCATAGTCATGAAGAGATGAGCCAGGCAAATAAGATACACACAGTCAGCAAGGGCTTGGCTTTTTCATATAAAATCCAAACAGTGTGCAAAAACTTCAGCACTTCATCTATTAAATTCATTTTCCAGTGGAGGTTAAAAGTAATCAGATAAACATTACTTTAAAAATGAGATAAAAATTAAGAGCAGACCTGTGTTAAAAACCATGAACCTCAACCAATGTCAGCACGAGGAGACGTCCACCAGCAGGCACAGACAACTGTCCGATTCAGCTTGGGCCTCTGTTGCCGGTTGCTTCCATTATGTTTCAAATGCTGCATGTTAAACAATTTATTGAAATACATGAAGCTGTTTAATTTATACGTAACATACTTACAGTTAAAAACTAGAGAAAATATAAATTGAATAAAACTTATTTGCTGATACCTGTTCTGAATATTTTTATTCAAAGCCCCTGTGGTTCACATTGGTGTTATGAGCGGCCTGTTCACTTGTGATCTTTCTTTCTTTCTTTCTTTCTTTCTTTCTTTCTTTCTTTCTTTCTTTCTTTCTTTCTTTCTTTCTTTCTTTCTTTCTTTCTTTCTTTCTTTCTTAATCAATGATGTGTATCTGCTCGGTTTACATTTGCTTCTGATAACTGGCATAAAGTTTTCCAGCATTGCATGAAGTAAAGTTGTAAATCTACTCCATTACTCTTTAACCATCCTCACATTGAGAAGTATGTTCCACTTTTCTTCCGTAAGGCTTTGTCACATTTCTTTGAAGTACTCTTCCCCTATCAAAGTTGAGAGGGTGGGCTCTAGCGATTATTGTGTTTTGATTGGTGAATCAGCGATAACAGAGGCAGACACAGTCAAAACTGTGCATATGCCAATGAGCCATAGGATTCCCAAGGCAAGGAAAGAGCAGCTGCAAAGTTGTGACTATGCACTTCTGGGCCGGATAAGAGTGCAAGAAGTAATTTGGCCAGAATTACTACACAAAGCAACTCCTTTAATTCAGATGGTTGTGGCGAGTGCCCTCTTCTACGCAGTGGTGTGCTGGGGAGGCAGCATTAAGAAGAAGGATGCCTCACGCCTGGACAAACTGGTGAGGAAGGCAGGCTCTATTGTTGGCATAGAGCTGGACGGTCTGACATCCGTAGCAGAGCAACGGGCACTCAGCAGGCTCCTATCAATTATGGAGAATCCACTACATCCATTAAACAGTGTCATCTCCAGACAGAGGAGCAGTTTCAGTGACAGACTGCTGTCACTGTCCTGCTCCACTGACAGACTGAGAAGATCATTCCTCCCCCAAACTATGCGACTCTTCAATTCGACCAGAGGGGGTAAACGTTGAACATTATTCAAGTTATTGTCTGTTTTTTTATGTGCATTTTTTTTTTATTACTCTTTAATTTAATATTTTTGCTGCTGGAATATGTGAATTTCCCCCTGTGATTAATAAAGTATCTATCTATCTATCTATCTATCTATCTATCTATCTATCTATCTATCTATCTATCTATCTATCTATCTATCTATCTATCTATAAATGTAGTAGCTGAAGGCCAAAGATTTATTCACACTCTATTGTTAATTTACCAATCAAAACACAGTATTCACCAGAGCCCACCCCTTCATAGGTGAAAATGACAGATGTTTCTTTCAAGCCATATTTCACGTTGTGTGCTGTGTCACTGAAGTAAATAAAGAAAGAAATAATTAAGTATATTCATAAACAAATAACAACAACAACATTTATTTATATAGCATTAAATAATGCAGCTCAAAGTGCTTTACATGATGAAGAAAGAGAAATAAGAAAAACAAAAAAAGTAATACAATATTTAAGTAATTATTCACACATAACTTTTTTGTTTATTGCCACATTTCATAATTTTTTTACGTATGTATTGATTTATTTACTTAATATTTTCCAAAATATTCTACCATACTTAGCTAGTCTGAGCATATGCATTCTTAACACATTAGTAACCCATCCCAGAGGTACTGGTCCTATTAATCCAAAAATAACAAGAAATTGTCACATAAACTGGGCACTTTTGCCGTAACTGAATTTTTGGGGCAAATATGAAACTCTCTAATCTCTCAGACTTACTTGGGCCAGCATATGCCATTGGCAGAATGTAAATATGGCATGTAAAACACGCATCCTCTCCTTACTTGTTTAATTTCTTCTTAAAAGACTAATAACAACACTAAAATTAAAAACGTCCTCCATTGTGAATTGTGAAGTGCTGCCCCAGAACAGGTCAATCTATTGCACTGTGTAAATATTATCAGCACTGTTTTTCTTAGAACTGCAAATCAGGAGAGGAAATGAGAAAAATATTCTTTTTAAATTAACTCACTTTAATAGAAAATGATGGTTGTAGAAGTATAAGCTTTTAATATCTTACTCAATGCAAACTATAGTAGTTGGTAATATTATGCATTGGGCTTTGCATTTTTGTAGCAGCTTAATTTCATTTGACAATTCATATTTTATTAGGCTGGCTCAGTGGTTAACACTTAGCCTTCTAATCTCTGTGTGGAGTTTAAATATTCTCCCTCTGTCCATTTATTTATTTTTTCAGCTACATATGGATTTGCTCCCATGTCTCAAGGAGACGCATGTCGTGTTTATTTGTGAGTCTAACTAAGCCAGGTGTTACTAGGTGCAACAGTGGGCTCCCTTAAAGACTAGCATCTCCTGCAGGACTCCTTCCTGCATTGTGCCTAGTGCTAATGGGACAGGCTCCAAGTCACCATGACAAATTAAGAAAAATGTGTTGATTTATCAGATGTATTAAAATGAATATACAATAAACTATTATTATGTTTAAATTATAAAATTCCCAATTTGCAAATTATTCGAATGCTATGTGCTTTGGGATGCTGGTCCCATTCTCCCTACTCAGGGTGCCAGTCCATCAAGGGGTTCACACACACACACAAATTACCCACAGTAGTACCAATTAACCTAACTTACATTTCCTAAGTAATGAGAGAAGTACCCAGGGGAAAACACAAGGAGATACAAGGAGAATGTGTCAACTCCACATCGACAACAACCTCAGGACACTGGACCTGTGAGGCAAAAAGGATAACCAGTATTGCATCAGGCTACTCTACTGCACAAGCAAAGTCAATAACACCAGATAGCCGACTATGTAAGAAATGTTTTCCAGCAAGAAATCATTCTTTGTTTTTCAGTTTTATCAAAGTAGTAGTTCATCCTTTTAATCTTGTATTTAATATACAAGAATATAAGTTTTGCTCAATGTGTGTCTTTCTGCTCTGTGCATATGGATAGAGTGTAGCAAGGATAAAAATGCCATTTCATTTTTCTTTTGTCACTAAAGGCACAACTAATGTTCATAAACTTGTAGGTATCACTTTCCACACTCCTGACAGATTTATGCAGTCTGTTGATTGTACTGGAGGAAATGAAAATTGTCCCACTATAATGTATATTTTGTAAACAGTATATAGACTGTAAAAACATTCGTGTGTATGCTACTATTGCCTAAATGCAATCAATTCACATCACTATTCCAGGTTGGAATTTTCTAGGGACAGATCTGGATAAACAGTAATGATCACCAAGTCTCGGGAGATTCAATAACTTGTCAATGTGTTAATATCACAGACGAAAGGGATAATTTTCACCAATATAACTGCTTAATACAGTAGTGCTAGCTTGTTTATTGATTTATAGTCGGCTGTCTTACTTGACACTACTGTAAAACGGCTTGAGTGGCTTTTTTGACTATCCAGTTTATTCTTATTCAATATCCCTGCAAGTACTTTTAAATCTACTGTGCCTTATTTACAGCATGATCTTACACACCAATTTGTGTTTAAACCAATCATATATTCATTTCCACTGGCAAGCTTGCAATTACCAACAGTGAACGTGAGCGTGCAGTATGATGAAATCTCATTTTCTTCAGTAGCTTTTGCAGCATAGGGTAAGATTAAATTAAAAAAGTGGCTGAATAAAAAGCATTGCTGCTCTATCTGTGTATTTTAAAAAAGCTTTTAATCAAGTCCTAAAATAAATTAATATAAATTAATATAAAGAAAAATAAATCACAATGTTAATTTTTAATAATCAATCTTAAGAAGATTAGAAAGGTTTAGATAAGAATAGGACACACACCCCAACATCAATCCCTATTCACTCTGCTTCTTGACTTATTACATGTTTCTGTGTGTGAAAGTCTGTATTGTAAAAAGTGTTTTTCCTACTGACTGCCCATGCAATTGCTTATATTTTGATCATCAAACTAATTGAAGTTAAACGAGGACTGTATCAGCATTCATCTGTAGAATTCAAAACAAGTGCTTGTTGAACAATAAGATGAAATTCAGGAGCACAGATAAGGAAAGCTCAACAGTAAATTAGAAATACACTATTTTTGTACGGCTCACAAAAACAATAATATTTTTCTAATTTTGCTTTCATTTTTCAATATAGAATTAATGTTTACTTATTATTATCTTCTATCTAAGACCAAACTGAGTGCCATTAAGAACAATTCTGCACATCCTCTCTCTGACACACTAGCACTGAGGAGTTCTTTCAGCCAACAAGTTATTCAGCAGAAGTGTGTCAAGAAATGCGACTGGGGCAGCCATTATATCGACAGCAATGTGCCTGCATAATGCCTCACTGTGGCTGTGACAGCCAAGGCTCAACTTTTCTTTCTTTTTAGTCTCTATTTATATATATATATATATATTTATCTATTTATGTATTTTTTTTTATTTGAAGTGTTCCTGTAAAAAACCAAATTTGGACAAATAAAGTTCTATCTATCTATTATCCAACCCACTATACCCTAACACAAGGTCATGGGGGTCTACTGGAGCCAATCTCAGCCAACACAGGGCACAAGGCAGGAATAAATCCCAGGCAGGGTGCTGGTTCACCACAGGGCACACACACACTAGTGACAATTTAGGATCACCAATGCACCTAACCTGTATGTCTTTGGACTGTGGGAGGAAACCCACGCAGACACAGGAAGAACATGCAAACTCCACGCAGGGAGGACCTGGGAAGCGAACCCAGGTCTCCTAACTGGGAGGCAGCAGCGCTACCACTGCACCACCGTGCCGCCCAGCATCTGTCTATCTATCACAATTTCTTTAATATTCAGGACAATTTTAAAGCTATTAAATTATGTGGCATAGTTAATACCTGCTTCATGTCATACAGATTTTTACAATTATTAATATTATACACTTTTCAGAAAAATAACACATAGGTTGTCTTTTTTTTGTTTCTCACACACCTGTATTGCTGTAAAGTCCTGTCCCAAATGCACATGTGTATCGATTTTGCTAGGATACATAGGAAAACCATTTTCAACTATAATACAGTAATTTTATTGTAAACAAATTTAAAAAAACAAAATTTTGAAAGGTTTTACTTGACTGCCTAACATTAAGACTCATTATATATATATATATATATATCAGTTTTAAAATAATTCGATATTTTTCTCAAATTAAATTAAAATAAGATTTCTAAATGAAAAACAAAATAAAAATAAGAAAGCAAATTTATATTTTATTTTGAACAAAGGTCTGCATTAGTCAGACATGCAGTTGGTATCTTATATCCAACATACATATAAGCAGTATGCATGCCCCACAGATACTTTTTAAAACAAACGATATGTAAAAGATATTTTTCCTTTATTTGAAATCTTTATTGTTATCATTACATTGTTCTTGTCTTTTGTTATGGCATTCTAGATACACCACAGGGTAAATAAGCTCACTTTAGATCAGCTTTATTCTACATCCACTCTACTATATTTTCTTTTAAGAATGGAGGTATTACTCTCAGTTTTTGCCTTTCATCCACACTACCCCAGCATTTTAAAATTTTTATACATAGACATTAGGAAATGCTTATTACAGTGCCCTTTCCTGATTGGATCCTGGTCAGTAACAATGTCTCATTCCCTGACTTGTCACCTTCCACACCAAAAAATATTCTAACATAGTGGATGCAGAAGAGTTCCTTTCTGTGGTGCTTGTTTTGTTGCTCATCTGTATGTGTCTAAATTTTGTTTTGTACAGTTTGAGTGCTGTATACATTTGCAAAAGGCAAATAATTTACTAGTTGCTACAATTTTGTGATGTCAGTGAGATTATCATCCCTTCAAGGATTTCTCTGCTGATGCACATACATCAATGTAGGTGAACATCTACATCATATGCATAAAACAGATATACTTTTGTAAATAATATAAAAACACTAGTGTGTACAGAGATAATTTTTATTTAAAAATTCTGTTTTTAAATAAAATGTGGTAGTATGGATGTAGCCATAGCTCTTGTAGATTTTGACTGCCCTAATGTAATATTCTCTTTGGGACAAGCAATATAAAGCCACTGTCCCTGCAGGTGAATAGCATACCTGATGTGGAAATTGGTAATACCATATAATCATGTTTATAACTGATAGACACCAAAATGTTTATGGGAATCAGCATTGATTTACAGTCAAATTTAAAATCAATTTATAAATGAGAATGAAAGAATTGCAGATAGCAGGATTTTTTAAATTGGAGCATTGCATAAATGATTCCGTTTTTACAGGCTTGGACTTTGCCTTCCTGCTATCACGCCACACACCCTCCCAATCATTCAACTTTGCTCTTTCCTACTTTGTTTTTGCTTTGTGTTTTATCATGGCCATGTCCATTCCGTAGCATATGCAGTTCCTTACACTGCTTTTATAAAGCTTTCTTTTAAATGCCAGACAGGTTCCTTTAGAAGTTAGAATTAGGGACAACTCTCTGTATTTCTTACATACCCCTTTCACTTTGGCTATTGACACCATGCCCACAGCTAAAAAGCACAACTGCCCGAATTTCTACAAAACATCTCCATTGCTTACAACATCAGAGTCATGCTCCCCCTCTCACACACTTTGAACTAAAAGGATGCATTGACCATCTGCAGACTTCTCTTTTTATTTACCCCTACATCTTTTATACAGGACAGCCCCAATTATCTGCACCCCGATTTACAGAGGTACTGCATTGTACTGTACAAGGCAAACCTGTAAGTGTAATACACATCTTTTCTTATAATTCATAAAAGCTTTGCCATGATTACTGTATCAAGCACATAAATACTATACGTATGAGTGAGCTGTTAAGGATCTGGTGATTATGGGACTGTGAGCATAACTCACTCACCCCTCCCCAACTACATCCCTTGGCTATTACCAGTGTGTCACCAGCACTGACTGTGTGTACATGCTCTTCTGTTTCGTTGGCTTAGGAGTTTTGTGTTTATATACTTTGTGGTGTACTGCCAGTGGGAACAGCAAGCCCGTGTTCTCTGGCTCATAGATTAGTTCCTTGCAACTTTGAGCTAAATGGAGAACTCCATTCATTAGCCGTGCAGAGCCTGTTTCAGACCTCTGAGAGTGGAGTGTATCCCTGGTGATGTCAACTGATCTCTCTCTGTGTCAGTCCACATCTTCCTTATGCAGTGTCTCAACTTCACTCCACCTATCCACAATGCATTTCCTACCCTTATTGCCAATTGAACTCACACCATGAAGCATCTCGGTTTGAAGATTTGCACTGTGGTAATTTGCCAGTCGTGAACTGCGAAACCGCATTCTCTGGCTTACAGGCAAGCACTTTGCAGTGTGAGCTAAATGGAGACCTCTGTCCATCTGCTGCTCAGAGTCTATATTTGACCACAGTGAGTGGTACACTTCCTTGGTGATGTTGGTTGATCTCTCTCTCTGTGTCAGTCCCCAGTAGCATTGCTACTACAGCTGCCATCTGTTTTTATCTGAGTCTGTTGTTTTCATCTCTCTGAGGTAGCATCAGTACAGATTACCTCTTATAATCAGGGTACTACTATAGTCCCACTGCTGAAAACCACTTATTGGAATGATTTTCTGCCAACACCTTTAATATACATGATGTACATCCATGTGTCTGCTCCTTCCATGCCTACTGTCTCAGAGCCTCCAGCCTTCCATCACCTTGGTCTTTCCTGCATTTACATTACATTTAGGTCTTCAGCTTGCAAAACAGCTTGCCTTTTCATGATCTTCTATTTCAATTCTGTTTCGCATTTAGTCATCAATGTGAGGTCATCAGAGTACAAGAGTCCCCATAACAACGCTTCACACACCTCGATAGTCATCACCTCCATCACTATCATGAAAAGCAAGAGAGTCAACATAGATACCTAGATAAGCAGCTGACTCAGAATGGACAGATCCCTCAACATGCCTTTACCTCAGCTGTATACATACATTTGAACAACCATTAAACACTATAGCTTTATTATAGTAAAGCACCTTGGGTTGGTGTTCACTATAAGATTGGGATAAAGGAAGTAAAGTCTGCTGTTGAATAGACATTATTTGGGTTTTTTAAGAAAATACAGTCTTTCATTTTCCTTCCAGATATTAATGACAGTAACTGTTAATTCTCATACAAAAAGGTCAATTATCCCTCTAACCATGTAATTACAAGTTTTACCCTAGCAATTGTTCAATTGGTGGATGACACATTTTCTGAACTGCACACTTCCCCAAAAACCGAAACAAGCACTATTGCATAAAGGTGGTATTTAATAAAGGTTCTGATGAAATATTTCAATAAAGCAAGACATGTTTCTGTTGAAGACAAACTACTATTCCCATGTTTTCTTTAGCATTCTATGGGAGGTGTGTTTTATTCCCCCAACACCAGTGCTCTTTAATTCTGCAGTGCAGATCACAACCATAACTGTACTTCTCCCAAAATATGCTTGATCACACATATTTACACCCACTTTTTATAAACTAAATTCCAAAACCCAGCACACTAGTACATCATAAATATGGGCACAAGCAACTCAAGTCAAGTTGGGGAGCATGCACTGGTACAGTGCATTGCTGCACCCACTACACAACGAAACAACTCGGGATCCCGGTTTGCAACCCCCCAGGCAGTCTCCAGTCTCACCCTCCGGAAATGACCCTCTATCTGCCACAGCCAGGTATTACATGGGCGACCCCTTGGTCTGGTCCAGCCACTTGGGTCCCCAACAATGAGGATCTTACGAGCTGGATCACTCTCGGGGAAACGCGCCACATGGCCATAGTGGCGTAACTGACGCTCCCTCACAATGCAGGTAATGTGCCTCATTTGGGACTCCATGAGCAACCACTCATTTCACACAAAGTCAAACCAACGGCACCCAAGGATTTTCCGAAGAGACATAGTACCAAAGGAGTCCAGTCTTCATCTCAGGTCACTGGATAGCTTCCATGTCTCGCAACCATATAGCAAGACTGGAAACACCAGGACTGTAAAGACTTGGACCTTCATAGGACCTTTTGCATAGATATCAGGAGCGTCACACACCCCTTTCCAGTGACCTCATGACCCCCCATGCTCTCCCAATCCGTCTACTGACTTCATAGGAAGAGTCACCAGAGACATGAATGTCACTGCCAAGGTAAGTAAACCTATCAACAAGGTCAACACTCTCTCAGCAAACAGACACACAGCTGATGGCTGTGCCCAAGAGGTCATTAAAGGCCTGGATTTTGGTTTTTATCCAGGACACTCGCAAGCCCAGACACTCAGACTCCTCACTCAGTCTCTCGAGCGCCCTGATCAGAGCCTCCATTGACTCCGTGAAGATCACAGCATTGTCAGCAAAGTCAAGATCTGTGAACCTTTCACCAACAGATGCCCCACAGCCGCTGGACCCCACGACCTTGCCCAACACCCAGTCCATACAAGCATTGAACAGAGTAGGAGCAAGAACACACCCCTGACGAACCCCAGAATCAACTAAGAAAAATGCAGAGGTCCTGCCTCCACTCTGCACAGCACTCACAGTACCAGTGTACAGGCCGGCCATGATATCCAGAAACCTAGAGGGGATCCTGCGAATCCTCAGGATGTCCCACAGGGTAGTTCGATCAACTGAGTCGAACGCTTTGCGAAAATTGACAAAGGCTGCAAAGAAACTCTGCTGATATTCATGTTTGCGCTCCATGAGAACCCTCAATGCCAGGATGCACTCAGGCACAAGCTACATTATATATTTCTGTGAACCACATTACCTATGCAAAGTGTTTCAAAATGAAAGGTTTTAGCTGCTCATGTCAGTTCAAGGCTTCCACACTTCCCTATGACGGGTACATATTATATAAAGTAACTTCTTATAAAACGTGATTAAAACTTGTTCAGGCCATGTTAGAAAGAGATCTGCTAATCTGACAAATCTAGACTTCTGCTGTGGCATGGTAGGTTTGAATTTGTGAACAGCATGAATCCATGCCCCCATTGTGCTTTGTGTTAACATTGCAGGCTGGTGCTGGTAGAGTAAAGGTGTGGGGAATGTTCCTTGGTACATATTTGACCTCTTAATACTAAACAGACATCACTGGACTGCCACTGCATACCTATGCATTGTGACCATCCCTTTAAACCATTTTTTAAATTGGAATTTCCAGCATCATGAGACAAAGCACACATCATTTCAGGTTGGTTCCATAAACATGGCTGACTTCAGTTTGCTTAACTGGTTTGCAGTCTCTAGATCTCAATCTACTACAGCATTTTTGGGGTAAGGTGGGGCAGAATGTTCACAGCCTGTGTACTACACTACAAAAAATGAAATCTAAGCCAAGTAAAAAGTATTTAAATCCTGACATCAAGTTTACCTTATTGTAAGACATCCAAAAAATTTTTTTTACAATTTGCTTAATTTAAGAAATCTTGTCAAGTAAATTTTGCTTACCCCTTTGGCAGATTTTTTTTGCTAAATATAATCAAAACAAGTCCAATTTACAGTTTTTTGTATTGTATGGTTTTTGCATATGTATTTTTTACAGTGTATTAAAATATTATTTTATACATCTTTTTAAATCCATACCTTGAAAAAAGGTCATTCTGGATGTAAAAGTGGGTTTTATCTAGTACTAAATAATTGTCTTAAAGTAGCCAATAAGCGTACATAGGCTGTACTGTATTTGCAATGTGGCACTAATGTCCGACTTTTCTATCAGCTTGCCAAGTAATTTTCACTTTGGCTGCATTGTTGGCTGGATTATGTATTTTTTTATTGTATGCATTAATTCTACGTGGCTAAGATTTGTATCATTTAAATTTCAGTTATAATAAGACTAAAGTCAATACTAATTCTGCTAATATTGATAACAACAGAAAGCACTTACAGAAAATGAGATTGAAAGTAGGTCTGTGTGCATGTACCGCGGATACACATTTTGAGTTGAATTCTTTAATGAACAGATTGCATCTGCTCAGCAGAACGTAATCACAGCAGCTTGCAATAGGTAGCATCCAGATGACTTGGCTGTTAACTTTTATTCTGATTAAAAGATTTGCTGTCTGTCTAATTCAGCCTAGCATAATTACTTGTCTTTCAAACTCCTAATGCAAGGGTATCTTCTATTGTTCTAAATTATATTTAAACAGCTCCTTGTAATCTTGGGTTTTCTTTGTGTTAGAGCTAATAAATGAGTGCATCTAGCAAGACTTATTTTTATAAAGTTCCTTTTATGATGGCCACCATAAACAAGTGATTTACATAAGGCAGTAAATCATTGTAGGCCAAATTGTACAATATAAATTAAAAATGCATTACTGGTACATGGATTGATTTAAAACACACTGAGTGCCACTCACCACACATACAGCAGCAGTTTATTACATTACTGTTAAAAACATACAGAAATTGTATTGTAGAAATTATTATAGTAGCCCATCAATAATAATTGCACTAGAGTATTGTTTGCTACTATTTTTCTCTTGTTACCTCCTATTCGTCTTTAATGGTTTCATTGTATTCTAGGTGAACTGTTGTGTGCTAGAAGTACTAGTTGTTTGAGATCATGAATAAGGCAAGCAAAATGAATTAAATAGGTAAATACAGGTGAAAATAAGTTCAAGTTTATTGTTTGTTTGCTTAATGGCTGCAAGCATCAATGTCTATTGTGCAGCCGCAGCCCCCACTTGGTTTATGCCAGTCAGCTGAGCTCTCATGAGATTCCACATGATATTGGTAGATCTGCCAGGAAAAAGACTAGGTGCTGGGCTTTCTTTCAAATTATTAAATAATCCAAGGTCATTTTTTTCCTTTATGTGGAATGCTATCAAATGGAGGAGCTCATTTCTTTCACTTTTAAAACCAACTAGACAATGATTAGTATGTCATGCATTGTGAATTTGCTATGATTTTTCTCTCTTACTGTTTTTGTTTTAAAGCATTTGTACTAAGATGACTACAGAGTTGCAAATGATTACAAATAAAAAGATCCTGTTTGGGACACCTATTTTTGTTTTTAACTGTCCTCTATGTTAATCGCCTTTAAAAGTAGCTATATAATGGACATTTGAGGCTGCAAACTTTTAACAAGAAGTTGAAATAAAACAGGGAGAATATTGCATACCAAAGTCTGTTGCAACATAATGCATATATGATTCAAAATCTTTGTGTCTATAACACACAATTTCTGTTTGTTTATTTGTTCTTTATGCACAACTGTTTTAACGTGTTATCAGATCACCTAACACCAAAGATCCCAACTAACCTCTTAGGTTCTTTTGCTAATGGGGGATAGGAAGAAATGTCAAACCCAGATATACAACTGTTACCTGTAACCTTTTACCTTTACCACTATCTGAACTGTATCCTGTGTGCTCAGCCTGAGGGACCTCTAGTGGTGGGATGCTTGATGATTGGGACTGTCTTTATTTACAAACCTTTATCTTAACCCAGTTTACCACTAATACAGGACTCCTTTTGTGTCCATAATGGGCCACAGCTAGACAAGGAATCAACAATTAGATCTTGGTTCGCTAATAATACTCAGACAAAGGCATTGACGTTTAAGCGTTTACTCAAAAATGATATTTATTTGCATCAAAACCACTAACAGCAAATATATACTGATACAAGGAATCATACAATTTGAGTGTCTTAACTCTTCATCCAGTCCAAGTAGTAGTAATAACATGCAGATGACATTTAATTCCCAGATGGATTCTTTTTTTGCAGATTATGAGTTCTAAAGCAAAACGAAGATATAGCAAGAGCGAGATAGTGAGCTCTTTGGCAGATTTTAAAAGCTGTCTTCTTTTACATTAGCATCAGCTCCTATCATCTTGCCCAAAAATGAGCACACCAGTACCAGAGCTTGTTTACATTATTTTTTGAGGTTTTTTCATAGCACAGAAAATGCTTCAGAAATTGTTATCAAAAGCTGAAGGTTAATTCTCTGAAATTCATTGCTAAATAAATAAAAAGTATAAACTAATCAAACAAACCTCTAAGTTCCTGCTTCATATATCAAGTCCCCCTGCATGTGCTGCACTTGTGTTCAGCTTGACAAGACTCCTGACTTAAAGTAAAAGTACCTGACCCAAACAGTATTTACTCTGTTAGAATCTGGCATCAAGTAACGTCTATATGATGGCCCTTGGCATGATGGTTGGGACTGTTGCTTCAAAAGTTCAGAATTCTGAGTGTACAGTCACTAGTAAACCTGATTGTTTATATACAGTGATCCCTCACCTATCGCGGGTGTTACGTTCCAGAGCCCCCCGCGATAGGTGAAAATCCGCAAAGTAAAAGCCATATGTTTATATGGTTCTTTTTATATTGTCATGCTTGGGTCACAGATTTGCACAGAAACACAGGAAGTTGTAGAGAGACAGGAACTTTATTCAAACACTGCAAACAAGCATTTGTCTCTTTTTTAAAAGTTTAAACTGTGCTCCATGACAAGACAGAGATAACAGTTTCGTCTCACAATTAAAAGAATGCAAACATATTTTCCTCTTCAAAGGAGTGCGCGTCAGGAGCAGAGAATGTCAGAGAGAGAGAGAAAAGCAAACACTCAAAAATCAATAGGTTCTGTTTGGGCTTTTAAGTATGACTGTCAGAGGGAGAGACAGAAAAGCAAACAATCAAAAACCGATAGGTGCTGTTCAAGCTTTTAAGTATGCAAAGCACCGTGCAGGCAGCATATCTCTCGACAAAGCAGCCGCCAGGAAGGGAGCAATGTGAAGGTAGTCTTTCAGCATTTTTTAGACGAGCGTCCGTATCCTCTACGGGTGCAAACAGCCCCCCTGCTCACACCCCCTCCGTCAGGAGCAGAGAATGTCAGAGCAAGAGAGACAGAGAAAAGCAAACAATCAATAATCAATAGGTGTTGTTTGCGCTTTTAAGTATGCGAAGCACCGTACGGGAAGCATATCGCGTAACAAAGCAGCCACAAGTAAGCCCAGCAAGGAAGGGAGCAATGTGAAGGTAGTCTTTCAGCGTTTTTTGAGGAGCGTCTGTACCCTCTAGGGGTGCGAACACCCCCCTGCTCACAATATATTTAAGGAGTTTTATTTAATACCTAATACGTGCTCTGATTGGGTAGCTTCTCAGCCATCTGCCAATAGCGTCCCTTGTATGAAATCAACTGGGCAAACCATCTGAGGAAGCATGTACCAGAAATTAAAAGACTCATTGTCCACTGAAACCCACGAACCAGCGAAAAATCCGCGATATATATTTAAATATGCTTACATATAAAATCCGCGATAGAGTGAAGTCGCAAAAGTCGAGCGTGATATAGCGAGGGATTACTGTATCTGAGATTAATGAGGAAACCAAAATGCTCGAATACTCTTGTTAAAATGCAGTGGTCAAACCATACAGACAGAGGTGAATACACCACATAATATAACAGCATAAGTGGAGCTTCTCAATGATCTTTGCTTCAACTACCGTATGTATTCGTGGATAAATTCTCCTGCAGATAAACCGGGATTTGGATTTTATAGTATAATTTCTGGTATTTTATAATGTCGGTCGTATAAGTCGAATGCGGAAAACTCACGCCATTGGTCTAAGAGATTATGATATACTGATGCCCAATGAGAGAGTAATCACGGAGCACACTGCCTTTTCTTCTATGTGGGTGTGGCAATGCGCTGTATCAGCAGGGGCTCCTAACCTCTTTCTCTCTCTCTCTCTATTTTGCCTATGTGACCACACAGTAATACCTGAACTATACCGAAGCAACATTTGCACTAATTTGTGTTTTTTGCATCTCACATCCTCATACACCTTTATCATAAGAGCATCCCTTATCTATGATGGAGCATTCAATCAGAAGAAAATATGAAGCTGGTTTTAAATTAAATGTCATTGAAGTAGCGAATGAAATTGGTAACTGTGCTGCTGCAACAAAATTTGATGCATCTGAGAAACTGGTGCGAGATTGGAGGAGGCAAGAAAATGTAAAAATAAAAAAATTAAGTGTCGCATTTTTGAACAGGCGTATAAGTCAGGGTCTGATTTTATGATTGATTTTTCGGGTTTCAAGACCCGACTTATACGTGAATATATACAGTATTACTCAAATTCATTTTAATGAGTTTAATTCTAATACAGTGAGTAAACTTGTTTAACGTGCTGACTGGTATCAAAATTGAAGAGGGAAGAAAAATCGAGGAGGCAGGCAAGATGGTTAAGAAAGACCTGGACAATCTCCAAAACTGAGCAAACACCTAGAAAGTGAAATTCATAATATACAGACATGCAAAGTCTCTTGCAGGAAAAAGGAATATTAAGTATAAATATAGGATGGGTGATGCTGACCTACAGGTAACAAACCGAAATCAATTAGGTGTCTATATTGAAGCAATATTCTTACCATCCAGGAAATGCAGAAAAGCAATGGTTATGTTATTCAAAGGTTAGGCTTGCTTATATTGTATTAAAAATAAATCAATGGCTGTTTTTTCTCAGAGTGTATAATATACTAGTCAGACTGTATAATTCATATTGTCTGAAGTTCTGGCCACAATATTACACAAAAGACACAGCAATGAGGTTCATAACTGACCTAGATGGCCATACTTGTCTGGTGGGAATTAAACCTTGTCAGCCTTAAGCACTGGACCCCTCAATTCAGGTGTACAAAATTTTAAAAGGCATCAAAAGTGTTATCAAGTGAAATTATTTTTATTTTAATAGTATCCAGTTATTTCAATACACAGCTTAAAATTAATAAGAAGTGCCGCCAAAATAGAACCAAAAATGCATTGTTTCAAGCAAAAGGTTGCAATAATCTGGAACAAGCAATTGAGTTATGTAGTTGTTAAGGAAACCTTGATGGCTTTTAAAAATTCACCTGTAAGAAAAATTGGAATGATTTATGTATTAGCTAACAAAACAAATTCAATGGACTGCCTGTTTTTCTCTAATTAGTAAAATGCCTTAGTTTATTCTTAACTATTACACTTCTTATTAAATCAATTAAAAATCACTTAAATAAATGTAAGAAGTTCTCAGTTAATAGTTGGAGAAGGCATCTGTGTGATGTCCTGGACCCAGAGTCATGATAAATGCTTTTATCCCAATTATCTGCGGCATCGATATTCATGAGCCGAGGATGGCCAGATCACGGTGAGGTGGACGAGACTTTTAAATCACATTCACAATAGTTTAGTAAAACAGAGAGAATAAAAGGTGTGTAACAGTGCCTTCAAATAAATAACCCAATTTAAAAAGTCTCAAAGTTTAAACTCCAACGCATTTAAGAGATAAAACCATTATGTCCTTTCCTGCTCTTTTCGTGCTCATCAGGACTACAGGATACATTAAAGGTTGCAGCCTTGATCCAACCCATGTAGATCAGAACTTCACCGTTAATGGGCTCCCAGGACATCTTACCCATTACCAGATCTACTGCATCTTGTTTCTTATCCACTGCATCTCAATGCTTCCCTGATCCTTGCCTTAAATATGAAACACCACTGCTAATAGCTTCCTCGCACCTCCTAGGGTTTCTTAACAATGCTGCCACATTTTAAGTCTACTTCCTCATTCAGTTTCCTGATCTCCCCTTACAGCTACACTGCTCAGCTCATGCCTGCTCAGCCATTCCACAGAGGCTTCACAACACCTGGTCTAGCTCTTTCTAAGATGGTTGCCCAACCGCCCAATCCTGTTCTAATTTTCTCCTCAGTTTTCTCCCCCTTTCAAATTACTCTGACCCTTTTTATTCCTGCAAGTGTAACTCCTGTGCTCATTGACCCCCTTGAACTGCCAATGGATGGGTGTGCAAATCACGTGTGAATAATTTCTTACTCCATTCATGCTGCATGTCTGTCCTGCATATACCTACACTCACATGCCTGAGTCGCACTATTTTAAAACAAACCCCTGCACCTGCTCTGTTCTGCAACGGGCCCTTTATACGACATACAACAAACGTTCACTGGAATAGTAGCTGTAACAGATTGTTCTGTGACAATGTTATACCCATAGTTTTACCAGCTTTACCCATTCTTTATTGCAGAACACTTTCAATTCCATATTCGGCAGAACACAGAGAATTAATTGATGGGCTGACAGATATTCAATTGGATTTGGGCCTAATATCGAATGGGTCACTTAAGGAAATTTATATTCATGTTCTTTATGTATTCCACTGATGCTTTCACAGTGTATTTCAGGCTGCAGTCATCTTGACAGGTAAAATTCATTCGTAATTTCAGCCCTCATCAGGACAGTTGCAGAATTTCTTCTAGAATCTGTTTGTATTTTGCTTCATTAATATTTAGTTCTAAATTGATAAGGGTGTTTTATCAAGATTATGCAAGTAATGTGTAGGTTTATATATGCCCGGCCGGGACACCCTTCTCCATGTGTTCCAGGGGAGCAGCCATGGGCTCCTCAGTATTTCCCCTGGGATGCTTGGTGGCAGCCTCCGTGGCTGACGATGGTGCCTCAGTTTCTCAGGGCTCCATGGGAGATGGAGTTCTCCACAGCCCTGTGGGAATCTGGGGTGGCTGCCAGGGGGTGCTGCATGGGTCCCTGAGCCGGCCTGGACAACTATACAGCCCCTCCGGGAAGTGCAATTAGACACAGGTGATCAAGCACCTGGAGCACTTCCAGGTGGGCTATAAAAAAGGCCAGCAACCACCACTCAGGAGCCAGAATCAGGAGGAAGAGTACAAGGTTGCCAAGGGGTAGTGGTGGTGCCAAACGGGAGTGTTGTGGTGATTTGTGTAAAGTGCTTTGGGACTGTGTTGTGGCTGGAGGGTGCACGGGGAAGACGTGCCCTCCAGCTGAAGAAAAATTAAGTCTTTGTTGGATTTTACACGTGCCTCTGTGTCAGTCTGTGCTGGGTCGGGCGCTATATAGCGCCTTAAATATATATTTTTAACATTGCAATGTTTCATTACTATTTCATGCATTTATTTCTTCATGTAGGATTTTGGGAGTCTTCTTTCATGGACACCACTATTTCAAACATTTCGGTTACTATATGAAATGCAATAAAAGATGCTCGCACTTTGTAGAAATACAAATGCTTTTGACTTAGAATATCGCACTATTCCTTTATCGCTAGCCAATGCATCTTTTACAGTTATCTTAAATTTAAAGATATGTTAAAATATTTAAGATTATCTCTAAATCATTCACAGATATCTCCAAATGTAATTAAGATACAGTATATGAAAATCATCTTAAGATATCTTCTGCTCTATATCTTTAAAACCATTTAAAGGTAACTTACAATCATTTTAATATATCTCTAAATGATAATTTGGCTTACTTAATATTTATTCAGATTTCTCATTGAAAGGTATGTTTCCATCTTTAGCCATTTAATGATAATTTTAAATGATTTACACATATTGTACAATGGTTCAAAGATGCTTTAAATTATTTAGAGACCGTTTTAAATGAACTGCAGATTCTTTAAATGGATTACAGATACATATATTTAAATGATTTACAAATATCTTTAATCACCCTTACACATTTAAAGATATGTTGAAATGATTTACAAATATCTTCAAATAAGTTATGTCTTTGAATCATCTCTTTTTTATTTAAAGATAAATTAGCCAAGTGTTCAAGCATGTATCCAATTAAAATATTAAATTAAAATTATATTAATATAAAAAAACTATTTAGTTCCTCAGTAAATTGACTTCTTGTGTATGCACAGCACTAGCCTGTGTGTGGTCCTCCTTAAATATAGAAAGTTAAATGTATCTGCTGAATGGATACACAGACACACACAAACAGCACTTTATACTGGGTGCTCCACTTCAAAGCTGTCTTTACATGAAATGAGCAGTGCAGTGCATTGGGTTAAGGCTAAATCTGTAATTAATGCAGCAAAAAAAAAAAAAAAAAGATAAAAGAAAAAACTCAAATATCTCATACAGAAAATACACTCGAATGTTTATGACCAGGAGACTATTGCTTTTATTTGACTCTTTCCTGGTCTACAACAGACATGATGTTTAGGTAAGATGAATGGCTTGCGTGAAGTTGAAGAAATATGTGATGAAGAGCAAGAAATAGATGTGAAAGTAGGAGGCTCATTAGTTCAGGATTAAGTTTTTTTTTCCATATTTAATATTTGAGTGGCCATGAAGTAAAGCTTGACTTGACCAGTTGTGGCCTACTCAAGCTGGGTTGTCAGTAAAGTGACCAATGTGGCCAGCCTGCAAGTTTAATAACATGTTCTTGGTTCTAGACAGTACTTTTGACCAATGAATGAGAAGGAGAGGCAGATCTTCATTTCACAAACACAGTATGATGGGAATGTCTTTCCTATTTGTGTTGTACACTTCTTTTTCTGTATGCATTTTGCATATTTTGAACATACAACTAGAAAATAGACATGCAAATTATGTGACACGGTTAACATGAGAATTTTTTTCTCTATTTTCCTTGGATGTTTTTCACATCAATAGCATTGTGCAGCGTTGATCACCATTGGATTCCATTGTGTCATAAACTTTTTTTTCTCGTTCTTCATGAAAACATGAAACTAAACTATAACTAAAAATTATATAATACATAAAAAATATACATTTTGGGTGGACTATACACTAAACTTAGATGGCTGCAGATTAATTTTATGCCCTTTCTTTCTGTCATTTTAGCTTGCATGCCAAAATAGTATATTAAGAATCCATAAACTGTTGTTATTACTTGAATTGTAAATAAATACTCCTGGATATCTGCATTTCATTTAAGATTATCGTTAAATAAAGAGGATGTACTTTAAACTAAGCATAATTCATTTAAATATATATATTTAAATAAAGAGGAAGTCATGTAAAAAACCTGAAATTAATTTATAGCTATCTATAAATCCTTTCCAGAATATTCTCCTCAATCCTAACATTTAATGGTGCCTCACTGAAATTGAAGGGAAACATTTATAAAAACTGTGTGAGGAGTAGTATGGTGAATGGGAGTGAGACATGACCAATGATGACATGCATTAAACCTGGATGGATGTATGAAGTATCAAGAAGTGAGAAGAACACAAATGTAGATCTGAGGGAAAGACCTGGTATGGAGACATACTGTACTGTAGGTGTTATGCTAAGTAGAAACAGATCTGAGGTGATGCGGGTGTGGAGTGAAAGGCTAAGGACGACTGGATGAGGAAGAGCACCATGATGAAAGTAGAGGGGATTACACTAAGAGGGAGGCCAAAGAAGACGTGGCTATAGGAGGGGGAAGATTACATTAGAAAAATGGGTGTTTAGGACCGCTGAAAATGGAGGACAAACATTTGTGGGGGCATCCTACCAAACTGGGCGAATGGATGTTAAACTGGTGATGATGATTTAAGTAAAGACTAGTTGAGTTAAAGGTGTCTGCAATTCATTTAAAGATAACCGTAAATCATTTACAGATATCTGTAATGTTGTTCAAGATGACTTTAATTTGCTTAAATTGACTGTATCTTGAAATGAATTATAGATATTTTATTTAGTATTGCATTCAAACACATATTCAAATTATTTAGAGATTTGCTAAATGTTTTATTTAGAAATATTTTTAATGAATGTAATTATGTTTATAATTTAAAGATATCTGAAAATATTTTAAGGTATCAGTAAATGATTTAGATAAATGATAATTTAGCTTACTGCATCCTTTAAATGTGAGATATCAATCTCCTATTGTGTTTTGGCAATGGTTACATTTGAAGACTCTTTTGTAAGAACACTAAAGTAACTGAGAGTCTTGCTTAAAATAAAGTGCCTGTCAAGCCTTATATGGATGAATGGTCTAGATATCTCCATTATGCTTTACAGTAGAGATGGTGTTCTTTGCCATTTTACATTTAATGCAAAAAAAAAAAAGATCTTGTATATTTCAGACTACTTCAGATTTTCAATGTTTGTTCACAATCTCTAAATTGAGGCTCACTGTGGGACTTTGTGAATAGCGACTTCCTCAGAGTCCCCTTCCCATAAAGGTTTGTAATACTGTAGCTGGAGTTACACCCACACCTTTACATTTTACGGTACTTTAATACAAAAAATGCAGGCACATGTCTACATACTCTTGGTAATGGTCTGAGGCTGGCTATTGTAAAGGCAGTAGCTGTTAAAATTCATACAGGACTTGTGAGTTGGTCAGAGTATTTCAATATTAATGTTAGCATGGTCTCTTTGATAGGGTATTGGCTGTGCCAGGAATCTTTGATCTCATTCTTTGTATATTTGTGTCTTTATCCATCATTACTAGTATAAAATTATTAACTGTGCTGTAACACCCTGCCAACTTTCAGAACAGCACAAAGCACACTACAAAAAATTCAAACAGTGGCTGTGATCTTATCCATTTTGTGATTGATGAGTTTTGATGATATTCTTTTATGATAGTTTTCACCTTATTATATTTTATGCTCCCTATTTTGTTTTGCAAATAAGGTCCCTCGAGACAGTATGCAATTACTGTACTTGGAGAATTCAAAATATCTGTTGAATTTTCAGAGAGCACATTGTTAATAATCTTGAGGAGACTCCTTGAGTGTATGTACTCTAGTTCTTGTTGTATTCCAAATGTTTGCTTCCAAGCTAGTTTAACCAAGGTAAAACAATCTAATGTGGAAATTCACTTTCATCATTTGTCATTTATATCACTAATAATATTAGTCAAATTATGGGCACAGAACAGACAATGAAGTAAGGGAAAAACAAGTACAAAAAACATGACATTTCGTAGGATAAAATGGAGATTGCCAACTGAGTACTGTTTTGGTAATCCCAAGCTATATACAAAATATGTGTAATAAATTTGAGTTATATGTTTGTGTTGAACAGCCTCTTGCATTTCAATTCAGCTCTTCTGCACAGTCCTAAACTGTTTTTCATGTCACTTATTTGTGGGAACCCCACCCTACAAAAGTGAAGTAACTGAACAATTTGTACATCTAGTAATGGGTAAGTTCCAATGAGACCAAATTCCAATCCAAGTTGGAGAAACATGATCAACAACCTGGGCTGGTGTGGCAAAGAGCAACTTTAGACAAAAGCTGTCTTCTACCTTCAACTAAATATGTTGTTTCAATACTGTGCCTTTCTTGATGTGTTTTTCCAGGTCATAGTCAAAACTTTTCTTATAATTTCAAAGTAATTTTGTCCTGGAACCTGAGGTGACAGAATGGTAATCTGTATTTCTGGAGAGTTGGTATAGTCTTTCTGCAGAGATCATTCTGGTAAAGAAAGTCACTTCTAATGAAGAAACACAGATAAGATACTCTAGACACAAGCATCTACAGTAATGGCAGCACCATTAACAAATAAGCTCTCGGTTGACAGCTGCCCATTGCCTTCTGACAACGTTTTCATATTCTTCTGGAAATGATAAGAAACAAATGTATTACGAATAACATCAAATGTCCCCTTAATAATGCAACACAGTTCTCTGAGTATTTCACTCAAGTTAGAAAGAATTCACTAAAAAGGAATACAAAAAGAATTACTGGTCAGCTGGACATTGTCAGCACACTAATGAAAAATTTCTTTCCCTTCACAAGCAGAGCTGGACATGTTTGGACCGTATGCAGTGTTATATTTAAAGTCTCCAAGCAATATTGGTTGTAAAAGGATCAGACTCGACACACTTAAAAAGGTTTGGGGCAGCCACCCGTATATTATCCCTGGCTGCAATGGGTTTGTTTTGTAAAGAGATGTATCTCTGTTGGAGTCCAGACATGAACTGATGAAGGTTTGGAAGAATGGCGGTTTTAAGTGATCAGACCGGAAGTGGTATAGGGGAACCGGAAGTGACCTTCTTTTGATATCAGTCTAGGTGCTGGAACTGGAAGTAACGTCATCCTAGGCACCAAAACAGGAAGTGATGTCATCCTATGTGCCAGAACCGGAAATGACGTCTTCAATGCTGAGTCAGACAGGTTTTCCCGCAGCTGGTCTGCAGAGATAACAGGAGAAGGTTTAGTGCACCCCACCACCCCCTGGCCTGTCATGGAATTACCTTTGCTTGGTCCATACAACGTCCTCCTACTCGCATGTGTGTAACACGGTCTACAAGCAAACACTGGGCTGCTTGTTTCATTTCTTTGCCATTTTATCTTTACTATTTTTATGTAAGAGAAGAGAGAAATGGAAAGGTGCCTAGGCTTCTAAATAAATGGATCTACATCCGTGTATGCTTTATTTTTTGATAGAGGATTTTTAAACTTTACTATGGTAATGCTTAATGTAATCTGTCAGCCTAATATCAGTGTTACATTTTCCTTTTGAAACATAAAATACATTTTAGTCTGCATTTCGGCTCTTTCAGTTGTGGCATGATTTAATTAGATCATATGTGAAAATTCATTACATCTAATCATAAACAAATTGTGATTTAGAGCCCAAAATTGCTCAAAGTCAAACTCTGTGTTTCCTCTGTTAACCTTCATCAGGACCACAAGTTCCACAGAACATTTAAATTTCCAGCCCATTTATTTTGATAATAAGCAGGAATAAAAGCATTTGCAAGTATTTCAGATGTATTCAATTTTAAAGATTCCCTGTTGTCTATAGCAGAGGTTCTTAATCTATGGAGAAGATGGACATAAGGGCAGAGTGAAATTAGCACCTTCTTTCCATAAGATGCAGTATTCTGTGGAAACAGCTTGGCATCATTTGCTTCATTCAAGCTCCCCATCAGAGTTTGCTCCTTTTCTGTGGCCTCTCCTTTTCCCACCTTTACACCAATAAGCCCACTTTTTCACCAATAGTCTTTTCTGCAACATTCAACTGCTGTTAGCCTCATCCTCCATGTTTTTTCTACTCTTGGTCATGCCTCCCTAATTTAGTGGCCTCATAAAAGGTATTTAAGCATTTTCTTTCTCTTGGTACCTTGCTTACTTATTGTTTTTTATACCTTTCTTTTTGTTTTTACTGATTTGTCCTGTATTTTGAAGCTGTTTGGTTTCAACAGTTTGTGTTTTTATTTTCTTTTTAGTTTATTTAAGTAAAGCAGAATAGAAAAAATGGATGGATGGACATACATCATACTACCTACGTTTCAGAATAGGTCATCCACCTGAAGCAAAGCATATCTGGGCCCAGCCAGTACTTGCATGGCAGACCATCTACGTAGGAAATGCTAGGGTTGTTGCTGGAAGAGGTTAGTGAGAACAGCAAGGAGTGCTTACCCTGTGGTCTGTCTGTGGACCCCACCGATACCCCAATTCAGTGATGGCGACATTGTACTGTAAATGTGGCACCATCCATTGGATGAGATGTAAAACCAAGGTCCTGACTCTAACTGGTCATTAAAGGTTTATCCTGATGCCCTGGCTAAACTGCCCATCACGGACTCATCCATTCTGGCCCCCTAATCATCCCCTGTCTCTAATTGTCTCTCTCTCACCCCTTCATCACCTTATAGCTAACATGTTCTGGGTACACTGGTGCAATAACGGCTGTTGTAGCATCATCATCCAGGTGGGTGTTACACATTGGTGGTGGTTCCCCTCTGCCTATGTAAAGAGCTCTGAGTAGTTAGAAAACTGCTCTAGAAGTGTATTTAATTATTATTATTATTATTAAGATTTGCCAGATGTATGATCAGGGGCTCCTTCCTGCTTCATGTCAACCATGGTTTCTGTTTCTATTGGTACAGTAGCTCCACTCAGTCATTGTTAGTAACTCACATTGCTTATGGTGCTTCCTTCCCATTAGCCTTATAGGTGCTCTCACAAGAGGACCGTCCCTGAAGTCTGAGGGTTAAATCAGGCTCTTTTGGAAGAGGTTAAAACAGGCCCATCAATGTGCATTAGCAAAGGTAGAAAATGGAGAAACACAAATAAACAAAAACAAACAATGCAAATGTGTAAAACTTTTAAACAATAACACAAAAATTTACCCAATTTTCCACAGATTCTGAGAACTTGCAGTAACATTTTTTAATGATTGCCATAACAGCTTGCAGGATCAGAGCAATTCACAAGCTTACAATCACCCATAGAGTCTCCAGATAATCTAACTGCGTCTCTTGGGAGCAAACTGGAGTGCTCTGAGAAAACCCTCATAAAAAAAGAAGAATGTGTAAATTCCACACAGAGACCTGGCTGGGATTCAAAACCAAAATCCTAATTATCCAATTAATCAACCTTAATTAATACTGAACCTTCCATAGTGCTCTGTATTAAATGATGAAAAGTATACAAAAAAAGTTGTTTTCTTAATGAACCCTGGAACTCTGTAAATAGATATGCCCATAAACGACTGAAAAGGCTTTGTTTCACAATCTAAAATTATCATCTCCTCATCTCCTAAATTTCTGTTTTTGCAAGCGTTTCCGATACAAGCCAATAATTCTGTAACTAGCTTCAAAGAACCACAAATATCTCCTATGTATCCCTCCCGTGTGAAAATATTTTAATGTACTTTTAAATAGAGCAATGCAGGGGATATGAATTGATGAGTAATGTCCTCCTCTATCCTCCTTCATACCCTTACATAAAATAAAGCATTGTTTGAAATATTTTTTGCCATTTAGATGCTAGAGACTCAAATACTGTATGCAGTAATTGTGGGAATATATTCACATTTTGCAAATTGATTTGGTGTGCAATAACTACAGTACATAGCTTCTAGCCTTATTTGCAAAGAGTGCCCAAGCTCATCTGAGATAAATAAAATACCATCTACACGTATTTATTGTCATTTAGGTGCATGTTGTTCTTGATTGCTTTTGTGCTGGAAAGCTAGGTTAATTGGGTTCCTTTCCTGACACTTTCCTTTTTAAATTACTATTTATCGCATACCCTGTAGAAACACTAAAAAGAACAAAATTTTTATGGAGGAACAGGAAACGATGCTGTAGGAGGTGACTGACAGCAGTACCAAACTGTTGGATAGCAAGTTGCCATGACTGAGAAAAATAAGAGGAAAAAAAAATTGAAATGCAAGCCCAGTTGGTGTGTTTAAAAATGCCATCTCTGACATTTATAAATGTTGGCGGGACAAAATGTGTTGCGTTAAGCATGAGGCATCACGAACTGAAAAAAAAATAAATACATCTCTCTAAATGTTTGTCTTTTATAATGTACAGGATAGGAAGGGCAATGCCAGAATTTAATGGATTTGAGAGGTAAAAGCTAATCAAATGGCTGTGGCAGCATTAAATCTTCTTTAATGCCTGTCAAAAGACTATAGACTTGATAACAATGGAAAGCAAGTAGTGCATGCATCACCAGTCAGGTCTGTAATGTCTAAGAGGGTTGTCTTCAATGTCCTTGTGTTTTAAAGAAATACATAGTTTGACTGATCAGCACACTAGAATGCGGGATGTGAACCTCAGGTTCTGGTCTGCACTATTCACCTTGCATAAACGTGTTTAGGAGTTTACTTCCTCTAAGCATGTGGCTTTGTGATGTCCATTATTTAAACCTTTTCCTGTACACTATCTGCTTCTGAGGGTTGTTTGGCCTCTGAATGGCTCTCATTTTGTTCATTAAGATTACACTTTCATTTATTTAATGTAGTATTTAATCTGTAATTCATTCATCAGTTTATCTACTTACCCCATTCAAAGTTTAATGGTGCAACAGCATATTGCAGTAGCAGAGCAAGGAACAACCCTAGACAAAATGCCAGTCTGATGTGCAATGCTGATTGATATATATACACCCATAGTCAGCCATCTTGGGCCAGAGTTACTCAACCCAATGACATGCCAGAAGAAAAAAATGAGAGTGCTCAGAGGAAACCAATGACATTTTACCCAAAGACCTCTAACAAAAAAGTCCTTGATCTATTTTACCAAGCCACTTTTATAGATTCTCCTTTGTCCTCTGATTTTCTCTTCATTTAATGACTTTCTTGGTGGTCCTAATAGAGTAGCAGCATTCCCACTTTAGCATACTGTGATTTCGATTGGTCCTAGTTGTCTACATTCCATGGTGCACATCAACACACTTACACTCCCCATTATTTGGTTTGAAATGTTAAACACTTTAACCTCCAAATTTAAAATTCCTCCCACAGTCCAAAGACATGCAGGTTAGGTGGATTAGTAACACTAAATTGGCCCTAGTGTGTGTGCAGTGTGTCCGTGTGAGTGAGAAAAAAAACGCAAGAAGTGAAAAAATAGTGGCATCTGCGATAATCAAAATGGCAGCAGAAATGGTTAAAAATAAAATTGCAAAAACTAGGTAAATCACAGAAACTTAATTTCAATATTAAAGACAGATTCTCCAATCTCAAAAACTTGTGTAAAGAGTTTCTAATGTACAGAAATATGCCCCAGAAAAGGAGCAAAAAATATCAAAATAAACCTTTCCATAACTCAAGGGAAGGTATAATGGAAGCAGTGAATGCAATGCAAAAAAAGAAAGAAGAAAAGAAACAATAAGGCCTGGGGCTACCTATACTTTCCAAGATTATCTAACCAAATACAAACTACGTAATAATTTCTTACATTCCTAACTCTCAGACATTATCTCCCTCCTTGCCTGATAAGCCTTGCCTCAGCTCCTCTCCCAGCTCCGGATTTGGACTGCTGTATAAGACTCCAGCAAACACTACATCTCCCAGAAGTCTCTGTGGGACTTTTAAGTATTGCAGCAGCAAAGGTCTATTGCCCAGTAATGGTGCTGGCTCCAAGCTGAAAACCTGGCAGTGCAATATTCAGGCCAGGAAAGGCTATCCCTGCCAGGATGAGTACTGCTTTACTTTTCATCTGTCCAACATTGAATACAACATATATTTCACGATTTTGTTCCTTTTTATTTTCCCTTAACTTTTTCTGCACCTTTTATGGCAGATCTGAGTACTTTAATGTTTTTGACACCATAGAACAGAATCTAATATTTGTTTTAAACTACAGAGATGTTCTTCTATAAGGTAAAATGCTTTCATGTCTTACCGCAATGCCATTGTTGTTTGTTATGGATGCTGCTATTTTGTGAAATCTTTATGTAGAATTCCTATGATGTTACCAACCAGGGATATCAGGAGTGGATGACACATGACATCAACATGACTGTTTCACGGTCAGTACCGTGCAAAAAAGGTAAAAGCCACAAATATTAGAGTGGAAAACACCATCATCAAGTTTGCAGACGACACAACCATCATAGGCCTTATCACTGACAATGATGAGACGGCCTACAGAGAGGAGGTGCTGGCATTGAGTAATTGGTGCCTAGATAACAACTTGTCTCTTAACGTCAGCAAAACCAAGGAGATGATTGTGGACTATCGAAAACAACAAGGCAGAGAACACCAGGCCATCTACATCAGTGGCATAGAAGTTGAAAGGGTCAACAGCTTCAAGTTCCTCGGAGTAAACATCACCAAGGATCTCTCGTGGACCCTTCACATAGACACTGTGGTCAAGAAAGCTCACCAGCGGCTCTACTTCCTGAGGAGGCTGAGGAAGTTTGGCATGAATGCCAACATCACCT
Source organism: Erpetoichthys calabaricus (assembly GCF_900747795.2). NCBI lineage: Eukaryota > Metazoa > Chordata > Cladistia > Polypteriformes > Polypteridae > Erpetoichthys > Erpetoichthys calabaricus. Next base: position 71,430,848 of record NC_041403.2, on the reverse strand, counting down.
CAAACTTTTACAGGAGTGTGGTCGAGAGTCTGCTAACGGGCTGCATTACCGTCTGGTATGGGAGCTGCTCTGCCAGCAGCCGGAAATCACTACAGAGAGTGGTGAAGGCAGCAGAGCACATCACGGGCAAGAGTCTTCCTGCCATTGAAGACATTTACTTCCATCGGTGCTTGCGTAAGACAAGCAGCATCATAAAGGACCACAGCCATCCAGCACGCCAGCTGTTCTCCTTGTTACCGTCCGGCAGATGATACAGGAAGGTCTGGCTGCTCGGACTACAAGACTTAAGAACAGCTTTTACCACCAGGCCATTCGACTCCTCAACAACAACACCTGAACACTTACACACACTTACATTACATCTACATTGCACTACTCACACACAAACTGTACCTGCACACACTCTGAATACTGACTGGAACATGCATCTGCACTTTATGGAATATGCATCTGCACTTATAAAACATTATCTGTGCAATAACTGTCATTTGTACTTGCTGCTCATTCAACTCATATTGCTCTATAACTTCTTTTAAAACATACACATTTTATTTTATATGACTTGTCTATTTTTAACTTGTAATCTTTTTTTAAGCTTTATTGGATCTAGGCTGAGTGACTTGTTTTTCTCGTCATACACATTTCATTGTATGTTGACCCTGTGTTAACCTATATATGACAAATAAACCTAAACCTAAACCTAAACCTAAACCTAAGTAAAAAGGCAATAGCAAAAGGGTTTTGAGTATGCAGCTCAGATGAACTTGAAACATTTCAGTTGGCTTTTTAACCTGTCATGTTGATTACCTGTGAGTCACAACTTCTGAGGACACATCCATGATAAAGCGAGGTGTTATCCTAAGAAAGCATGTCCAAAATGGCAGCAGTCATTAAAAAATGTCAAAAAGGTAAATGATTATATTTTTTTCAATTGCTTTGACACTAGTTTCAGAACGTTGATGTCATTTTTCAAAGCTCTAGACCCAAAACTCAAAATGGTCACTATTTGTAATACAGGCTGTCCAATATTCAAAACATTGCATTTTGCATTCAAATTTTTAAAGAAACCTTGCACTTACAGAATCATGGAGACATTTTTTTAGGTTATCCTCACACAAGATACCAATAGTATCACTGTGTAGATGTTCATACATCAATTAGATATTGTAGTACAGAATATGTGACATGTGTTTCATCATGAAGCTACATGTACTGTCACTGTAAAAGGACCATTAGAGAGAATACTACAGACACAGTGGAATCACTGAACAAATCTGAAATGTACTAATGAATTATAACACTGTAAATCACAACATATGTTCCCTTTAAATGAAACACCAATTAGCTACAAAAAAAAACTAGAGTTCTACAAAAAAACAAAAATTGAAACACCATTGTAGCTCACCTGCCTTGCAAAAAGCTAAAAAAGATTACAGATCTCACTCATTTCCATCAACCCTATTGTGGATTTAGCCACAGGTTCTCATCCACATCAAAATGAATGTTCTTTCTTCCCAAAAATCTTAGAAAGAACCTTTGGGCATGATGAATCCAGGCCTGACACTGGTCTGCTGTGATGTCATTGCATGCATCATCCACGGCCAGGAGAAGGGTCACTTGTTGAAGCGGATGACTATCATGCACTTTCCTCCTCCATGTAGAGAAAAATACCTCAGTCGGGTTGAGGAAAGGAGAGTAAGGGGCCAGATACACGGTGGTGTACTGCAGATGGGCCTGAAACCATGACTGCACCAGTTGAGCATGGTGGAATCTGACATTGTCCCACAATAACATAGGTCACACCAACAGCTCTACAGACCAGAGTTAGTTTATCAAGGAATTCTACAATGAGCTCTGCATTGTATGAACCAATAAAAGGTCCACATCCCACCACATCATCTTCTAATATAGCCACACAAATGGTGATGTTGGCCCCACATCTTCTGGGTATTTCAGTGGTAGCCTGCTGGCCAACAAAATTCCAACCTCTTGTCCTTGTCTTGGCCAGATTGAAGCTTGCCTCATACACAAAAATGAATTTATGATGGTTTTCATCAGCATCCAGGGCCATTACCTTCTAAGTGAAAAGACATGTTGGAAAGGGAATCACTGATTACAGTACAATGATGGGGAATCTTTCACAAACAGGCATCATGACATTGAACATACCTGAACATCCTCAGTTGCTTCACTCTGTCTGCATTTCTCTCACAAGGCACATGGTATAGCTGTTTTAGAGACATTTGGTGTCTTTCAGCAGGCACGCAATGGTTGGCAAACTTAGGGCTTCCACATTGTTGTAAATGTCTTCATTGTCAAGGATGTGTTGTCTGATTTCTGTAAGTCAAAAATTTATTTCTGGCATGGACCAAGTTAACAACAGCCTGCTCTTGTTTGTCAGTTAGGAGTCTGCTTCTGCCTCTACTGTTTGGACTAGTCTCAATTCTTTAGGAAAAATTACAGGAGAAATATGACTTCATACTGTAGAACACATTTACACAGTCACATAACCTACTCTGTGCTACACATTGGCATGCAGTATACAGTCACTGGTAACTAAGTGTAATCTATGGTACTGTGATGTTCAGTGTAGTGCATGTTTAAGATTTACCAGTTCTCATTGCACAAGATTCTGATGAGGCCACAGTTGATCTTCTGAGGTTTGGTTGAATAATTCTTGCTGTTTCAAATGTTAACAGAAACCCAGGTATAACAGATATCTGTGAGTAAAAGTCTAGAAAATAATTCAAAGTCACAGAATCAACCTGAACCCAAAAGTTATTGTTACTATACAATACAATACAATTTATTTTTATATAGCCCAAAATCACACAAGAACTGCCACAATGGGCTTTAACAGGCCCTGCCTCTTGATAGCCCCCCCCAGCCTTGACTCTAAGAAGACACGTAAAAACTCCCAAAAAAAAAAACCTTGTAGGGAAGAAAATGGAAGAAACCTTGGGAAAGGCAATTTAAAGAGAGACCCCTTTCCAGTTAGGTTAGGTGTGCAGTGGGTGTCAAAAAAGGGGGTAGATACAACACAACACACAGAACAAAACACAAATAATCCTCAATACAACATAATAATGCAATAGAAATATTACAAGTGCAGAACAGAATTCAGCAGTAGATGATATCACATAATAGGATTTGGATTTGTTCAGAGTCCTGGAGACCTTTGCCATCAGGCTGCCTCCCCCTATTGGCCATTCCACAGCTAAGTCAGTGCTGGGCCAACCAATCCCAGAAGAGAAACAGAATAGGTGAAGGTTAGTAACAAATTATAACTATCATATTACTTATTTTTTAGTACTAATGACTAACAACTTAGATGCAGTCTGTACAGTTAATCAGCAGCTTTAGTCAGGATACAAAAGCTGAGACTGAAGGGGCATCTTTTATAGTAGCAGGAAGATCATTCCACAGTTTAGGGGCCCTGTAACTAAAAGCTCAACCTCCCACTGTTATTTTATTAATCCTTGGAATCATAAGCAGGCCGGCATCTTGAGATCTTAATGTACGCTCTGGTTTGTAAGTCATGATAAGTTCAGACAAGTAAGCCGGACCTTGGCCATTTAAGGCTCTATATGTTAAAAAGAGGATTTTGAAATCTGCTCTAAACTTAACTGGGAGCCAGTGAACTGGAGTTATGTATTCATATTTTCTTGCAGCAGCATTTTGGATTAACTGGAAACTATATAAAGAACAGTTTGAACATCCAGTGAACACCGCATTGCAGTAGTCAATCCTACTAGAAATGCATGAATTAATTTCTCAGAATCCTACTTATTTAGAAAACACCTTCATTTCCCAACATTTTTAAGATGGAAGAAGCATGATTTAGACAACTTTGTAAAATGCGCTTTAAATGACATGCTAGAGTCAAAGATAACTCCTAGATTGTGGGCTAATTCAATAAAATTAATGGTGATTCCAACTGAGTTAAATGATGACAAAATATTGTTGTGATCAGTGTCATTCCCTCCAATAATTAACATCTTTGTTTTATCAGTGTTTAAAGATAAGTAGTTCTCATCCGTCCACTCCTTTAATTCACTAACACAACTAATTAAAGACAACATCGGAGAAACTTCATTTGGTCTAACAGAAAGAAAGAAAGAAAGAAAGGTATATCTGTGTATGAGTGAAAAGTAACATTATGTTTTCTGATGATAGTTCCCAGTGGAAGCATGTAAAGTGAAAACAATAAAGGTCCCAGCACTGAGCCCTGTGGGACACCATATCTCAGTTCAGTGTATAATGATGGAGTGCTGTCAGCACATTTCTGTACGTATTGGAATCAATTTGATAAATAAGAACTAAACCAGTCAAGGAGGGTTCCTGTAAGCCCAACATTATTTTTCAGCTTGTGCAGTAAAATAGAATGGTCAATGGTATCAAATGCTGCGCTTAAGTTTGACAACATAAGTACAGTGGAGTTTCCTTCATCAGAGGATATCAGAATGTTGTTTACAACACTCGTTAGTGCAGTTTCTGTACTATGACCAGTGCGGAAACCAGACTGAAATTTCTCAAGTAGATTGTGTCACAAACTCCACAAAGAGCCAAAGCAAGGTTTGGGGCAGCCACCCGTATATTTGTTTTCCTGGCTGCAATTTGCAAGTTAATGATAGCACTGATGTGCACAAACTGGAGTCCAAAACAGAACTGAGGGAATAGGGAAAAGGTGGAGGCTTTTAGAGGTCAGGGCAGGAAGTGATGTCAAAGGGGCCGGGATCAGAAAGGTCTTCAGCCATAGGCTTGAGCCTGGACGTGACATGAAGGGGGCCGGAGCTGGCAAGGCCTTCCTCTATAGGTCCGGATCCGGAAGTGACGTCAACAGGGCCAGGTGGAACTTCCCATGAATGGTCTGCAGGAAAGCGAGAAAAAGAGTCTGTGCACTCTGCTACATCTCAGTCAGATTCGGAATTGTCCTCACTCAAGCCCTTTAGCTGCCTCCCATGTGCACGTGTATGACAATTGTTATTTGTGAAAAGCAGACTTATAGTACATCTCTTTGACATGTTTGTCGAAAGATATCACATTTAGTTAAAGGTTTTTTTTTTAATTCTGACAGCATGAAAGCCAAATGTTTCTATTCAAACACAGAAAAATATCACATGACCATTTGTTGATTCTGATGCTTCTTGCAGTCGGTTCCATACTGACCAAGGCTGTGCAATAGACATGCAATCAGATCTATCTATCTATCTATCTATCTATCTATCTATCTATCTATCTATCTATCTATCTATCTATCTATCTATCTATCTATCTATCTATCTATCTATCTATCTATCTATCTATCTATCTATCTTGATTTTATGTGTCTCATCTTTTAGATCAGCTAAATTGTCACTTAAGGTCTTTTTGTTATTTATCATTCATATCATTATGCATGCTTGCCTTTCTGGAGAACAGAAAGGCTATATAATGTCTGCATTAATATATTTCACTTAATATTATCTTCATAGTAAACATTAGGTACTACATTGACTTTGCTTTACATCTTGCAGGAATAAATTGCAAGCAATGATGAATTTCCACTTTTATAAACTAACTGGTTGATGGGCAAGGGTCATGAAATGAGAAAATGTAAACTGAAACCACATTTCTCAAACCTTGCAAATACATAAAGTGATCCAGCGTCTCTTACCCATTATGAATATGCACACATGTAGACCATCTACTCAGCAATCAAATGTCATTTATGAAAGACAAATGATGTCTTATTAGTTTTTTTTTAGTGTTTCCTAATGGTGGGCTTTTCCTATCAGCAGCAATTAGTGGACAGTGATGACACGGCTGAATGCTACAGTATGTTTACAGAGCAAACTAAAATGAGGTAATAATATAATACAGTGGTTTATTTGAAAACCAGCACATTCACCCCATGCTTCTGGTGTCAAAAGGAAACTGAAGATGTAAGTTTTATTTATATCTACTGTGAAGCCCAGGGTGCATACAGCCGCCCTAACCCCGGGACAAATAGGCAGGACACTGGTTTAGCACACAACACACGGTTTATTGATCCTGTTGCCTTCACAGCACACAAGCACAAACATCCCAACGCAGTCTCTTTTGCCGCCAGTCCTCCTCAGGCTTTGTTCTCTTCCTCCCAACTCTGGCCACTGAGTGGTGGTGACTGTCTCCTTTTATAGGGCACCTGGAAGAAGTTCAGGTGCCCAATGAGTTTCTTCCTGCAGCACTTCTCGGTGTGGCATAAGTGCTGCCAAATAGGGCTCAGTAAAAGTCCATGCACCCCCTGGTGGTGGCCACGAGCCCCAGCAAGATTGAGCTTCCATGCTCACAACTTGCGGCCCTGCTGCAAGCCAATTGGGCTGCCCTCTGTTGGTCCGGGGGAGAAACAGTCTTGGAAATACTCTCTCCCCCAGGCCTTCCATGGTCAGGGCGTCCTGGTTGGGTAAAGACCCCGGCCGTCCACCACACTACATAAACATTTTTTATAAAGAGGGGTTGTAAACACAAGGAGTTGCAAGGTAAAAGAGTAACAATTCACATTTTGCCTATCATCTCCTTGAACTGTGTGTTCATGTATCTAGCACAGAATTTCTACTTTTTTTAGTCACTCGTCAGAATAAGCCTTTACTATTTAATGTAAAGCAACTCTACAAGTATTTTAACATGATGCACCTGTTCCACTGTTTCTTTATACACAAATGTTGAACTATTGTTTGATAAGTGGGACAGGCGCTATACAAATAAAATGTATTATAATTATTAAGTCAATAAAACAGTAGGAAACAATCCCTTAAAAAGGCATCTATCAGGACTGACTCTGTAAAAATGAGAGTTTAGTATTTACACAGCAAATATTTGTTCAATTATCAAAAATTGTGACATGTTAGTGACACTGTGATGCTGAGCAAAGCATTTCACCTGCCTGTGGTCCAATTGAAAAAAACAAAAGAAAAGTAACCAATTGTATCTCAAGCCTTGGATAAAGTCAAAAAAGTAAAATACATTGGGGATGTAACACTGACACTCAACCTCCCGGGATGACTGATGATATAGTAGCATTTAACTGGTGTGAACTGAACAAGTGATACCCGCAGGCAGCCTAGGGTTTGAAGGAAGGGTTTTTTACTTTGACGTCTTATTGTTGTTTATATGCCTCATGAACTGATTTTCTTCACAATAATTTTTGTCTGCCATCACACATTGCAAGACATCAGCATCTCAAGAGCTAGTTTTAGGATGTTTTCCAAGACTTGAATGCCTGTTCAGCTTCTTGGCCTCAGTAAATTGGAAGATTAACTGTGAAGCAGACTTCAGCTCCAGGTGCAGGAGATTTTATTCTGCAGTGGTGAGAACATGTTTGTTATGTTCTATGGCTATAAGTCTTTCTAAGAGCTAAACTTGTGCAGGTTGCTAATTGTTATTATTTAATTTTGGGGACTGTGTAGAGTCATATTTTCCAAGTGAATTTGAATATCATACAAAGGTTAAGTGGAGTTCCAAATAAGACAATGAACGCTTTGAGATTTTCTTACGTTTACGCACTATTTCTTCATTATTAAGTCATACAGTCAGTCATTTTCTAACCCACTTGGTACTGAACAGGGTTGCTGCAGCCTATGAAAGCCAGCATAGGGGGCAAGATAGGAATAAACCCTGGACGGGGCACCAGTCTATCTCAGGGTGAACACACATATACACCCAGACACACACACCCCAACTACACACTGGGGCCAATTTAGTAACGGCAATCCTCTTAACCTGCACGTCTTTAGACTGTGGGAGGAAACCGGAGCGCTCAGAAGAAACCCACACAGACATGGGCAGAATCCAGGATGTGAACCCTGGTCTCCTTACTGCAGCACTACCACTGTGCCAGCGTGCCAGCTTTTTATTTTTAAGTGTTCAGCAAAAAGAACAGTCATTATACTTAATTATCAAGTGTACCTCAAGCACAACCATTCAGCAAGATGAATTACGCTCACCCATATTCATGATGCCTTGGTCAAAAATGTAATTGTTTGATTGGGTATAACCATATTTTATCATATTTTGACAGCTACAGTGTATAGTATATAAAATAGATCATTTAATTTCTTTGGATTCAGTAAACACCTGGTGTGACCTTTTGAAGTTCAATTAAAAGTTCTCAATTTCAAAAAACATGTAGTCTTTAAAATAAACCATGTTTGACACATTGCAATAGTGATATTGTCACACCTAAATCCAGGTGGAAATTTGTATTCTTTCCCTTTCATCTGCTAAATTGTTTCAGTCATATTTAATAGAAGTACACAGAATGTGTAGGTTTTTTAAGAAAGAATACTACTGAGGCAAATCCTAGAGATTGTACTGCTGCCAAATCAGACTAGCTACAGCTGCAGCTAGGAAACTCAACAATTATTTTAATCATTTCTACTTATGAAACATATTAGTAGCCGTAAAGATCAATGTGTGGTAAGTGAGGTTTGATCTACCAGACAATACATATACAGGACATACAGTGTATTAATATGTAACATATATACAGTACTTTCAAGTATATAAAACTCTGCATTGAAGATAGTCCTGTATAGATGTGAACTTGATCACTAAAAACTGTGAGGTTGACTTGCTGCAATTTCCGCCTGTACAGGAGAAGCAGTTAAAGAAAAAGGATAGAGTAGTTTGGCATTACAATAAAGAACGGTAAAGTTAAAACGATCTCTTATCAAAAGTGCTGTAAAAGTATTAAAAAAAAAAAGAACTCCTATGTGATCAAAAATACACAGCTTCTCAGATGTTATGATTTGACTCTGCCTTTGAAGGCATTTTTTACACTAGCAGGGAAATTTTTATAATTAAATATTCTGCTTACAGTTGCATGCATAAAACATCTACTTGAATTTTGTGTGTTCAAAATCACAAGATTCCGAAATAATTTATCAACTACCCACTAAACCATACATTTTGGAATGATTGAGATGTATTACATTTAGGCATTAAGCAATTAAGTGCTAAAAACAAAACATGCTGATAACAGAATACTGCATACATCTGTGAAATTTTAGCAAGTAGAGGCAATGTATTGTACTGTACTTTACACCATTCACTACAATTAACTATTCAAATATTTTTTTATTAAGAAATGCATTCAGTGTTCATAAGCAAAATTAATTATTTTGAGTTTTTACTTGTGTAAAAGTTGTGATTCCATAGAAAACACAGTGTATTCCAGTTTTCTGGTTGGGCTTGTGCACCTACCATGTAAGATCCAAAGAAAAAAAATGGCTAATTTAGATGTAACGAAAAAAAAGATATCCCCTCCTTTAACCGTCACCTTATCGTGGTGGAGGGGTTTGCGTGTCCCAATGATCCTAGGAGCTCTGTTGTCCGGGGCTTTATGCCCCTGGTAGGGCCACCCAAGGCAAACTGGTCCTAGGTGAGGGATGAGACAAAGAGCGGTTAAACAAACCTCCTATGAAGAAAAACCATTTTGGACGGCGTTTTCCCTTGCCCGGACGCGGGTCACCGGGGCCCCACTCTGGAGCCAGGCCTGGAGGTGGGGCTCGATGGCGAGCGCCTGGTGGCCGGGCCTGCACCCATGGGGCTCGGCCGGGCACAGCCCGAAGAGGCAACATGGGTCCCCCTTCCCATGGGCTCACCACCTATGGGAGGGGCCAAGGAGGTCGGGTGCAGTGTGAGTTGGGTGGTGGCCGAAGGCGGGGACCTTGGCGGTCCGATCCTCGGCTACAGAAACTGGCTCTTGGGACGTGGAATGTCACCCCTCTGAAGGGGAAGGAGCCTGAGCTAGTGCGCGAAGTTGAGAGGTTCCGGCTAGATATAGTCGGGCTCACCTCGACGCACAGCTTGGACTCTGGAACCAATCTCCTTGAGAGAGGCTGGACTCTCTACCACTCTGGAGTTGCCCCCGGTGAGAGGCGCCGAGCAGGTGTGGGTATACTTATTGCCCCCCAACTTGGAGCCTGTACATTGGGGTTTACCCCGGTGGACGAGAGGGTAGCCTCCCTTCGCCTTCGGGTGGGGGGACGGGTCCTAACTGTTGTTTGTGCGTATGCACCGAACAGCAGTTCGGAGTACCCACCCTTTTTGGAGTCCCTGGAGGGGGTGCTAGAGGGCATACCTTCTGGGGACTCCCTCGTTCTGCTGGGAGACTTCAATGCTCACGTGGGCAATGACAGTGAGACCTGGAAGGGCGTGATTGAGAGGAATGGCCCCCTGATCTGAACCCGAGTGGTGTTTTGTTATTGGACTTCTGTGCTCGTCACGGATTGTCCATAACGAACACCATGTTCAAGCATAGGGGTGTTCATATGTGCACTTGGCACCAGGACACCCTAGGCCTCAGTTCGATGATCGACTTTGTGGTCGTGTCGTCGGACTTGCGGCCACATGTCTTGGACACTCGGGTGAAGAGAGGGGCGGAGCTGTCAACTGATCACCACCTGGTGGTGAGTTGGCTTCGATGGTGGGGGAGGATGCCGGTCAGGCGTGGTAGGCCCAAACGTGTTGTGAGGGTCTGCTGGGAACGCCTGGCAGAGCCCCCTGTCAGAAGTAGCTTCAACTCCCACCTCCGGCAGAACTTCGACCACATCCCGAGGGAGGTGGGAGACATTGAGTCCGAATGAGCCATGTTCCGTGCCTCTATTGTTGAGGCAGCTGACCGGAGCTGTGGCCGTAAGGTGGTCAGTGCCTGTTGTGGCGGCAATCCCCGAACCCGCTGGTGGACACCGGCGGTGAAGGATGCCGTCAAGCTGAAGAAGGAGTCCTACAGGACCCTTTTGTCCTGTGGGACCCCGGAGGCAGCTGATAGGTACCGGCAGGCCAAGCGGAATGCGGCTTTGGTGGTTGCTGAGGCAAAAACTCGGGCGTGGGAGGAGTTTGGGGAGGCCATGAAGAATGACTTTTGGACGGCTTCGAGGAGATTCTGGTCCACCATCCGGCGTCTCAGGAAGGGGAAGCAGTGCAGTGTCAACACTGTATATGGTGGGGATGGTGCGCTGCTGACCTCGACTCGGGACGTTGTGGGTCGGTGGGGGGAATACTTTGAAGACCTCCTCAATCCCATTAACATGCCTTCCAATGAGGAAGCAGAGCCTGGGGACTCAGAGGTGGGCTCCCCCATCTCTGGGACTAAGGTCACCGAGGTGGTCAAAAAACTCCTTGGTGGCAGGGCCCCGGGGGTGGATGAGATACGCCCGGAGTTCCTCAAGGCTCTGGATGTTGTAGGACTGTCTTGGCTGACACGCCTCTGCAACATCGCATGGACATCAGGGACAGTGCCTCTGGATTGGCAGACCGGGGTGGTGGTCCCCCTCTTTAAGAAGGGGGATCGGAGGGTGTGTTCCAACTACAGAGGGATCACACTCCTCAGCCTCCCTGGAAAAGTCTATTCAGGGGTCCTGGAGAGGAGGGTCCGTCGGATAGTCGAGCCTCGAATTCAGGAGGAACAGTGTGGTTTTCGTCCTGGTCGTGGAACAGTGGACCAGCTCTATACCCTGAGCAGGGTCCTGGAGGGTGCATGGGAGTTTGCCCAACCAGTCTACATGTGTTTTGTGGACTTAGAAAAGGCATTCGACCGTGTCCCTCGGGGAATCCTATGGGGGGTACTCCGAGAGTATGGGGTACCGGCCCCCCTGATAAGGGCTGTTCAGTCCCTGTACGATCAGTGCCAGAGCTTGGTCCGCATTGCCGGCAGTAAGTCGAACCCGTTTCCAGTGAGAGTTGGACTCCGCCAGGGCTGCCCTTTGTCACCGATTCTGTTCATAACTTTTATGGACAGAATTTCTAGGCGCAGCCAGGGTGTTGAGGGGGTCCGGTTTGGTGGGCTCAGGATTGGGTCACTGCTTTTTGCAGATGATGTTGTCCTGTTTGCTTCATCAGGCCGTGATCTTCAGCTCTCTCTGGATCGGTTCGCAGCCGAGTGTGAAGCGGCTGGGATGAGAATCAGCACCTCCAAATCCGAGACCATGGTCCTCAACCGGAAAAGGGTGGAGTGCCCTCTCAGGGTTGGTAGCGAGATCCTGCCCCAAGTGGAGGAGTTCAAGTATCTCGGGGTCTTGTTCACGAGTGAGGGAAGAATGGAGCGTGAGATCGACAGGCGGATCGGTGCGGCATCCGCAGTAATGCGGGCGTTACATTGGTCTGTCGTGGTGAAAAAGGAGCTGAGCCGCAAGGCGAAGCTCTCAATTTACCAGTCGATCTATGTTCCTACCCTCACCTATGGTCATGACCTATGGGTAGTGACCGAAAGAACGAGATCGCGAATACAAGCGGCTGAAATGAGTTTCCTCCGCAGGGTGTCTGGGCTTTCCCTTAAAGATAGGGTGAGAAGCTCAGTCATCCGGGAGGGGCTCAGAGTAGAGCCGCTGCTCCTCCGCATCGAGAGGAGTCAGATGAGGTGGCTCGGGCATCTGATCAGGATGCCTCCTGGACGCCTCCCTGGTGAGGTGTTCCAGGCACGTCCAACCGGGAGGAGGCCCCGGGGAAGACCCAGAACACGCTGGAGGGACTATGTCTCTCGACTGGCCTGGGAACGCCTTGGGATTCTCCCGGAAGAGCTAGAAGAAGTGGCCGGGGAGAGGGAAGTCTGGGCATCTCTGCTCAAGCTGCTGCCCCCGCGACCCGACCTCGGATAAGCGGGAGACAATGGATGGATGGATGGAAAAAAGATATAGTTACATGTTATCTATCTATCTATCTATCTATCTATCTATCTATCTGTCTGTCTGTCTGTCTGTCTGTCTGTCTGTCTGTCTGTCTGTCTGTCTGTCTGTCTGTCTGTCTGTCTGTCTGTCTGTCTGTCTATCTATCTATCTATCTATCTATCTATCTATCTAAATGTAGGAAAAGCCTATCACAAGATTAAATTATCCCTTTAATTCCTGACACTTTCAACTGCCAGTTGCTTTGCATAATAACTCCTCTTTCTTTCTGTTTAAAAGGGATAATGTGGGGGGTCTGGTTATTTTTGAGATTTTTGACTTCCATGATTCTGACTCTTGATTTCTCTATTTTTTTATTTTTTATGAATTGACCATTTGCTTTGTTTAATTCACTTTTATATTATATTATAGGCGGAGTGGTGGCTGTGAGGCTAGGGATCTGCACTGGCAATCGGAAGGTTGCCGGTTCGAATCCCGTAAATGCCAATAGAGACTCTGCTCTGTTGGGCCCTTAAGCAAGGCCCTTAACCTGCAATTGCTGAGCGCTTTGAGTAGTGAGAAAAGCGCTATATAAATGCAAAGAATTATTATTATTATTACCTTTATTGAAATTTTGAACATATAACCTCTAATTTTTTCTGTTTTTGGCAAAAGAACTGTTGTTCTTTCACTTCATAAACTATCATTCTTTGAATCCACACCAACAAAGTCTTGTACAGTAGAAAGACGTAGTTCAGTGCTCTTTTCAAAATGCAAGGGTGTAATCCTGATAGTGAAATCATAAATTAATTTGCTATCTCTTTTTTGGCTGAGGACCACACACCTGTGAGAATATTTGGATAAACCTGCTCATACATGTTCATTTACTTATTTGGCTGATACCTTTATCCAAGGAGACTTACAACATTTATGATACAATTGGTTACACTTCATTTTTGGCTTTCCAGTTGGAGCACAGGCTGGTCAAATGAGTTGCTCATGACCACACAGTGCCAATAGCAAGATATGAACCCACAACTTTAGGCTTTGAAGTCCAAAGCCTTAACCACTACACCACACTGCCTTATCAAAGATATTAGATTCCTCTGACTAAAATGATGTCCTTTGATGTCCTTAATTTGTTTAGCTTTTCAATAAATGCAACACTAATGTTAGGAAGCGGTTCATTAAATGCTTGAATAACTTACTGTGTAATCACAGACAGTGACTGGGCTGGAATTTAAACCCAGCTCCCTGGTGGTGTGATGCTTCAGCCCCTAGCACCATATCACTGTGCTGAGCATACGTCAGAATTATACTGTATGCTATCAGGAATGATGGTCATCAATGTAGCTTGGCTGCTTTCTTACAAGGTCTGACTTTCATGTTCTAAAAAGAACCGCCACCACTTACCAATTGACATGGAGATTAAAAATAGTTTAGAATATACAAAGGAGTTAAAACTTTAGGTAGAGACTCAAGGAAAAATTCTGAAACAGTGATCCCCATTTTAGTAAGCACAATGCCTCTAAAGGCAATATAGGCACTGATTTAGACAGCCTGATTAGCAAAGTTGTTCCGAAGGATCATAGGTTATGGGAGTGATGTGAGCAACACCACAGGCTAATTAATGCCTTTTATTTTGCAATGAAAGTTCTGGGCACCGTCTTCACTCTTTCTTGGTTTAAGCCAAGGTGAGCAAATGCCATCTAAGCTCATGACCAAGGTTATTATAGTTAATGAAAACTAAAATCAAAACTGAAACTATTGTTAAAAAAACATTTTCATAAACTGAAATTAAATAATTAACAAAACCGAAATGAAAAATTAAAACTAATTGAAACTTTTAAAGTAGCTGGAAAAACTAACTGAAATAAAATAATAATTTACTAAAAATATTTTTAGTTTTCTTTTTGAATGAATACTCTTTGCAATAGTCTTTAACCCTTATAATTCTAAAACAGAAAGTAATCCATCAAGAGCCACCCACATATATTTCATTCAATATATTCAATGGTGGCTGGTGATGGAGGGCGGGAGTTCACACAGCATTTGCGGTGACAGATCAAGCTGAATACGGGCACGTAAAGCATGTGAGATAGAAAACAATTTACTGTGCCGCCTTTCTTTGCACTTGTTGTATATCAAGATGTAATTCAAATGCCTGAAATCATTTAATAATACAGCTAGGTGGGGTCTGCATACTGATCAAAGCCTAAGAGCCCTGTTCTTCCTAAGCCCCCATGATTTTCATGATCACACCTGTCAGAACACAGTAGAATCTATTTTCTGATTTTTTTAATATCTTTTCAGGCCTGCAGGTGGCAAAATTCTGTCTATAAATTGTATGTGCCTTAGATGGAATCAGAGATCAATATGGCTGCTAGAAAATAACAAAGCCCAATATGACAGATATTTCAGTGCAGTATTGAAGGCATTCATTATAGGCACATTGTCTTGGAGTAGGATATGTTGCATGCAGTACACATTTAGAATAAAAAACTCTTAAACCTTAAAATTCACCTAAATTTCATTACAAATTGTTGCAATGGGCAATAAAAGGAAAAGATAAAAAGTGCCAACAATCCACACACATTTGTTCAGCACAAATGACATAGAAAATATTTTAAAAAATCATAAAATTCTATGCAATTGTTCATATTCGGTATCTGGGTTTGATTATGCTTGTTTTTACAGGACAAAAACAAAACCAGATAGTAAACCATGTAGTGTAGTAAGCTTTCAGTAACATTAAACTCATATTATATTCAAATCCTACAAAACTAAACTCCATAGTAGCTCTTTAACCATACCTTAATTACTAAAACTAAAACTGAAACTAATAGATATAAAAATAAAATAGAAATGTCTTTATGAAATAAAAACTAAATTAAAACTAAAAATACACGATGAAGAAAAACTAAAACTAAACTGAATTTCAAAGTAAGGTCAGAAAAAATATAGAAATAAAAACTTATGTAAAAAGGTAAAACTCTAATAACCTTTCTCATGACTCTTATTAGTGAATGATTATATAACTACAACATAACAGTTTTTTATATTAAAAACTGCTATATAGATAGAGCATATCACTCTTTTATATTAATACTGCTTGAATACAAAGAATTATAAAAATGTGCTCAGAGTTACTAAAATGTTACTATTTTAGTAAAAAGACATAAA
Source organism: Erpetoichthys calabaricus (assembly GCF_900747795.2). NCBI lineage: Eukaryota > Metazoa > Chordata > Cladistia > Polypteriformes > Polypteridae > Erpetoichthys > Erpetoichthys calabaricus. The sequence continues at coordinate 71,415,042 of NC_041403.2, read as the reverse complement.
TATGAATCTAAAAATACTGAATTGGACTTAACTAAATTCACTGAAGTTACCAAGGGCAGCTGTGTAAACTTATATAACTGATTTAAGCCGATGTCACATTATGCAACTTCTAGTCATTGGGCATGTCCGACATGCCGATAGCAGTTGCCGATCAAATCACCAGACCATGTCACTTTACATGACTGAAATTGCTGGACATATAACATTAAGAAATCCCGTGTTGACCTTCCAGTACAATCATACCTGCTACTTTTTCTGACAGACAATAATAATGTGCTTCCTGATGGGGCTGGTGCTGTATGATGGGTTAACAGGTAAAGTGAGACCAGCCACAATCTCTGTTCCCTTTTTCACTTTTCCATTCGTGGTGGTGTGTAAAACACATGACATCAGACAGACAAGCTTATTTCCTGTTTGTGAGGTCCAAAACATCAGGGTGCCGTACTCCTCATTATTACATTATATGAAGTGTACTTCCAGATAAGCATTCATTGGTTGTCAGCTCTCATACACTTAAGGCTTAATCCCTACAATTAAGACAAAATCAAACATTTTGTCGGACCAAGTCACAGACTTGTTGAAGTGAGTAGCTGGGCAGGTGACATTAGGCGACTGTTTGAAAGAAACATGTCACAGGCTGCTTCCTACACAGTAAGATTATCTAAATAAAGACTATGAATGAAAACTTTGCTGGAAAAGTCCTGTTATGTGATGTGGCCTTAAAGATAACCACTGGAATTAATGAAAAGTAATAAAACAATTCTAGCATTGATACTTGCTATGAAGCTAATTGGGGTCAAAATCTGCCGAATTGATTGTCAATTCAGTTAACTTAACAGTGGGAGTTTTACTTATATAGTTCACTCATATTTTAAATGAGACAATACACAAATATATAATATTTTCTGGTTTAGTGTTTAGGTTGAAATTACAAAAAAAAGGACATGGGATGCAATAATTCAAAAATATGCATACTGTAAGTGCCTAACTATAAAAGATCTACCCAGCTGCCACTGTTAATTCTTCACTTTTGTTACTCTTCTGTTAATAATTTTATTCCAAAAGCACAAGCCATTTCACCTCTAATAGTGTATGATTGCCCAATTAGCCTCTTGCCAGGAGCCCATTTGCCTAAATTTTGCACATATTTTCTGATAAGCCGTTTTATTTTTCCTTTGCTAAACTATTGTCTTTTTTGAAGTAGTACTATAAATGAGGTAACTTATCATAATATCCTTTGCTCTATATGGTGCTTTCAGAATATAAATATGTTTTAATTGCACATGCATTTCCATACGTGTGTTACCTGAAGTTCTCTGTTAATGGAGTACTATTTGTTTTAAAATTGAGATAAGCAACATTGTTTTATTTATGCTCAAATTTTCTATTCTTTCTGTGACTACATTGTATATGGCCAAGACTTGTGTGTATGGTATGTTGTATGTCTACAGCGTTATTTCCTAATGTGCGCAATCAAGATTTATAAAATCTGACCATACCTTAGTTTTCATAAACACAGTTTTTAATGAACGCTTCATTTGGATTGCATCAGCTTCCATATCTGTCATGCTACTTCCATATCAGGATGTTATATTACAAACAAAGTCCATTTCCAAACTTCACATTTGTTAAACATGCATCAGCATTTCAGTGCTGATCCGTAACTTCAGTCTGTGCTGTGCTTACATTCTACCTTTCATGAGAGAGTGATAATGAATTTCCCCCTGATGGACTATGGATTTCTGTTTGCTCAAAAGTCTTAAATATTCAAAAGTGAATACCTTTGTTGCTGAAGTTTGAGATCTGGTCCAGGCATTGATTGAGCAGAAATCATTTTTTACTTTTCCACTTTTAGAAACCTAGATTTCCAGGATTGTGCAGTCTAAATGGTCTGGCATGTGTAAGGGATCAACAACAGCAAATGGGAAGGTCCTTTAATGGGTCATGCTGTGCAACATTGTAAAAAAATGTAGTGTAATGTAAGATGAAAATATTTGCTGGGACACTGTAGTTGAACGCATACACTCATTGCTCCTGCTCAACAACAAGGGATTTCAGTACTGACATCCATGTGTGCTGAATGGGAAGATATAACACTGACATTGCGTAAAATGTGTGGAAAAATGTGATGTCCTTGCAGACCACTGTCTGTCTGCCTTGTCTGTAGAGAGCTCTCTGCACTCTGTTAAAATAATTCCTTGCAAAGACAGTAATGGACACTGAGTAATTCATAATATCACATGACACAGCACACTAGTTTCTCATTGTTTTGTTTTGTCTTAACATGGACAAAACGTTTATTTCTGTCTCCAAATCTGTAGATCTGAGGGGTGGCCCTTTGGGTCTCAAAGCCTCCCGGCAGGGACATCCCCTACACCAGTGGACAGAAAAAGAAAGAAACAAAAGTGAGACTGAAAGTGCTAACGCACAATTTTTTTTAATTTGTGTAGATTTTACTTTTCATTCCTACACCCATTCTATATCTCTAATGCCCACCCTTCTTCACCCCACTGGAATTATGTTGCCAGCTTTTATATGTATTACTAAGGATATGAGAAAGACATAGTTAAACTACATTGAATTCATATATAATTTTAATTATATTTGTAATATAATGAGAAAAATGGACAGCACAATCTAAACAAAAAGTAAAATAAGGTATTGTGATTACGTAATATTTATTTACATTTGCATATATAGTGAAAAGTGGATATCAGAGAGTAAGGCAATGATTATTGTATTATAGTATTTTAATGAGTTACGTGGTAGTTAAATTGTTGCCTTGCTACAAAGAGAATCTTGAGGCAAGTGAAAAGGCCCATAATTATTCATGTATTTCCCCCATGACACTAGCACATACCATATCACATGCACTTCAGAAGAAGTCATCCATCTGAAGCTAAGCATGTTCAGGCCCAGCCAGTACTTGGGTGGGAGACCATCTAGGAAAATCTTGGGCAGCTACTGGAAGAGGTTTTGGTGAAGCCAGCATGGGGCACTTACCCTGTGGTCCGAATGTGGATCCCAATGTCTCAATGCAGTGATGGGGACACTGTGCTGTACAAATGATGCTGTACATCAGTTAAGACATAAAACCGAGGTCCTGACTCTCTGTGGTCATAAAAAGATCCCAGGGTATCCTTCATAAAGAGTTGGGGGGTCTCCCGATATCCAGGCTAAATTGCCTAGTCATCCTGGTCCCCTAATCATCCCCTGTCTCTAACTGGCTATCTCTCTCAACACCTTTATCACCAATCAATAGCTCATGTGTGATGAGCACACTGGCACAAAAATGGCTTCCGTCACATCATCTATGTGGATGCTACACATTAGTGGTGGTTGAAGTGGCTCTCCATTCACAATGAACAGTGCTTGGATTAGTGAGAAAAAGCGCTATATAAATGTAAAGAATTATCATATCATTATTAGAAGGTAGGCAACCCAGTATGCCTGACCCTCTGAATGTGAGAATGACACCATGATGAGACAGCAGAAGAATTAAACACATTTTAGCCAATAGACAGCAGTACTAAGTCTTACAATCTGAGAAAACTATGCTGCCCTTTTAAAGTTACAACTGGAAGTATATTAGATGTTTCCCTCCAGAGATCACAAGATCTCACAAGGTAAAGAGAGAGACTGTGTTGTCATTTTAAGTGAAGTAGCCCACAGGTTACCTAAATGGCTTAGCCAGGTAATGGCTAAAGAAAACTCACACGCTAAGTTTCTTTGTGGCCACCAGAGAAAGCTTTGGCATGGTGGAACTGGGACCTGATGCCCTGATCCTAAGAATAATTCCAGGCCTGGGTGGAAGTGGCCTTGAGATGGGGTTTAAAGTCTCCTTAAGCCAAAAGTCCAATGAGCTTACATTTGGAAGGTGAGGGTGGCCAAATCTCAGAGAAATGGAAATGTGTTCTGGTGGTGTTGAAGACATTCATTTTTATCTGCCCAAATGTGGTTACTGCAGACATGATGTAAAGGGAAATCCAAGATTCTAAACTCTTGTTTCTACTTTTGAAAGTTCATTCAAAAACAAAAGCTGTTAGGCTTGGGTAAACTGTCTCAGTAATATGGAAAGTAGAAGTAAAGTGTTTTGCTACCTTTGCTTTTTATTTATATTTTACTAGTTGCAGTTTGCAGTGGCGCAGTGGTAGCGCTGCTGCCTCACAGTAAGGAGACCTGGGTTCGCTTCCTGGGTCCTCCCTGCATGGAGTTTACATGTTCTCCCCGTGTCTGCGTGGGTTTCCTCTGGGTGCTCCGGTTTCCTCCCACAGTCCAAAGACATGTGGGTTAGGTGAATTGGCGATCCTAAATTGTCCCTAGTGTGTGCTTGGTGTGTGGGTGTGTGTGTGCCCTGCAGTGGGCTGGCGCCCTGTCCAGGGATTTGTTCCTGCCTGTGCTGGCTAGGATTGGCTCCAGCAGACCCCCGTGACCCTGTGTTAGGATATAGCGGGTTGGATAATGGATGGATAGTTGCAGTTTGTGCACTCCTGTGCTCACACAGCCCCAGCAATCAGCCAAACGTCAAAGAAGGCACTTGGCGAAATCTAGGTGTAAAACATTTATGCCCCCAGCTGACACAGGAAAGCGGTAAGTTACACTTCAAGATTAGCGTTTTGCACAAAACAGCACTTGCTTTCAATTTTGCCTCCATAGGCATCTTGCCTTTCATTAATATTTTATTATGTTTCCATCACTAAGACACAGTTCTCTATCCTAATTCTCGTTTTCAACATTATAATATGTATGCATGGACAATGCATTTCTTTCTTCCATGCGCTCATCTTCTCTCCATGGTAAGGTCTACAGCGACGCTCTTTTAGTGGGGGGAGTGGGGGGGGGAGTGTTGTTGCCATAAGAGTCCCCCATGAATGACTGAAGAGCAACATCATTTCTCAATTACTGCTTGGAAGGCTGTGGCTCTCTTACTGTCTATTATACAAGGAAAGTATATGTATCACATCAAGTTGCCGGCAGCACATCTCAGAAGTAACTTAAGTAAACAAAAGCAAAGGAAAAGTTAAAGCAGCTGTGCCATTTGTCAGCACCATTAGTGCATGAATCCTGTGCCAGTCTAATTGACTGCATGTGAAAGTAAACAAGACGTGGCTTTCTGGTTTCCTGGGAACTCTTTATCTATTAGGGTGTATCCTTTAAGTGAAAGGATTGCCAACATTTTTAACAGCTTTAGTATTCGCATCTTTGTTTCCCAGATTCCTGCGGAATTGAAGCCAGGCAGGTTATGACTACTTTATTAGAAAAAGGATCATCATTAGCAGCATTTAATGAAAGATAAAATATGCTCAGTATAAAAGAACAGTTTTTCAATATGTTCCATGAAAATAACATGCTGTATAAGCAATTAAGTGCTTTGAAAACTTTTGACTGTGACCACATCATGCTGGTAAGCAAGTCTCTGTATGAGATCCTGCTCCTGAAATGCTGCTAAAACTTTAATAACAGGTTGGCCCTGTGTTTCAAAATTTCCCAGTGGTGGCCAAGGATTAGTATTAAAATACTTGATGTATTACAATTAGGTCCCACTGGAACTCTTATAAGAACATAAGAAAATCCGCTCTACCGTTCCCTTGCAAATATGCCTCTTCTCATCTCTGTAGTGGTTAATATCCCCATGAAGCTACTGCTTATCAACAAAGGGTTGCATCCAATACCTGTCTGGGCCTGTGAAGCTGCACTTTCTCTTATTCTTTATAGTGTTTTTTGTCTATATGATAGAAACAGCATCATGTGTCTGCGACTGCTGTGAATCCATCTCATATCATTCTCAATACAGGAGTTAACCTTCCAACTTTTCTCCTCCTGCTTGTCATTTGAACTAACTCAATTCTATCCCCTTTTTAACCTCAGTGTAATTAATCCATCCATCCATCCATTTTCCAACCTGCTGAATCCGAACACAGGGTCACGGGGGTCTGCTGGAGCCAATCCCAGCCAACACAGGGCACAAGGCAGGGAACCAATCCCGGGCAGGGTGCCAACCCACCGCAGGACACACACAAACACACCCACACACCAAGCACACACTAGGGCCAATTTAGAATCACCAATCCACCTAACCTGCATGTCTTTGGAATGTGGGAGGAAACCGGAGCGCCCGGAGGAAACCCACGCAGACACGGGGAGAACATGCAAACTCCACGCAGGGAGGACCCGGGAATCGAACCCAGGTCCCCAGATCTCCCAACTGCGAGGCAGCAGCGCTACCCACTGCGCCACCGTGCCGCCGCCAGTTAATTAATTTGTATGTAAAACCTTTCACAGTAGTTGGGCTAGGAGCATTGCACATATTATCAATTGGAAAGCAGCCCAAAGTAAACACTCTGAAATGATAAAACACAAAGCTTATGCTTGTTAACACATACAATATTCTTTGTAATTTCTGCACCGGTTGGTTGCAAATCAGAGGGAAAACAAAATGTCCAGTGTGATTGCTAATTGGACGAAATAAACGTCTGGGAACCCCTACAATAGGAATATTATCTTTACTTTAATAAATAAACTACTGGGGACCCCTAAAGTAAAATTTACCTGTACTTTTATAAATAAGCTTCTGAGAACCCCTTCAGTAATATTTACCCATACATTTAAAAAAAATTTTATTATAGTTTTTACCAGCCAGCAACTGTTATTTAAATAGTGCCTTTCGACTGTGGACACCATACAAACACATCAAGTACCAGCCTATAGTATAATTATTTAAACTTTTTTATTTTTACTTAGACTGTGTAGAAGAAGTTTTTATAATTAGGTTGAGAATGTAGCGGATTGACACGCTTTTAGCACCCCTGAACACTTTCAACTAATGGCACTGGGGTATCTCTCTGTGTTTTTGTGTCTGTTCATTCATCTGTGTGTCTGTCTGTGGCATGTGAATGGGTCAACCAATCATGTTTGAATCTGGGACTCTAATTTGAAATCTAAAACACCAGAACACTTTCCATTTTAAGCAAAATTCGTTTACAGGAACCTCACATTTACTGAGCACCAAATTCTGTTTTTTAACTGAAGTGACTGTAGAAGAGCTTGTTGTGGGAATAAAGTTGAGAAAAAATAAAATTTTCTCACAATCTTATGGGAAATGGGTTACGAATTTTCGAACTGAGCAAGTAAAGGTGAAGGGCTATCAATGTAGTGTAGCTTACTACAATAGTATTGTTCATTAAGCAATGGAATCCCAACAGGAATTATTCTGGCCAGTGCTAATAGATGGTTAGGAATGACTGTATGGTGAAGCCAAAACTATGTGTAAAATATGCCAAGTGATTCTGGGGCATAATTTGTAGTGACTCAGTGAAGAAGCTTTAACGCCATCTGAGTGTACCGTTAAGGACGGTCCTATTCAAAGGAGTGACATGTCATAGGAGTGACATAACAAAGGAGTGACAACCATCCAACCAACCATCCAAGTGGTAGGTGAGGCGACAACGATTTTTTTGATGTGTGTACTTTCAGTTGTGTTAATTTTAATAATTTTTATAATTTTTGTTTTTTTTTTTTAATAAAATTTTAATCATAATTTGTCACTCCAATAAAATATCACTCCTTTAATACGGTATTTATGTCACTCCTTCGATACAGACCCGTTAAGGATGATATTTGGGATTGAACATTTGGTTCTTTGTAGGTGGGCATGTCGACATGACCAGATAGACAGACCTGCCTAGGAATGCCAAAAGATGTAGCAGGCTTCTGTCTGTCATTTTCTTTGTACTTTGTGTTTTAATCTTTTCCTTTACATTATTAACAAACATACCATTTCTAACATGTGTGGCTTTCTTGTCATCATTCTGGATGTGGAGAGAATCAGCAAGGGCGTCTTCTCTTGTTACAGTGGCATGTTACTTTGCACTGTTTGTAACTTGGATAGGTAAGACAACATTACAGGCATACTTTTATTTTTAAGCCTGTCTCTATCTGTACTTCTAACTGCTTCCACATGGAACACTTTCCCAAGTTCACTCTTGTGTTACATTGTATTCATCCATAAATGACAATATAAGGCATGGGTGGCCAGACATTTGTACTCTAAAGACAGAAAATCATTTGTAATGTATCAAAGTACAAAATGCATTAATATTAAGTTAGCTCTCCAAAAATATGTAAAATAGCATAATAACATCAATAAAATAAAAGTACAATTGTTTCATTTATTAAAAAAAATATTTTCAAATGAAAACAATTTACCATAATTAACTAACAGCATAATTCCTGTTGTGAAGCTGATGCACGACACTGCATATCTTGGGATAACATGCTGAGAGGGAGTTCATAATTACTTAGGCACAAATGAAGGCAGCAGTGTAAATGTTCATTGGTTAGATGGAGTCAGTATTTTGATTTAATTATCTTCATCTCTTCTTTGCAGAGGCAGGTTAATCCAAAATATGCTCTTAACAAAGTAGCTTTTGATCTCAATGCTGAGTACTCTCCTCGTGGAGCAGATCACAGAATTTGTTTTTCAGAAACTCTTGCCTTCAGAGGAGTATCATACTGGAGATTTAATATTTCTTCCTCCAAATCTGAAGTGTTCATCTTGAACATGGAGAAAGACAGACGTATAAATTTCAACTTTAGCAGACAGAACTTGCATAAACAGTAAGATTCAAGCTGTTTAGTTTCCTTAAATTGCCTGTCTTGTTCTGGCCAAACATTTAGCAATTCCATGCAGTATGTATTATATGCGTAGCTGCTTTCTTCATGAGTTTCTATAGCATTTCCTAAATTAAGGAAGTTCTTTAAAATTTTGTCTACAGACTGTGATTTGGGAAACTGTATTTTTGATTTTGAAAACATTTATGGAACTGTTTTGGTCAAGCCTTTACTCTTCCCCTGAAGTCCATGGTTAAATGCTGAGGTGTTCTGTTCCCAAGTGTTTCCATGAACTGAATTATTTCAGGAAATAGACGCTGGATTATTTCGTAGACTTGTAATGGCTAAGCTATCCAGTATCATAAAGCAACAGCAGGTCTTCATACTCAGCCTCATTTTATACCAGTTGAGTTAAGAAAAGTCATCTTCATAAACTCCTTACACAAACTGAATTACTCTCTTTGTAACAGTGTCCTTAATATCTGTCATGTTTAAAACTTTAGTACATAGTGCATTCTGTTGTATAAAAAACAAATTATTACAAAATCAGACAAATCTTCATTTTTTTGGCTGGCCTTTGTGACAATGGCTAGGGCCCTGTTAATAGCAATAAGGCTTATGTTGTATTTTGTTTAGCAAAACTAACAAAATATTGGTGACTGTCCACTCCTCAGGTTCCCTAGTCTTCTTTTATAGGGATTCTACAGTTGTGGCCAAAGGTTTTGAGAATGACACAAATATTGGTTTTCACAAAGTTTGTTGCTTCATTGTTTTTAGATCTTTTTGTCAGATGTTTCTATGGTATACCAAAGTATAATTACAAGCACTTTATAAGTTTCAAAGGCTTTTATTGACAATTACATTAAGTTTATCCAAAGAGTCAATACCTCTGCAATTTGCCCCGACATGCTATCAATCAACTTCTTGGCCAAATCCTGACTGATCGTAGCCCATTCTTTGCATAATCAATGCTTGGAGTTTGTCAGAATTTGTGGGTTTTTGTTTCTCCACCTGCCTCTTGATGTTTGACCAAAAGTTCTCAATGGGATTAAGGTCTGGGAAGTTCCCTGGCTATGGACCCAAAATTTCGATGTTTTGCACCCTGAGCCACATAGTTATCACTTTTGCCTTATGGCACAGTGCTCCATCAGGCTGGAAAAGGCATTGTTTGTTACTAGACTGTTATTTGATGTTTGGGAGAAGGATGTTTTGGTACCAATCTTTATTCAAGGCTGTGTTCTTAGGCAAAATTATGAGTGAGCCCACTCCTTTGACTGAGAAGCAACCCCACACATGAATGGTCTCAGTATGCTTTACTGTGGGCATGATACAGGCCTGATGGTAGTGCCGCTTACCTTTTCTTCTCCGAACAATCTTTTTTCCGGATGTCCCAAACAACCGGAAAGGGGATTCATCAGAGAAAATGACTTTACCCCAGAAGTCTTCAGCAATCCAATCCCTGTACTGTTTGCAGAATATCCGTCTGTCCCTGATGTTTTTCTTTGCTGCCCTTCTTGACACCAGGCCATCCTCCACAAGTCTTCGCCTCACTGTACATGCAGATGCACTCACACCTGCCTGCTGCTATTCCTGAGCAAGCACTGCACTGGTGGTGCCCCGATCCTGCAGCTGAATCAACATTAGGAGACGGTCCTGGTGATTGTTGGACTTTCTTGGGTGCCCTGAAGCCTTCTTCACAACAGCGGTGGAAATGGGTTTTCATGACAAAGAGGGATTTTGCAATTAATTGCAATTCATCTGATCACTCTTCAGAACATTCTGGAGTATATGCAAATTGCCATCATAAAAACTGAGGCAGCAAACGTTGTGAAAATTTATACTTGTGTCATTCTCAAAGCTTTTGACCATGACTTCAGTCTAAAACTCCTTGTAATGCATATCAAGAAATACCATTCTTATGAACATGACTACCTGAGAAGTATCTACTATATCTGGGAATTCATCAAACTTCAAGAAATAATAACACATGTCATCGATGTCCATTTTTATTTTGTTCTTCCTGTCTTGTCACATATTATTGGAGAGATAGAGGCATGGTGCTAATTGCTTACATTCTTTTGTCTTTATTTTAAATGTATAACATAAAACATTTCCAGCATCAAGGAAAGCTTACTTCAACATTTCTTATATTTCAACAAAATATTTGACAATATAAAAGGCTGTTTTAGCTGCTGCTTGGAGCTGAAAATAAGTTTAGCAGACATAAACAGTTTTGTCCTCAACTCAGCTTTCAAGCTTCTCCCTTAAATTTTCCTCAATTAACTTTTGCAAATTAAGTAAAGATTGTATTTCCTACGTAGGCTTATAAAATGTCTATCTTAATTCTCATTCTTCATCTGAGTAACACTAACATGACTTATCAAATGCATGAATTTGTCTGTAAACTTTAAAAAAAAATACTCCTCATGAAAGTGGCAGATATTTGGTGTCGAAGATGCATGCATTTTCAGTAAGGGTAATATTTATAAAAGTAAAGTTTATAACCATTTATTAAAATCACATTGAAGTAAAAATAAGTTAACACCCATATAGCCTATTTGTATGAACTGTACCACCTTCTCTGTGAGGCTTAGCCATCAGGGCACTGACATACAGTGTTTGCACATCAGCATGCTGTGGCCACATTTTTTATGTACTGAGGCAACAAATAATTTTTTATTAGAGATCGAAAAAGCAGCAGCAATTGACCACACAACTGGCCATGATTGAATGGAGGACTGTTTGGCACCTCTAGTGTAAAGTATATCATGTGAGACATTCTGGAAAGCAAAGTTTGAAAAGAGCTGTCAGTAATTAGAAGATGCTCATCAATGCACGAGAAACCAGATATGACTTCTGTCCTGGCCACTGCCAATTTGTTATGTGCTCATTCAGGTTGTGCCCATGTCAGTTTCCCACCTGAAGTTAACATTAACTGGTCCTTCTAAACTGGCCGATTGCCAGCATATGCCAGAATGGTCCTTGTGATGAAGTAGTGTACCAATTAAAGTTTACACTCTGTGATGCTGAGGTAGGCTCCCCAGATCCCCACAATTTGTTATGTGGTTTCAGTAAATGAATGGAGGGATTTTTCTCCCAGAACTGTTACATTTTGCACTTTCTTGCAAAAACATTAGGATGGTGAGGTCATAGCTAAAGAAATACTGTATGTTCAGATACCAATAAAGTTTTAAACTTGGTAAACTTGGAAACATTAGAAATAGCAGAGGTATGAAAACCATCTATTTACTGTTACAGTGTGGGGACTACTTAACAAGACATTTCTAAAAGAATGTATTAGTTTATTATTAAAATGGTTTAAATTTAAATTAGAAAGGCAAGAATAGTGCACTTAATGTACCCATTTGACTGACTGATTCACTGTTTGAGATGCTACTACCATAAGAATTAAAACGTTCTGGATTAACTCTACATGAAGACCTATATATGACATATCCCACTCTCAGCAGTCTTATCTTTACCATAACATTTCACTTTATTTTAAATTATGATATTGTATGGATAAAAGTAATCTTTTATATATTTATTTATTATTTATGTAAAGCATGTTAGTAAATCCATCTTGAGCTAAAATGTTGACACTGTGCTCTTAATAAGTAACCATAGTAACAACCTACCTACCTTTAACATTTAATCATTTTTTTGTCATTTTTATCTATTTATTTTTTATAAGCATTAAACTGGAATGCAGTTACGTAACGATGATATGATGTGCAGTTATGAAGGAGCTTGATTTCTTGGGATGCGAGTCTAATTGGATTTTGTAAGTTTTAGCAGACTTACAAAATATTATCTTTTTCTTGTAAGTCTTCCAAGTCACAAGAGGTCATAGAAGATAGTCTTAGCCTGTCGTTAAAATTTGTCTTCGTTTGTGTGATTGCAAATGCTCTTTTCTCATTCCTGTCCTACCAGTGGATGCCACTCATTCTCAACACCCTGGTTAACCGAGATGTCTGAAGATCTTTCTCATAGTCATCTTGTATTCATTTATAGCCTCAATTTAAGCAGCTTGGGTATATTAATTAATATGGGCATACATACCTTACACCAAGTATATGGCTGACAGTGTTTTGTTTTTCTGTGTTTTATTTATTTATTTTTTCTTAAACCGTGTGTTTGTAATAGATACAGCAATTTACTCTTGTCACAGTTGTATGTATGTGTTGGCTCTCTTTGTCTGTACTTAGTAAAAAGGGCTACACAAGAATAAACTGAATTGAATAGAATAGAAAACAATTGTTTTATTGTCTGGATCAGACTCTATCAAAGATCTCCTCTAAGGTCGGAGTCTTTATCATGTAGAGCACTACTGAACTGAATTACTAATTCAAATCTATTTGTTATATATATATATATATATATATATATATATATATATATATATATATATATATATATATATATATATATATATATTGTGGGGAACAGCCCGGACACAGACAGGTAGACGCCATAGTTTCACCCAACACACGTTTATTTACAATATAGTAGTGCACACAACCCAGTGCTGCAGCACCAATCACCCCTTGAGTCCTTGGCCACAACACAATGCCTCGTACTGTCTCTAGTCTGCCTCCACTCCTCTCCACCAAGCTCTGTCCTTCTTCCTCCCGACTCTTGCTCCTGACTGGAGGGAGGCGGCCCCTTTTATTCCCCCCGGAAGGACTCCAGGTGGATCCTGAGGGCTCATAGCCACACCCCTGTGTGGCGGAAGCTCCCATGGTGAAGCCGGAAGTCCGCCGGGTGTCTTCAAGTCTCTTCCCCCCAGTACTTCCCGGTGTGGCAGAAGTACTGAGGGCCAACACTCCCAAGGCATTGGGGCGCCCCCTGGCGGTGACCACGGGCCCCTACAGGGTTGAGCTTCCAAGCTCTGTACCTGTGGTCCCCAAAGCCACCAGGGAGGACGCCCCCTTGTGTCCTGGAGGAGGCACAAGCCCTCCTCCACTCCTCCTGGGCGTCCCGGCCGGGCATGGACGCCCGCCGGGCACCACAATATATAAATATATATATATATATATATATATATAGCAATTAATCCAGTTCATGATCCTGGAATTTGACAAAGGCATCTGTAGAGACAGACCTAAAACGTAACAAAAATTGTTCACAGCTGAGAAATTAATCCTTATGTTTGAAACTCAAAAAACAAATCTTTTAATGCTGTTTCACAACTCCTAGTGTTATTTACTTTCAAGTCAATGCTCTACCAGATTTCTGAAATTGTCTGCTGTTCAAATTGCTTGAAAAGAAAGTAAACTAAAACTTAAGATAGAAGCAAGAGACATCATTAAAAAAAGAAAAATTAACAGAAATGCAGTTATAGACAAAGGTGAAAGACTGTTTCTATTAAATATATTTGGACTTACAGATAGGTGTAAAATGTTACTTCACATGGTAGCTTACATGTTATAAACATATATGAGTTACATTTTAGTTTAGGTACTGCAAAAATGCATCTATTACTCATTTACTCTTATGTAACAAGACCTAAACAAACACTTCAGTGGGTCTGCATAACACTTACAAAGCACCAGTAAAGTAAAGTATTCATCTCTGCCATGTGACCTGCTAACAAAACTTCACTTTGGTGTGGTCAGAGGTGGCTTAACTTAGACACATTTCTCTTGATATTTTATATTTAGTATAAGATCTGTGAATCGTCCATATTAAACAGTAATTTTCCCATCATGTCAATATGCCACATTGCACAGACATGAATAACCTATCTACTAATGTTTTATAAGGGTTATGAAGACCAAACAAAGCCTTTGTTAAGGTCTTGTTACGTAAGAGTAAATGAATAATAGATACTAGCCAACCCGCGGCGTAACATACGCCGCATAATTATGTATTGATGGGTGAACACTTGCTGAACGACACAGTTGTCCAAATGGGGTGAGTTTGTGGATACCACTGTGAGTGAATGAAAAGATGGACCTCTGGAGAGAGCAACATACAATTGTCCGTGACTGAAAGCGGGATCGTCTGTGACGATGGAGGCCACGCTGGTGAAAGTTACTTCACAGCGAGAGAGGGGGGGGGCCCTCTCTCTCTCACAGCAGCACGCGAGCCTCCCCAGCCCCCCCCTCTCTCAGCAGCACTCGAGCCTCCCCAGCCCCCTCTCTCTCTCACTCAGCAGCACCCGAGCCTCCCCAGCCCCCCCTCTCTCTCTCTCTCTCAGCAGCACGTGAGCCTCCCCAGCCCCCCCCCCTCTCAGCAGCAGGCGAGCCTCCCCAGCACCCCCTCTCTCAGCAGCACACGAGCCTCCCCAGCCCCCCCCTCTCTCTCTCTCTCTCAGCAGCACGGGAGCCTCCCCAGCCCCCCCCTCTCTCAGCAGCACGCGGGTCTCCCCAGCCCCCCCTCTCTCAGCAGCACACGAGCCTCCCCAGCCCCCCCCCCTCTCTCTCTCTCTCTCAGCAGCATGGGAGCCTCCCCAGCACCCCCTCTCTCAGCAGCACACGAGCCTCCCCAGCCCCCCCCCCTCTCTCTCTCTCTCAGCAGCACGGGAGCCTCCCCAGCCCCCCCCTCTCTCAGCAGCACGCGGGTCTCCCCAGCCCCCCCTCTCTCAGGAGCACGCGGAGCCTCCCCAGCCCCCCCCCCTCTCTCTCAGCAGCACGTGAGCCTCCCCAGCCCCCCCTCTCTCAGCAGCACCCGAGCCTCCCCAGCACCACCTCTCTCTCTCTTTGAGCAGCACGCGAGCCTCCCCAGCCCCCCCCCCTCTCTCTCTCTCTCTCTCACATCTCTCTCTCAACAGCACGCGAGCCTCCCAGCCCCCCCCCCTCTCTCAGGAGCACGAGCCTCCCCAGCCCCCCCCCCTCTCTCCCTCTCTCCCTCTCAGCAGCACGGAAGCCTCCCCAGCCCCCCTCTCTCTCTCTCTCAGCAGCACGTGAGCCCCCTCCCCCTCTCCCTCTCTCAGCAGCACACGAACCTCCCCAGCCCCCCCCTCTCTCTCTCAGCAGCACGTGAGCCCCCTCCCCTTCTGTCTCTCAGAAGCACGTGAGCCCTCACTCTCTCTGTAATATTGCAGCAGTTGTATAAACACTTTTTTTTAAAATGAGTTTTAAGCACAGGGGGGGAAAAAAGGAACATTTCAACAAATCCAAACTTTATTTAAAAGCCAAGCAAGATAGTAACATTGCAGGAGTTCACCATTTTTAATCAGGCAACTGACAGTAGTGGAGTCAGGCACAGAGAAGGTCAGCTGCAGAGAGAGCGTCTCGACTGTTGCAGGGCAGTGAAGCAGGTGAGACGCTAATGAAAAAGAGGCACAGGGTTTATTGGTTTTTAAAGACTGCTTCATTGTGTTTTAACCTCAGTTTTAAAGGATTGCGCGGCTCTCTCTGTCGCGCTGCCTGTGTTTGTGTGACTGTGTCGCGCTGCCAGTGTGTGCGTGGCTCTATCTCGGGCTACCTGTGTGTGCCTCTGTCTCTCTCTGGTGCTGCCTCTGTGTGAACCAAGGTTCCACTGAGGTTGACTAATGAAAAGTCAACGTGGGTCAGAGCTGTATGAGCACTGTGGCACAGACAAACAGAAATGACGGCATGTTTTCGGAGGCGTCGCGTCCGACTTGGTGGGCGTGGCTCTGAGTTGTCGTCGTATCCAATGGGCTTAGAGTTGGTGGGCATGGCTCCTTCCTGCGTGCGCCATGGGTGTCTTACTTGTCGGCAGCTTAGTGAATCCACGCCCCCTTCCGGCGTGCTTTCCATGGTTGTCTTGCCTTAGTGAATTATATAATAGATATATTTTCATAGTACCTAAACTAAAGAGTTACCCATTGTAACAAGGAACTATATAAACGCCTGACCCGACACAGATTCACACTGGAGGTACGTATAAAATAAATAAACTTTTATTTTTCTTCACCTGTGGGGCACGTCTTCCCCGTAATCCCCACAGGCACAACACAGTCCCAAGTGTACAAGCACCACCAAACACACCACACACTTTCTTCTCCTTTCTCTTCCACCACCACTCCTCCAAGCTTTGTCCTCCTCCTCCCGACTGGTCAATGAGTGGTGAATGCTGGCTCCTTTTATTAGGCACCCGGAAGTGCTCCAGGTGCTTGATTGCCGACATCTGGCTACACTTCCGGGTGTGGTGAAACTAGTGCCCAAAAGGAGCTAGCAGCTCCTGCTGCAGCATCCCCTGGTGGCGCCTGTGGAACCCAAACAGGGCTGCACCAAACTCCAACTCCCATGAAGCCCTGTGGGAGTCTGAGGCACCGCTGCAACCCAGGGAGGCTGCCATCTAGCGTCCAGGGGGAGATATTGGGTTTCCCGTGCTTGCTCCCCTGGAACATATGCTGCAGGGGACAGCATGGGCCCCAGCCATCCGTCACACCATATATGTTGTAACACAGCATAAAAAAGAAAGATATACAGGTGGAATCCCGTTACAGTAATCCCTCCTCCATCGCGGGGGTTGCGTTCCAGAGCCACCCACGAAATAAGAAAATCCGCGAAGTAGAAACCATATGTTTATATGGTTATTTTTATATTGTCATGCTTGGGTCACACATTTGCGCAGAAACACAGGAGGTTGTAGAGAGACAGGAACGTTATTCAAACACTGCAAACAAACATTTGTCTCTTTTTCAAAAGTTTAAACTGTGCTCCATGACAAGACAGAGATGACAGTTCCGTCTCACAATTAAAAGAATGCAAACATATCTTCCTTTTCAAAGGAGTGCGCGTCAGGAGCAGTGAATGTCAGAGAGAAGAACAAACAAATCAATAGGGCTGTTTGGCTTTTAAGTATGCGAAGCACCGCGGCACAAAGCTGTTGAAGGCGGCAGCTCACACCCCCTCCGTCAGGAGCAGGGAGAGAGAGAGAGAGAGAGAGAGAGAGAGAGAGAGACAAAAATCAATACGTGCCCTTTGAGCTTTTAAGTATGCGAAGCACCGTGCAGCATGTCCTTCAGGAAGCAGCTGCACACAGAAGGTAGCAACGCCCCTATCGTCTAGGTGTGCGAACAGCCCCCCTGCTCACACCCCCCTACGTCAGCGCAAGAGAGAGAGAGAGAAAGAGAGAGAAAGTAAGTTGGGTAGCTTCTCAGCCATCTGCCAATAGCGTCCCTTGTATGAAATCAACTGGGCAAACCAACTGAGGAAGCATGTACCAGAAATTAAAAGACCCATTGTCCGCAGAAACCCGCGAAGCAGCGAAAAATCCGCGATATATATTTAAATATGCTTACATATAAAATCCGCGATGGAGTGAAGCCGTGAAAGGCGAAAACGCGATATAGCGAGGGATCACTGTATAATGAAACTCGTGGGACCATAAATATAAATGAATATGGGGAAAATAAGTATAGTATTGTGACCTGGGTCACCACTAATTCACTATCTCTAGCGGCAGTGGTGCAAGGACAGCTCAGTAGCTGCTTTGCTGCGTCTTGTAAACATTAAAGCAAGGGAAAAGCAATCGGTTGTCCTATGTAGGAGCATGTTTACCACATATCGTGCTTGTCACACAATGTTTACAACATTTAACACCAGACTTTGATCTGCTCTTCCTCGCACTCTCCTTCCTGATCTCTTTTCTCCAGACTGCATCTGCCAGAGCGATGATTCTGTGCTGCTGGTGTTCTTCTAATCTGAAGATATGGGAGCTAAAGCAGGTCACTTACCCATGTCACTGCTCCTAACAGCTCCTAATTTGAATGAAGTCTTGAGACTGTACCTACCTTCTCTATACTTTAATGAACTACCTCTATTTTCCGTGAAAACCTGGACTCATCTCCCTGTCTTTCGTGCAACTCTGTAATCCAAGCTAGACAATAACTGTATAAAAAACAGCTTAATTTTATATTTAACTTTTTTAGTAGAAGTACAGTTATGAAAATACAGAATAAAACTGAGACTTTAGATGTAACTTTTTTTTAAATAGAAATACAGGTATGAAAATACCAAATGTAAAAAGGGCATTAGATGAAGATGAAGGTCAGTCATTTTCCAACCCGCTATATCTTAACACAGGGTCTTGGGCGTCTGCTGGAGCCAATCCCAGCCAGCACAGGGCGTAATGCAGGAATAAATCCCAGGCAGGGCGCCAGCCCACCGCAGGGCACACGCACTCACACACCACACACCCTGTGTTAGGATATAGCGGGTTGGAAAATGACTGACTGACTGACTAACTATTGACCATATTTCTGTGCCCAGTGAAGTCTGAGGTTCTGCCATATCTTAATTCAAACCTGTTTTAAAGCACCTGTAACTACTGTAAGAGCCATTTTCCTTGTTCTATAAGACTCATGAATATTTCTTAGATGACAATGCATAAATAACGGAAAGTTCCTATAACCCCCGTAAATAGATTCGCAGTGGTATATTCTTACCATTTTTAACAGCTTGGAGTAAACATTATTAGTCATTCAGCTAGTGATAGCCTTGCCTTGTATAAGGTGCAGAGGCATACGGTTTTTAACCGTGATCGCACGTCACCGTGCCTGGGCACTTGCACTGTGCCAACCGGCCTACGGGCTCTTTGAATGTGAGAAATAGCAAGTAAAGAAAACTTATTTACTTAAGTCCCGCACCGTACGCCAAGGCGTACAGAAGAAGAAATTAAGAATCTTTAAGTATAGAAATAGCTAAAGTCTTTCAAGAAAGGCTAAGTTTAAAGAAGATACCTTTTTTACTTTTTACTTTTTTTTTGTCTTTTATTCTACGTGTGTAACTATTTTTTCTTTTATTCTTGTATGGACTATTTGCTTTTATCTTTCACTAAATACCTTTAAAACGAACTCCTGGACTCTGAGAATTCTTTTGACACGCGTCTTACCCGTGCCTGATGACACCTTATATATTTCAGCAGCTACAACTACTATATAACCTAAAACACCCATTTTGGCATCATACATGGGAAATGCATTTTTAGCTTTGAAATCTGAACTTTACTGTTAAAAAAATGAAAAATAAAACTTTTGATTCAGAAACATTTGCCATCTGTTCAGCACCAAAGGGCAGTGAGAAATCCACATGTCCTTATATTACATTATAATTATATTTTTTTGTTGTTGTACAGTTTTAAAACACATACTAAATTCAACCTTTTAGTTTTAAATAATGCACCAAGTACTAAATAAATTATTTTTGTTAGCCAATCCCTATCAACCAATAACTAAAGATTTGTTTGATGGCAGTTCAGCACATCAAAATGTCCTTCATAAATGAAGATTATGACTTATCTTTCCAATTATCTTTAGAACTTGCTCGAGGGGAGCTGGACTCCATGCATTGTGAAAGGGTACAGCCCGGACACAGACAGGAGGACACGTTTTCAGGCATCACCACACATTTATTTCTACAACTATTATATACAAGTCACTATGTGCACCGCCACCAAACACCCTCCACAGTCTCCCAAAATCCCGGCTTCTTCACTAGCCATCTCTCTTTCTCTTTCACACTCTTCAGGCCTATCTTCGCCCACCTCCTTCTCCGACCTCGTCCACCTCCTCACCCGACTCCAGCCTTGATTGTCGGGAGGCGGACCCTTTTATAGGCAGCCGAATGCCGACCACATCCAGCCACCTGTGATAGTACTCCCCTGCTAGCTGAGACCTCCAGGAGCCAGCGGACCGATCCGCGAGGACTGGTCTTCCTCGGCGGCAAGCCGACACTCCGTAGCCTAGGGCCCGATCCTATAAAAAAAGAAAAACAAGGGCGGAGGCGTTGCCCTGACGCAGCCCCTCGGCTCGTCCTCTGTTGGGCCAATGCTCTCGGCCCCGATCAGCACCCCGATGCTCCCTTTTTCAGCTTCCCAGGCCGACAAGTCCATGGTCCTCGCCACGGGACCACCAGCGGGAGCACACGTGCTCGTCTCCTCCCAGCCAACGGGTAATTCCTCTGACTCCGCAGAGGACGGCCCTTCAAGGGATGCGCACACCCAGCTGCACGTCCTCCCGTGTCGGAGGAACTGGCTTTCTCAAGCCGCTTCCTCCTTTCATTTTGGGACGCCGTGACGGTTCGAATCTGCCCATTGCAAGAGGGCAGACCCAGCCCCGCTGGCGTCCGGAGCTTCACGGGGTCAGTCTCTCTTACCTTCCCCGCTGTGCCTGTCCGGTCAGAAGCTCCTGCAGCACGCCGATCCTCCTTCGGCTGCGGCTCCTGATCGTACGTCACTGCCATCCCTCCTGACTCCTGTGTCTCCGCCCGGAGGGCACATCGCTCGGCCGGCAGTGATAGCACAAGCCGCAGCTCTTCTTGCAGCTCCTGCAAAACTGCTGCCAAGGAGAGAGAAACCGCCGGCGGTGAGCTTACCTTTTGAGCAGCGTCACTCGCCAACTGCTCTCTATGGGCCCTTCCCTGTGGCCCACTCGGGTTTCTTCGAGGCATGAGATGGACATTCCCTGCTCCCGCCTCCGACCAATCATTGGCGAGGAAACAGGACACGCTGTCCAATCCCGTGCCTGTCATGAGGAGGGACTTCTGGTCGGCAGCCATCTCGTCCTCCCTCCACACATGGAGACGAGATTCCGGGCAGCTCCGCAGCTGCTGCGGCTGTCGAAGCTGCAGCTCTTCCTTCTCGGTAGCTCCTCCTGCTGCCGCCGCATCTTTGAGCCGCCCCTGAAAAATAAAGTCCAGCGGCGGACCGCAAATGGTCCGCGACTCTACATTTCCCTGCAGGGTTGGGTGCACGCTGCCCCTGTGGCACGTGGGTGAGCTTCCCTGCTGTGCCGGGCTTTCCACAGACTTTTTCCACAATACAGGTCCCCACCTTGACCCAGGTGGAGCATCCTGCCGACTACGCCACTGTGAAAGGGTACAGCCTGGACACAGACAGGAGGACACGTTTTCAGGCATCACCACACGTTTATTTCTACAACTATTATATACAAGTCACTATGTGCACCACCACCAAACACCCCCCACAGTCTCCCAAAATCCCGGCTTCTTCACTAGCCGTCTCTCTTTCTCTTTCACACTCTTCAGGCCTCTCTTCGCCCACCTCCTTCTCCGACCTCGTCCACCTCCTCACCCGACTCCAGCCTTGATTGTCGGGAGGCGGACCCTTTTATAGGTAGCCGAATGCCGACCACACCCAGCCACCTGTGACAGCATACACCCAAATAGTCAATTCAGGGTCACTCATAAACCTAACTAGCACATTTATGGGATGTGGGAGGAAAACTATAGTAAGCAAAGAAAAATAGACAGGAACATTGAGGGAACATACAAACTAAACTTAGAAAGTGATTTGTCCAGTATTTAGTCATACTTTCCTGGAGCTGGACAGAGGGCCTAACAACTTCAAGACCACGGAGTAGTGCCTATGACTTTGAACCTAAAGTTGCAGGATGGTAGTCCAGTTCTCACCTTCACCTTCCTGTATGACTTTGAGCATGTCACTAATCCATTTGTGCTTGAAGTGAAATGAAAATAAATGCATGTAAACTATTGCACACTATCCTGATCTTGAATCTCATCTTTAATAAATGTGTGAGACAAACATATAAAAATATTCTCCAGGGGTTTTGGGGAAAGAATCTGCCGAAGCTTGTAACAAATTCTGAATTTGCAGTAAAGTAAAGAATGTCATCAAGAAATAAAAAGCCTACTTTCTGAGCTCCACCTGCACACCTTTTGAGATGTGGAAGAAAAGCTGGAGTACCAGGAGTGAAACCTGCACAGTGACAGTGCAGTGAAGTGGTTTGTTCGGAGTCTCACAGAAGGTCACAGGCAGAAATCGAACCCAGACTCGCAAACAAGGCAGAAACTAACTAAGAATGGGGCGTCAGATGATTCAATCTAGGAGTATGTCAGGTAGGCTGATTTGTGTTATCTATTAAATAAAATCAGGTTCAGTCTTTTAGTAAGTTCTTGTTTATCAAGGAAACAGAGAGTTGCATGTTCATCAGACATACAAGTAAGAATTTCACTTTACTCTGTACAAGTAACAATCCTGCATACTGCTGCTACTACCAAGGTGCATCACAATAATTCAATTCATGTTGAAAAGATCAAAAAAAAATGTAAGATGTGGTGACAACAAGACTTGGTAAGTGTTCATTTTAAGACCGCATGGTTAGGTAGTTCACTTGGTGACCAGTGATTGTGAGAACCAATTTAATGTCAATCAGATTTTGGATCTTTTGAAACCCTAACAATACATCAGAGAGATTTTAGAAATGCTAGATTAAATGAACCAAGTTTTTGTTTACTGGTACTTTCATAATATCGTTTGCACATCAATATATCACAGAATGCAATGCAGTTTTCAAATCAGCCAAAAACAGAAATGAACCAGTATGGAGTGACCCGCAAACCCAAGGCCACCCCAAGTGCTGCTGTTTCAGCACCTCAGGCTCTCAAGGTCAAGCTGACACCCAGTGACTATTTCTCTCCATGTCCATATGTCTTTTCTCTGTCTACTCTACTTTCCTCATGCATCCCAAACAAATTCCCATTAGATAACTACCGTATATACTCACGTATAAGTCAGGTCTTGAAACCTGAAAAATAGATCATAAAATCAGACCCCGACTTATACACCCGTTCAAAAATATGACAATTTTTTTTTTTACATCTTCTTGCCTCCTCCAATCTCGCACCAGTTTCTCAGACACATCGATTTTTGTTGCAGTAGCGCAGTTACCAATTTCTTTCGTCATTTCAACGACTAATTTAAAACCAGCTTCATATTTTCTTCTGGTCAAATGCTCCATTGTAGATAAGGGATGCTCTTATGATAAATATGTATGATGCAAACGTCGCTTCGGAATAGTTTGGGTATTACCGTGTGATCAGGTAGGCACAATACACAGAAAAAAAAGGCAGTGTGCTCCATGGTTACTCTCTCAGGTGGGCGTTAGCATATCATAATCTCTTGGACCAGTAGCGTGAGTTTTCCACATTCGACTTATACGACCAACATTATAAAATACCGAAACTTATACAGTAAAATCAAGCCCGACTTGTCCGTGGGAGAACTTAAATGCGAGTATATATGGTAGGTTTTTTTTTAACTGGCATGGACACGTGAATGAATGTCATTGTGATGAATTAGTATCATGTCCAGGGTGGGTTCCTTGAATGTGTTAATTTCTGCTGGAAAAGGCTGAAACTCTCTTTTACTGTAGTGGGAAATGAAAATTCAGAAAATGGATGGATTGGTAAATGTGCCTTCATGATGCCAGAAAAGCTCAGACTTACTGTACAAAGATTTATGTGCTTTTTCAAAAAAGAAAAAAGTATCAAAACATACCTGTATGCTTTAGTTTAAGGAAGAAACTTTGAATCCTTGTTAACATTGTGACATTTTACAAGCCACTGCCTAACAGATATGCATTTTATCAATGTAATCCTGCTTTCAGTAGACACCAGTGTCATTACAGGGGGAAAATGTCTTCATGAAATCACCTTACCTAATGGCCACAGCCAACCCTGGATTAGCAATTTCATCCATTCACTTGTAATTCTTTGCACCTATCATAGTGAGTTCAAATACTGAATGACCTCTACCAAACAATCTCCAACATCGGTGGAAGCATTTGACACATTTTGTAGGGTTTATAGGTTTTATAGGTTTGTTATTGTCATGTGTACAGAATACAGTGACAATTTTATTTGCATGTGTTAATCAACATGCAACACATCTCTGGTGTGAGTTGGTGAGTACTGTCGTCCCTTGGTACCCGCAGAGAATTGTTTTCAGTAATCCCAGTGAATACCAAAATCTGCGAATACTGCAGCCCCCTGTATAAAATGGTGTAGTGCAGAGGTCTCCAACTCGGCTGCAGGTTTTCATTCTAACCCTTTTCTTAATCAGTGACCTGTTTTTCCTCCTAATTAACTTTTTTTGAATTAATTTTATTTGACTTGCTTTTTTGAGACTCAGACCCCTTATTTGTTTCTTTTTCCTTAATTAGCTGCCAAACAATAATGAAATATAAAATGCACTTTGTGTCCATCATAGAATATCTGAAAATAAAGAAAAAAGAATAGTTCAGCAATGTTGATCTGCTCAGGTCCCCAACACATTTTAACAGTGCTCACAGAAAAGAGAAAAATCAATAATTTCGAAAATGTCTGCTATTGCACAATGAGAGCAGCAACAAGCCATGAAATCAAAGAACGGGTTTAATTAACAACAAGACTCGGTGCCTAATTAAGCAACTGCTTGGAGTGAAACTGGTTGGAGTTTGAGACCCTGACTTAGTTGGTCTACAGTTGGCTCACTCACCTCATATTTTATTTCTGTTTAAGAAACTAGGGGGCTCTGCCCCCTGCTTGCTTCGCTTGTCCACCCCCGGGTTTGGTTTACTGGATATACAATTTAAAGAAATTGTTATTTTCATGGGAATTGTTACATAAGCATTATTTCCACTTTTACTTTAAAACTTTTGTAAAAACAATACTTTATTTCCGGCCCTGGGCATACATGGTTACATCTCTTTCTCGCAGGATGTATAACGCTGCTCGTGTTGTGAAGGGGGTGCTGCTGAACACACGCTAAGGAGATGCCGTCAGATCATCTGCTGTCATTCTGCTGCTGGCAAGCTGCGTGTCCTGCTTGTCTTGCTGCCCAATCATTTCAAAGCCTGTACAGCAGCTGTCCTTTTGCCACTTTGTGTCTCTGCCACTCACGTTGTGAAGGGCGGGGGTGGGGGTTTAGGTGGCTGAACGCACGCTAAGGAGAAACGGTCGGATCATGTACTGGCTTTCTGCTGCTGGCGAGCTGCGTGTTTTGCTTGTCGCTTGTCATTGTTTTAAGAGCTGGGAGCACATGAAGTGTGTCTGCCAAAAGCAATCTAACAACTCCTAGGTTAGATGTCCGTGGACTTGTTTTAAATGACGTCTCTCTGCCTTGTCTTGCGTGATGTTGTACAAACAATACTTGTCCTTTATTTCCGGCCCCGGGCATGGTTAAATCTCTTTCTCGCAGGACATATAACGCTGCTCGCGTTGTGAAGGGGGGGGGCGGCTGAACGCATGCTAAGGAGATGCCGTCGGATCATCTGCTGTCTTTCTGTTGCTGCTGCTGCCCGTTGCCTGTTGATCATTTTAAAGCCTGTACAGCAGCTGTCCTTTTGCCACTTCGCGTCTCTGCAGCTTGTGTTGTGAAGGGGGGGAGTTATGGTGGCTGAACGCATGCAAGGAGAAGCGATCAGATCATCTGCTGGCTTTCTGCTGCTGGTGAGCTGTATGTTTTGTTTGGTGCTTGTCGTTGTTTTAAGAGCTGGGAGCAAGTTAAAGTGTCTCTCATGGGACTTCAGATTGTCTTCCGAGAAGATCATGTCTCGTCTCCATAGTCTCCCTCCCAAAGATTTTTTTTTATAATAGAGAGATGATGAAGAAATTCAGGGGAACAAATCTTTAAAAAACAACTCAAAAGAAGTTGATTAGCAGCAAAAACAGGTCACTAATTAAGAAAGGGTTAGAATGAAAACTTTCAGCCACAGGGGCCCTCCAGGACCGGAGTTGGGGACCCCTGGTGTACTGTTTGCATATAATCTCTGCACATCCTCCCATATACTTCAAATCATCTCTAGATTACTTATAATGCCTAATACCATGTAAATGTTATGTAAATAATTGTTATACAATATTGTTAAGGGAATAAATAATATAAAAAAGTCTATACATGTTCAATACAGAAGCAACCATTATAGCCTAACATGTAGTACACATCTGAAACAACATAACATTTTCTTACTTTCAACACTTACAAATTGCTTTTGTTTGTTGACCTGAAAGGGAAACATGTAGAATAAACCACAAAATGTTTAAAATACTAGTACATGTAGAAAACATAATTATAAACAGAGAAAATCTAAACTAATTCTGTCTCTATTTCACACACTACACACAGCACAAGTAGAGAATGACCGAGACATAAGGAGAATAATGCTCAAACAAAGAGTGCTGGAGAGAGACTGAGAATCTGTGAAATGGCGGATGCTACAGCAGGGTATACCTACACATCACTTCATTCACGCGAATTCAACGTAGTGCTCGCATGTAGCAAATTAAAATTTTGCCTTTTGGAACTTTCTGGTATTTTTTGTATTCAAATATTTTTTGATTTGGCATATGCAGAACCCATGAATATGGAGGGCTGACTGTATGTACTTGTATGTTACCTTGAAACTTCGGTCTTCCTTATCCAAAAAAATCTCAGGACAATATGTTGCTGCATACTGAATTGAAACACATCTCCTTGTAATGTAAAACTAGTACAGAACTGAGATATAATGTTTGAGCCTGCTGTAGAGATAGACACTTTCATGGCTATGGCCTCAAATAATCACCTGAACTGGCAAAATTGTTCATATCCCTAGTGGGGATGGCTTGCAGCAATGGTGATGCCTGTGCAAACAGATCCCGGTTATGACAGGTCAAGCAGCCCCAAGCAATTAATGTTAATTTTATTAAGTGAAAGTAAAAACATAGACCCCACACTGCTCTTTAGTCAGTCTTTATTTTACAAAGTAGCAAAGCCATCCATCTATCCATATTTATAGAACAGTTATTTAGTTTAGGGTTTATGGCAGTGTCATTCCTTGGTAGTACTGGGCATAAGACAGGAAAACAGTCCATTGTATATGCACGCTTAAAGACTGATGTGGGACCATTTTATAGTTAATAATCAACCTAATCTGCATATATTTGGGAGCCAAATCCTCTCAGAAAAAGTGCAAACCACACACAGGCAGCATCCTGACTGGGATTTAAACCCACAACTGTAAATCTGTGAACAACTGGACCATCATTCCACCCTTAGAGTCAAAAGATTACTTCAAAATAAAACCCAAATCACACATTTTGAACTGTAGGAAAGTCGCCAATGCAATGTGACAGGGAATCACCTGCTATTGGAGTATTCACTCCAGTCCTGTCATCATTTTTTTTAGTCATGGTTTGGTCAATTCTTCAAGTATGTGAATAAAGTTCCGTGGCTGTTTACTTTGATGACACATTTTATGTTATTATTTTGGTATTTTTTCCTTAAAGTTCAGAGCTGCTCTAATTCAGCCAGTGACTCCTTCAACCTAAGAAACTGAATTAATGCTCAAAATATTACTTGTATCACGCTCTGGCTTTTTTTTTTTTAGATCCAAGACCTAATATTTTGGCTTTAAGAGATTCTGCTGAGTCACAAAAGGGTTCTGCTTATTTCGTTTCAGTGGGTGGATTAGATCACATATAAATTAATATTCTATTTTTAAGGGATCAGTTTATATGCAGAAGGTATTACGCACAAGCATCAAAAGAGTGCATTTAAAGTTTTTTTTGTTTTTTTTTTAATTATTATGGCATTCTAGCTTTAACTACATGCCATGTGCCTTTAATAAAACTTTGGAAGCAGAAGAATGGGTGTAGTCAGGATGCTATGTTTGATGCTTGCAGTACACAGAGTCATTTCATTTGAACTCTTTGTAAATTGTATTAAGGATTTGATTTAGTGATTTTGGGGTCTGTGTATCCTTCATTTCTCTAATAACGTGATTTTTCCTCTTTTCTCTCTCCATTCCTTATGTATTAAAGTTATATAAGTGGTGGCAGTTAGACTGGCCTCTTGTGCTGAAAGGGGTACAGGATTTTGGCATGTGGGGCACCACACACAACCACAGTTCAAATGAAATGCATCTGCCAAGCCAATGACCTATACCCTGGTATGAAAAAGAAAGTCTTTGCTAAGAAATAATATTGTGAATCGGCAAAGCTTAAATGTACCACTCGATGTAAAACTTGACAAAGCACAAACGTTTACAAGTATGACTGTTCTGCTGATACCCACAAAAGGGGGCTTTGATAGGATAAAATGTTTGGGTGACTAGCAAAGAATATTTCATTTTGGAGGTGCACTGAGGTTTATGGTGCTGCCTTCATTCTCCAGGAGGTAGCATTCACTGGTTCCTGCCAACACCAGTGCTATCGGAATAGTTCTGCCCCTCTGTGACCCTTAATTCCATTAAACAGATTAAGAATGTTAAAGTGTAAAGTTATGAAATTACACATACAAGAGGAGACCATTCAGTACATCAAGCCTGTTAGTAGCTGAGCTGTCCCAATATCTCATCCAGATGTTTCTTAAAAGTTGTCAAGGTGTCTGCTTCAACTGTATTTCTTGGTAGTTTTTTCCAGATTCCCACAACTCTTTGCATAAAGAAGTACTTCCTGGCTTCAATGTTAAATGAACTTTCCCAAACAGTTTAGTTTAAATATTGCGTGTGGGTTAGGGGTGATGTAATTTTCATTTTCATTGAGAAAACAATAATGTGTTTGTATTTTTTGTATGCCAGCCTTCTGATATCCGTTTTGCATAGATTAACCTTTTCTGTTGTGGAGTTACATTGACCAATAATATTGTAATGGTGTTAACAGGTTGCATCACCCATAGAATGAGCTGGCATTCTATCACCAGCGGCAGGGGTGCCTCTAAAAATGGCAAGCCTGCAAAGTCACAAACAGTATTCCATCTAGTGCAGCAAAGGGGAGTAAGTATTTTTAATGATAATGAGTAACCTTAAAGACCAACATAAAAAGCCATAGAATCAATTCTGGCTCTCAGAGCTGGAGCTACATTGGTGCTAGAAGCAGGATGAAAACAAAACCTACCATTCAATTTTTGTAAGTGCTGAGAACTGCGGAGACCTGGCTCTTCTAAGGAGTTTGCTCAAAGTCTTGAGGCAGAGATCTGTGATCCAGAGTTATATTTGCAGCATCAGTACAGGGAAGAAGACAGCTGAGAGACTGCTACCTCTGCAGCTCCACCAGTGCTTCTCCATCTGCTGAAATGACTGCTAGAGCTCAGATCTTTGCATCTTTAAGATAATTCTTGCTGCTCAGAAACAGTCAGGCTAACAACTTCAATACTATGACACCCTTTATACTAAAGCTAATACACTAATCCACTTCTGAGGCACCTCCTATGCGATTAGGTGCTACTATAAATACAAAAGTTACCTCAGCTCACTTATAAGCTAATATACTGTAAGCTAATGACTAATAATCTGTAGCAGAGCAGTAAAATTCTCTATACCATCTAGCTGATACTTTAACGAAGCAACAGAAATGCCATACACTTCATAACTTGCACTCTGTCATCATTTTCCCTTTTTCACCAGTACATCTCCCCTGTGAACCTTTAATCCATACTCAGATACTTATCATTGCAAGTTTAAACTTTAGGTTGTCAAATACGGT
Source organism: Erpetoichthys calabaricus (assembly GCF_900747795.2). Classification (NCBI taxonomy): domain Eukaryota; kingdom Metazoa; phylum Chordata; class Cladistia; order Polypteriformes; family Polypteridae; genus Erpetoichthys; species Erpetoichthys calabaricus. Next base: position 71,385,253 of record NC_041403.2, on the reverse strand, counting down.
TTACTGATTCATCAACTAAAATATTGTTTCAATTTACAGCGTGTAAATTATCCTTTGCTACCAATGGTCTTAGGCAAATGCTTCATAATTGAAGCCTACTACGTGTCTACATTTGCTTTGAATGACTGCTGAAATGTTCTTATTCGGGAAAAGAAAACACTAAAAACCTTAGATATACATTAGCTTTTGGCTTACAAGTTATTTACCAATTAAGTAACACATTTTGTCTGTTTATCAGAACTAAACTACACCTATTTTTGCTTGGTTTGTCAGGGAAACTCCCCAAAAAAAGTAACCATTACTCATGAGACATGCATTCTGCCAATTGTTCTAGTTCTCTTGAGCTGTTGGGTTCCCTAAACCGTGAATAATTCATCCTGGCTGTTGTTGTTACATCCATCTACAGTCTATATACCGATTTCAGGTTTTATAGCAACATTAGAAAGTATACTGAAAATCATAGTTACAAGTAATGGTAGTTTTCTGCAACTTTTATTCAAAACTCTTTTTAAAAATAGAACGTTCATGGTCACCACTGGTAAAAAAATCTGCAAATCATATTCCAGTAACAAGAATTTCCTCTTAGATAATTATGTTCAAAATAAGTGGGTTTTACCATATCAGAACTGTAATAAGAGCACTAAATTTGATCACAACTGGGTAAACCCATTATGATTTATGTATGTGAAAAGCACATATACACACACACTCACACACGCACAAAGACCAACATCATGCTGAAAATTAGTTAATTGTTTTCAGGAATGCCTAAAATTTGTAAATCCTTTGAAAACTTGAACTAAAAATTTTGATATCTTTACGTTGCTTTTTCCTACACTGCATATGGAGAAGGATAAAAAAAATAAAAGCTAACAAAAGCTTAAAACACTAATTGGGCTACACCATGAGCAAAAGCAAAGAAAGCAAGTTGAGAGATCCAAGACAGACTTTTTCAACATGGGAGGAAGCAAGCAAAAAAATATGACTGACTGACTCAGTGAAGGATTGTGGTATTTCCAGTCCGGAGTCTGTGCCACAGACTTAAACAAAGTTGAAATAACAGTGATTACCTGGCAAATATAATTGGAAAGTGTATAAATAGGCAATGTTAAAGGGAAGGTATCACACACAGAAATATACATATTTTGCCATAATATATTGCCAGATCAGTTTCGGATTGAGAATAAAGTTGTGTGTGTTGGTGTTACCAGTATTCCCTGAAGGAGGTGGTACATCACACAGGGCACCCTCAGTATCATCATGAAGAGTCGCAGTGCACAGCTTGATGGCAACTCCGGTCTGCACAATGAACTGAGGATGGCTGCAAGGACTCTGAGGGCAGATAAGGAGGTGTTTGTTAGAGGAATCTGTGAGCAAGTGACACACCATCTGTGGTCTAGTGACCTACATCCTGTTTACAGAAGAATCGAAGCATTGCACACATCCAAATCTGTTCTTCGGAAAGTTGCAGTTCTGATGGAACGGTCCTTACGGATGATGCTACAGTTGTGACCCGCTGGGCTGACTACTTTGACCAGCTGTTTAAAGCTGATCCTCCGTCTAGGACATTGGATATTTCTGTGTCCACGGTTGTTGAGGCTGATCCTACGATTAGCTGTGAACCATGAAATCTCACTGAGATAGAACAGGTGGTGAACCAGCTCAGGGTAGGGAAGACTTCCGGGATCAGCGGTGGACTTCTCCAGGCTGGTGGTAAGGTTGTCCTCTTGGCATTGCAAGCAATCTTTGCTTCCATTTGGGAGACAGGCTTCATCCCAATTGACTGGAAAACAGGACTTGTTGTCCCTATCTGGAAAGGGAAGGGTGATCTTCTGAATTACGGCAACTACAGGAGGATAACACTGCTCTTGGTGTCGGGTAAGGTCCTTGCTACAGTCATACGGTCAATAGGATCCGTTACCACTTGCTCACCTACAAGTGACTGAAGAAGTCTGGTTTTATGCTTAAGAGGACTACCAAGGACTGCATCCCGGCACTGAGGGTTCTCATAGATCACAAACACAAATATCAGCAGAGTTTCGTTGCAACCTTTGTCAATTTTCGTAAAGTGTTCAACTCATTTGATTCAGCTGCCCTGTGGGACATCCTCAGACTTTGCGGGATCACCTCAAAGTTGCTGGATATCATGGCTGGCCTGTACACTGGTACTGTGAGTGCTGTGCAAGGTGGAGGCAGAACCTCTACGTTTTTCCCAGTTGATTCTAGGGTTTGTCAGGGGTGTGTTCTTGCTCCTACTCTGTTCAATGCTTGCATGAACTAGGTGTTAGGCAGTGTCATTGGGTCCAGCAGCTGCGGGGCATCTGTTGGTGAAGAAAGATTCAGTGATCTTGACTTTATCAACAATGCTGTTATGTTCACAGAGTCAATGGAGGCTGTGATCAGGACTCTCGAGAGACTGAGCGAGGAGTCTGAATTTCTGAGCTTGTGAGTGTCCTGGATAAAAATCAAGATCCAGGCCTTTAATGACCTCTTAGGGGCAGTCATCAGCAGTGCCTGCGGAGAGAGTGTTCACCTTGTCGAGAGGTTTACTTACCTCGGCAGTGATATTCATGTCTCTGGTTACTCTTCCTATGAAATCAGTACACAGATTGGGAGAGCGTGGGTTCATGAGGTTGCTGGAAAGGGGTGTGTGACACTCCCAATATCTTTGTAAAAGGACGAAGGTTCAAGTCTTTAGAGTCCTGGTGCTTCCTGTTTAGCTATATAGTTACAAGACATGGATGTTAACCAGTGACCTGAGGCAAAGACTGGACTCCTTCTGTACTGTGTCTCTTCAGAGAATCCTTGGGTACCACTGGTTTGACTTTGTGTTGAATGAGCGATTGGTCGTGGAGTCCTGAATAAGGCACGTTACCTGCATTATGAGGGAGCATCAGTTATGCCACTGCTGTGATGTGGTACGATTCCCGGAGGGTGATCCGGCTCACAGAGTGGCTGGACCAGGCCGATAGATGGTCATTTCCGCAGGGTGGGACTAGATCACATGTCTGCCTGGGGGATTGCCAACCAGGATCCCAAGCTATTTCGTCATGTGGTGGGTGCAGCAACGTGCTGTACCAGTGCATTCTTTCCAACCTGACCTGACCTGACGTTGTCTTGGATGCTTTATTTGCAAGTATAAAATGTTTCTGATAGAGTTGGGACAACCATCATTTTTATTTAGTCTTCTTAATTCGTACCCGGTTATGTGGCAGTGTAGTCAGTAGAATACTTTAATGTCTGAGACTTAAATCCCACTGCTGGTTCACTGCATAGCCCTGTCGAACTTGCTTATGTATGCTCTTCTTCAATTAATACAATATTGCTCGAATTTTCAAAGACCTGTATTCAATCCTGTCTGTCCTGCTGTTCTCATTTCCTCCCATATCCCAAAAGGTGTCTATGTATGGTTAATTACCTGCTGCAATTTTGTCATATATACAGTAAGTGAGTACAACGGTGGTGTAAAAGTAATTTTGAAGCATAAATGGATGGATGAACAGGTAAAGCAAAATGAGACTGTTTCTATTATAAAAGTTGCAATAATTGAGCAAGATTGCTTAATTGATGCAGAAATATTTAACCACAATGTATATTATAATTGCTCTGGACCATGATTTAAAAGGCACAGTGTGAGTGTAGAGTGCAGGCATTTCACATTCTTGACAAGATCATTTTTTGCACTTAAATTGATCAGGTATATCTTTGACTTTTGGATTAAGGGTCAAGACATTGGATCCTTCCTTTTAATCATGCTTATAGTGAGAGGCTGATCTCAAGAGAAGTAACTTGTTAGGTTTTGTCTGCTTGCTTTTTCTGCCATTAAGGAATAAAAATATAATTCTGACTTAACTTTTTTTTTTTTTATAGGATTTCAGTCTTAATTTACCGGTGGAAAGCGGAGAAATAGCTTATGACTAGAACTTATAATTATCTGCTTTTTAAATCTGCCCTTTTTCCGTCCTGAGGTTGTTAGTTCAGCATCTTTTGAATAATATTTGTTTGGTAATAAGCTGCCTGCAATTTTTCTTTTGTTGTAATGTAAGCCACCTGCTGGTCTCCGGTAGTGGGCAGAGAACTGGGATGTTTTCTGACTCCTACTGTGGTCCGACCTGTTAGCCAGCAGACATGTGAATTGTGCAGCAGGAGTCCTGTTTACTGCATGCACACATTACTGCCAGTATATGTGAATAGAGATTGGGGACAATGGAGACGCTGCAGAGAGATGTAAGAGATGCTAATGCAGAGTGACTGTATTTAACATAATTAAGGAAAGCATCAGTCACAGTTGCATTAAATAAACACCTTGTGAGACAAACTTCTACATCCATTGAAATGCAAATTCCAGAGAAGGGTCATTTTGCAGTCATAGGCCGGCATGCTCTAGCTCTTATTACATCTGGAGCTCTGGAGCAACCAATACACTGGCTCCTCGTGGAAAGGATATAAATAAACTGAGCTGCCTTTAAATACAGCCTTGGGAAGGTTTAGCCATGATATATGTATATATAGGGAACAGTGGTCCTCTGTTTTACTGCTCACAGCACGCATGTGATTTGAACCTGTCCCAATTTGGTGGCGAGGCAGAAGGAGCCATAACACTATATCATGTTTACTTTCAGGGCCTTGTGTAAACACTCAGGTTCCCTGCTATCTGGCTATAATAATTAGGCTCCTGAGATGAAAGCTCTAATCACCTTTTTGCTTTACTTCTCTCCTAATGGATAGCCATTTAATGGAGTATGATTATAAACATATGCACTTCTGCCTACATTAGTCTGTTTTTCAGTCCTAATGCAGAAAGGATTCTCCCAATAAAGTATAATATTACACTTAAGCATTTCCTGGCCAAATTGTTTTCAAGCAGTGCATTAGGATGGAAGGACACTTATTTTCTTTCATTTGCTCTTTATTTATTTATTTATTAGTAATCTGCTTACCAAGTGTAGAACATAATGTGTTTTTCAAAGGTAAAAAGTATCATATTGCCTGTCTGGAGGCGCAGGTATTGAAGAGTGAAGCGCTGAATATATTTCTTATGTTTTATGATTTTGCTTTGCTTTATTGAATACAACGGACGATGAAGGACGGGTTAAATAAAAGCACCTATTGACAATCGCTTCACTCAGATGTTTCTAGAGAGCCAGCAGATATGAGTACATGAGTGCCTTGCTCACTTTTCCCAGTATTACATCCAGTCAGCTCCTAAGTGGAGGCAGGCTGTCAATAACACGAGTGGGCAGTTTCACCTCAACTCAACTCAGCCGGTACCCTCTGTATGTAGGAGGGCTTCTTGTTTTCTGTCCTCAATGTAATTCTCCTGTTTCCAATCATGCCATTAGGTGTTTGCTTTGCTAGGTTATTTTGGTGCTTATTGAATCATACATCTTACTATTACTGAATGTTCTCTTTGTCCTGTTAAGACTTTTTATACTGTAAAAAATTAGCATCTTAAAGGGTGAAAAATTCAGTAGGTTGTTAGGAACAAATAACACTAATTTGCCCAAATTCTTTAACTTTCACCTCTGAATTAAAAATCTCAATAATAAACATCCATCAATTCATTTAGTGTAACTTCCTTGTTCAGCTTCATAAACATCATGTCATAGGTAGTGTGGTCATTGAAAGAACTGCAGGTTCACACAAGAGAAAATATTGGAGTGCCATCCTAGTTGTTGCCATTTAATACATATGAGTCCAACAAAACAAGCACTTGATGGAATTAAATAAACAAACAAAAGTAGCGTCATGTTGAGGGACGCTTCTTTGGCACTCAAGCCTTGTAAGTCATGGCAGGATCAAGCGCTATCCTGTGGTGCATTTTCATAATGAGTGCCATTGCCTTCAGGAGACCATGGAATATGTAGCAGGGAAACCAGATGAGGCAGAGAAGTTGCGCTAACTAGACATCTTCTTCAACCTGTGGAGGAAGAAACAGATTAAGGTTAGTGCCAGCACCCCCTCTCGACCCGTGGTGGTAGTACATACCTTCAGAGGAGCCTGGATAATGATAAACAGACTCGCATGCGTGACAGTAGACATGAGCTCCAGAAGTGATGCCTTAGAATCGCAGTCCACCTTAAGATGCCAATTAGCTAAACATGCTTATCTTTATAATGTGTGAGCAAATGTGCTAGTTACTGCACTACCCATATATAGCACAATATTGTTTTTTTAAGGCTACATTATTATTGATTTGCATTGTGTAATTAGCGCCATCCTGGAAGGCAAGGTGGCCCATCAACCAGATATATCACTAACTGCTTCAGCATTGAAACATTTCATTTTGTTTCAGGGGCCACACCAAAGCCATGAAGTTAATTTGTGTAGATGGGAGGCACATATGCACTATGTGGACAAAAGTATTGTGATGCCTGACCATTACACCAACAGGGACTTTAACAACATTGCATTCAAATACATAGCTTTTAACATGGAGTTGGTTCCTCCTTTGCAGCTATAACAGCTTCCACTCTTCTTGGAAGATCTAATAGAACACCAGACAAGTTAATGCAGCTACAGACTAGCTGGGTAATGTATCCTTGCTTTTGGAACGTCAGGGTAATGATTGTGCATTTCCATCATGTTGAACGCACTATGTAGACCTGGTCCTTAATTCATCTCATGCTGCTGGGGTAGATTCCTGCTTCCTGTGGGATGAATAAGACACAGGGAAAATGGATGGATGGATTGATCCCCAGCTTATGGCAACAGTGCTCTTGTTTTCACCAGTTGTCCAAAAAAAAAAAATATATATATATATATATATATATATATATATATATATATATATATAGGGCGGCACGGTGGCGCAGTGGTAGCGCTGCTGCCTCGCAGTTAGGAGACCCGGGTTCGCTTCCCGGGTCCACCCTGCGTGGAGTTTGCATGTTCTCCCCGTGTCTGCGTGGGTTTCCTCCGGGCGCTCCGGTTTCCTCCCACAGTCCAAAGACATGCAGGTTAGGTGGATTGGTGATTCTAAATTGGCCCTAGTGTGTGCTTGGTGTGTGGGTGTGCTTGTGTGTGTCCTGTGGTGGGTTGGCACCCTGCCCGGGATTGGTTCCCTGCCTTGTGCCCTGTGTTGGCTGGGATTGGCTCCAGCAGACCCCCGTGACCCTGTGTTCGGATTCAGCGGGTTGGAAAATGGATGGATGGATGGATGGATATATATATATATATATATATATATATATATATATATATATATATATACACACATACAGTATATAATATATAATATATAATAAAATATATATAATTTCTATTGGCAATTAAATGCTGCTTAAATTTAAATATTCATGCACTTATATATTTTAATCATTTTAAAACATTAATTGCACTACAGCTTTTTGCTGTTAAAATATATATTTACCATATTTATACAAGTGTGTATCAACTAGACATTCATAATTCTTGAGGTGTAATTATAAAATATGGATTACCATTTTAATTATGTAGAACTTGTTTCTTACCAAAACGTATGCAGTATGACACACAGCAACAAATAATAAACACAGGCCAAATCTTTAAAAAAATCTATTGTTTACTAAGCAGCAATTTCAAAATTGTTTTTATCTTTTCTTCTTCCAATTAAAAGTGTAAGCTGTTGCATTATAAACATGCACACTGTTCAAACTCAAGCAGTGCCTGTTTTAATTTAAAGGTCTGAATTCCTTAAAGTAGTTTTTCTTGGCTTTTATCAAGTTGCACAGGATGACTTCTCTGATTACTTTTCTTTCAGTTTATTAGTCTACTTTGTTTAACATAAAGACTAATATACCAATCACCTATCGTTCACTGATAAACAACTTCCACTCGCTGCTCTGTGTTTATACAGCAGGAAGTTTGCTGAAAAAAAACAAGAGATGCGTGCTGGCTCATCTACTGTAATACCTTACGTAACGGAGCATTGCAACTAAATTACCGTAAAGCTTAGAAACACTGCTATTGTTTTTTTGTGATCAGCCTTTTTACCAATCTTCAATCGAGTCTTCATTTTTAGTGATAAACAGCTGATTTCGATCGGCAGGCAATCGATTGGAGCATCCCTAGTTTCCAAGACCCTGAACTGGATTAAGTGGGCTCAGGAAATTTACTGCTGGAAGGGTAACTTCATACAGGCCATGGCTCCGAAGGACCTGAGAGCTGCCCATGCCTTATGTCTTATGCAGAAATCGTGTTAGCTTTGTGAAGCACTTTGTGATGGTGCATGCTGTAAATGGTTTAATATTAAATAAACATTAATTTGTGGCAATATCCACTGTTCTCTCACAGCTTCTGTTTTTCAGTCGTGGCTTGGTTAGTGTTTGTCTACCATAACCGATATTTCTGGTAATATTTTAGAATTTAAAGGTTTTCTTTATTGTAATTGTTAGTCACATATTGCAATGTAAAATAAACAAAACCTTTATTAAAATATTGTTACATATGAGCAGGTGACTAATAAATATTGTTACATATGAGCAGGTGACTACTAAATATGCTAAAAGTAAGAATTTCATTTTACTCTGTACATGTGACTATACTACTGCTATTACTAGTCGTATTACTAGCTAACTCTTCCACTAGAGGTTTTAGTAGTCATTTACTTGTCTTATTAAAAACAAAGTGTTTGTTAAGGTCTTGTTATATAACAGTAAATGGATAACAGCCGTACATACGTAGCCTCAATTCAAGTGTCACCCACTTTTTCCTCATTCAATCACACTGCCCTGGAATGGAGAGAAAAATAAAAGACAAAGTGTCATTTCCAGATATAGAGGGCACGTCATGTTATTCTTAAAGTGTCAAATTATGCTACTCGCTGAGCTAAACGGTAAGAATAAATAGTATGGCTATATTGTATTTTTATTTATTATAAACACTATATGGACAAAAGTGTTGGGACACACCTCTTAATCATTGAATTCAGGTGTTTCATTCAGACCCATTTCCACAGGTGTATAAAATCAAGCATCTCGCCCTGAAGTCTCCATTTACAAACATTTGTGAAACAAAATGGGTCGTTCTGAAGAGCTCAATGACTCCATGCATGGTACTATGATAGGATGTCACCTTTGCAATAAGACAGTTTGTGAAATTTCATCCCTGCTGGATATTCCACAGTCAACTGCAAGTGGTGTTATTGGAAAGTGGAAGCGTTTAGGAACAACAGCAACTTAGCCACGAAACGGAAGAGTTCACTACTCTTCAGATGCAAATGTGATAAGCAGAGCTATAGCAAAATGGAAGGATGGCTTACTGAGCACTAATGGTTAAATTTCATGGCACAGTTGTAATACAGGAATTCATCTTTCCTTGCCTGCATTTTATTTTCTAATGCATACGGAAGATTATTGCGTTATGGAGACTTTTCAATGGCGGCACAAATGACTCACAACTCACAGAGCTCTCATTTTGAATTAAGGCCTACCTGGTTTGTGGTTTTAACATATTCTCTCCATGTCCACATGGTTTTTGCTCCTAGTACTTTGGTTTTCCTTTCACATCTCGAAGACGTGAAAATGAGATGTGTAAATGTAGCCTGCAATGGTGTACCATGCTGTTAGGGTTTAGTTGCTGCCCATTAAAATGCCAAAAGACAACCTACAGCCATGAAGCAGAAGATATGCTTTCACAAATAGGATCAATGAGTGTAAACTATTTGACTATAAAACAGCTGACTGTTTGAAAGTTTCCAAAAGAAAACAATGAATTGTATAGCGATTATCTCATTAATCTGAACCCTCTGTTATATTATTTGACCTTCAGTTTTGATTAAATGGTTTGGAAAGTGGATGGATTCAGGAATAGATGAACATTATCTTCATCCATATTTGTATTAGCTGTCATTTGAAATTGTGGGAGGCCAGCCTAGTGGTTTTATGGTCTGCTCTGACAGTTGTTAGAATGTAATATACTGAAACACACCTTTATGTTGAATGATCTGTATTTGATGGCTGTAGAGAACTCCATCTTTTTAATATAAAAGTGAATTTCCCAAACTATGACAGTGAATGCACCATCGGATAAAACCTGAGACACTGCATAGGACAAAATGGTTAACAGTATTTATTTTTTTATTTTTTCCAAGTGGCAGCTTCCTAATACTGTGGTGTGATTAATACAACATTTTCAAAAGCAGTGTGCCTTTGAAAACAAACAGATGAAGGATTATGATCATTTATACATTTCTGTCTGGCTGAAACAAAATCTGATGGAACTAAAATGTGTTTTTTGCTTTCTTTTTTCGGAGGCAGTTGTGGGAGGGGGGGACGTTGTATTAATGAATAAAAACTTCAGCCTCTGTTACAGAGTACCTTTTTCACTGACCTTTTATGGTTTTTTCTTGTTGCTGCTGTTTGATTTTTTTTAAAGGTCAGATGTCTACAAAATGGCAGACCCATTAATGGAGATGCCAATTTCAAGGTCAACAGCTAAATGTTGCTCACAGTGTTTATGCAACTGGAAGGCTGTACAGTATGTGATGCATTTAAGTGCAAGGTATTGGTGGTTATAGTTTGTTCTTATTCAGATGATGCTTTGGCTTTTGTTAGGGAAGATGTAACCATATTATTTATAATCCAAAAAAGAAACTAACAAGCGTCTGCCAGTTTTTTGAGTCATTTCACTGTGACAACAGGAGATGTTTTGTGTAATCTTATAATAAAGATTTGGCCTCAGATCTACTCCCAACGAAAAGGCAATGCTACCTGAGAAATGAACTGCTGCATGATGTTAGCAGGATCGTTGATTTATGTTGGCTGTAAACACAGTATATGAAATAATAGCAGACAGTTTACGAGAATGGGCATCACCAGTGGTTTAAAGAGGCTATTGGATTTCTGGACTGAGCACTCCCTTTCTGGAGGTTGCACTTCTATCAGTGTAATTTGGAAGCTGCACACTGCTCCTATCTGTGTAGGTTTTTCCTTGGGTTCTCAATATTTTGCTCCCACATCCAAAAAATATGTGTGTTAGGTTAAAAGGCAACTTTAAATCAGCCCATTATGGATAAATGTGAGTGTGTGCACAAGGGAGCCCTGTGATGGACTAGTATATTGTCCAGGTTTTTCTCTTGATGTGTGCCTCAACTTTCCTTGGGCTTGTAGTTGACAAAGAAAGGTTCTGAAAGAGGAAGCATGAATGGACAGAAATTGGTATGCATTTAAACATGTCAAATTGTCAGTCTTCAGATATATTTGTGTGTGACTGGAATGACATTTGTCATGTTTAGAAAGTGTTGAGGTGCCAGCCGTATCATCCCGATAAAGAAAAAGAACACTTGATGGTGTATACATAGTGGGAAAACATGGCAAAATAAAAGAGAGCTTAGTCTTCTCGTAATAAAAGTCAATTGGGTCATCTTCAGCAGCTCTATGGTAGTCACAATGAGGGTCCGATCTGAGACGCCATTCTCCTGGGTGTCCATTCTTTTATAGTCTTCCAGCCATTAGGAGCGGAGTCAATTACCCTCAGTGGGCGTCTTCTTGCTGCTGTGGATGACCGAAGAGACCAGAATATTGGCATCTGTACCCCTTCTCGCAGTAGAGTGGTATCACTTAACTCTGATAAACCTGGAAGGTGGTCTTCCGACAAGCATGTGTCAGATATTCACATTTTTAAAGTAGGAAATTACACACAGTGTTGGTCATTGAACAGGGAGACTTCTGAACAAAGGTGAGAAAACAATTTCCTGTAAATGTTAAAATATAAAAAGCTTTGGTGTTGTAATGTGCCGTGCAAAACAATATTGCACTGTGCATCAATCATCAATCTTACAACATGTTCATCTCCAGGTGTTAGAGAAGAGCCAATAGTCTAAATCCAGCACTGAAGAGGAAGACTAAAGGATTTAAAACTTTTAAGGGTTGTGGAATTCTGGAAAAAACTTCTATGCCATTTACTTAAATGGAAAGCTTGGCAGATTTTAAAAAGTATCTGGATGAAATATCTGGACAGCTTATCTATTAGCTAAACAAATAATTTTGATAAACTAAGTATCCCATTTGTTAGACTTACTGTGTGTACTAATCAAGTCATGTCAAGTTGGGGAGCATGCACTGGTACAGCGCGTTGCCGCACTCACTACACAATGAAACAACTTGGGATCCCGGTTTGCAACCCCCCAGGCAGACACGCGGTCCAATCCCAGCCTCCGGAAATGATGCTCTATCTGCCGCAGCCAGGTGTTACATGGGTGACCCCTTGGTCTGGTCCAGCCACTCGGGTCCTCAACAATGAGGATCTTACGAGCTGGATCACCCTCGGGGAAAAGCGCCACATGGCCATAGTGCTGTAACTGACGCTCCCTCACAATGCAGGTAATGTGCCTCATTCGGGACTCCATGAGCAACCGCTCATTCAACACAAAGTCAAACAAACGGTATCCAAGGATTTTCCGGAGAGACACAGTACCAAAGGAGTTCACTGGATAGCGTCCATGTCTCGCAACGATATAGCAAGACAGGAAGCACCAGGACTCTAAAGACTTGGACCTTTGTCCTTTTGCATAGATATTGGGAGCACCACACACCCCTTTCCAGTGACCTCATGACCCCCCATGCTCTCCCAATCCGTCTACTGACTTCATAGGAAGAGTCACCAGAAACATGATGTCACTGCCAAGGTAAGTAAACCTCTCAACAAGGTCAACACTCTCTCTGCAAACAGACATACAGCTGATGGCTGTGCCCAAGAGGTCATTAAAGGTCTGGATCTTGGTTTTTATCCAGGACATTCACAAGCCCAGAGACTCCTCGTTGGTCTCTTGAGCGCCCCAATCAGAGCCTCCATTGACTTCGCGAAGATCACAGCATCGTCAGCAAAGTCAAGATCCGTGAACCTTTCTTCACCAACAGATGCCCCACAGCCGCTGGACCCCATGACCTTGCCCAACACCCAGTCCATACAAGTATTGAACAGACTAGGAGCAAGAACAAACCCCTGACGAACCCTGAATCAACTGGGAAAAACGCAAAGGTCCTGCCTCCACTCTGCACAGCACACACAGTACCAGTGTACAGGCCGGCCATGATATCCGGCAACATCGTGGGGATCCCGCGAATCCTCAAGATGTCCCACAGGGCAGCTCGATCAACTGAGTCGAACGCTTTGCGAAAATCGACAAAGGCTGCAAGGAAACTCTGCCGATATCCGCGTTTGCGCTCCATGAGAACCCTCAGTGCCAGGATGCGGTTGATGGTAGACTTCTGGTCGCTGGTAAGTGAGCAAGTGATCACGGATCCTATTGAGGACGACCCTAGCAAGGACCTTACCAGGCACAGAGAGCAGTGTTATCTCCCTGTAGTTGCTGCAATCCAGGCGATCACCCTTCCCTTTCCAGATAGGAATGACAAGTCCCGTTTTCCAGTCAGTTGGGATGATGCCAATCTCCCAAATGGAAGCAAAGATTGCTTGCAATGCCAGGAGGACAGCCTTACCAACAGCCTGGAGAAGTTCACCCCGGATACCACAGATCCCTGCAGCCTTTCCCCCCCTCAGATGGTTCACCACCTGTGCAATCTCAGTGAGATTGGGTGGTTCACAGCTAATTGGAGGATCAGCCTCAAGAACCGTGGACCCAGAGATATCCAACGTCCTAGCCGGAGGATCAGCTTTGAACAACTGCTCAAAGTAGCCAGCCCAGCGGGTCACAACTGCAGTGTCATCCGTAAGGACCGTTCCATCAGATGCCCTGACTGTGACTCTCCGAGGAACAGATTCAGATGTGCATAATGCTTCAATTCCTCTGTAAGCAGGACGTGGGTCGCTAGACCACAGATGGTGTGTCACTTGCTCACAGATTCCTCTAACAAACGCCTCTTTATCTAGCCCTCAGAGACCTCGCAGCCGTCCCTCTCAGTTCCCGGTACAGACCAGAGTTGCCATTGAGCCGTGCACTGCGACTCCTCTCGATGATATCCAGGGTGCCCTGCGAGATGAAACCCCTCTTTCTGGGAATACCAGTAACACCAAAACAACCCTCAGCAACCTTCAGGGTCTTGTCATGGAAGGTCTCCCACATCACATTAGGATCGGCAGTCGTACCCAAATCTGAAAGTTCCTCACACAAACTGCGTGCAAACTCATTAGAAACAGCTTGGTCTAATGTTTTAGTTTAAATAAATGTAAATGAGGCATGTGTTTTACTATGTAGGGAACTAACACTGAAAATGCCAACTCTTTGTTATGCTAGTGAACTAGCAAAAAAAACTAAAATAGTAACCGGAAGAAGGGTTTGGTTTAGTGTTTAGGATTTTGGTGCTTTTTCTAGTCTTGTAAGTTCAACCTATACTTTATTTCACAAGTTCATCTTCTTGTCCTTTAAATCTAAGCAGACATATGTAATAAGTGACTAAAATCCTGAGGTAGATGCTCAAAAGTCTTTCACAGTTTTGCATATTTTTCAGTGTACAGCTTTAAACTTGATACACTATATAATTTGAAAAGGAGGCAAGGTGTAGTTCAGTTTAATGTTATATATGCTTACAGTTTTAAATAATGTCTGATGTTTTTAACATCTTCAGCAACTTGCATGGTTCCTCCAAGATCTCGGACAATGTGTGATGAAACGGGACAAATAAGATGAAAATAACTTTTATTAACTGAGCTTTGAGGAGCTGAGAACAGCATTCATTTGTATGTCACATTTCATATAAGAACTGTAGCTCAAAATACCTTACAAGAAATACAATATTTACACAAACAAAGAAAAATTAAACATATTATTTGGTCATTTATGTATCCATCCATTCACTTTATTAATCCACTCCAATTCATTGTTTTGTGGGTCCAGAACTTAACATATCAGTAACATCTGTGAGTGATGTGACAGCTAATCAGAGGGCACACTCACATCACACAGAATGTCAGTTCTCATTCATACCAGTGAGCAATTTTTGAGATTCCCAATAACCTAAATTGTACTTTTTGGATGTGGGAGGAAACAATAGTGCTCAGAGAAAACCCCATGTGAACAAAAAGAGAATATGCAGACTCCAGAAAGACATTAATCGAGTATACAACTGAATCAGGGCCCTCCAAGTGTGAAGCAGAGCTGTTGACTACCATGCCACCCCTAACTAATTATCACTAATTATCATTTAAATTATAAGCATTTCTTTATTGTTAATCAATATACAGTGATACAAAAAGTCTACACACCCCTGCCAAAATCACCAATTTTGTGTAATAAAAAAAATGAAACCAAGATAAATCCTGTCAGAACTTATTCCATCTTTACTGCAAAATTGCAATCTATACAAAGCAGGTGAAAACAGATCAAAAACTGTTGTGTACAGTTTGCCATTACATGATGCATCAGCACAACAAAGTAAATACAACAAAACTTCACATCAAAAATGCACTCTGGGAACAAAAAAAAAAAAAAGATTTAGAAGGAAAAACAGAGGTAAATGAACATTGTGGGTTAGAACCCCAGACCATTCCTCAAGACCAAAACCAGTCCACCAAATATTAAACTGTAGTGCATCTTCTACATGAATCCAAGATCTTATTATCAATAAACTCTCTCCTACCCTTTACCAGAACAAGGGAAGTAGGAGCAGCAGGGCTTAAGGTGGAAAGTGTCAGCGTATGGGCCAGCAATGTCAACTTATAAGAAACCAGCCCTCTTCAAGATTTTATATGCTCCATTAGACCTAGACCCCAGTTTCTTAAACAAGACTTTCAAATGAAAAAACTTAGAGGATAACCACACCCACGGACCCATCGTAAATGAAGAAGGAACCCTGCAAGCCCTATTAGCCATGGCCTTGAACTTGGGAATGGAATGAGACAAATGTTCTCGAATGAGAAACTAATCCATATTACTAACCGAAGGTTATGGACGCAGGGTGCAGGGCGCATCGAAGCGCACGCGCACTGCCGCACTGCAACGAGCCCGCCCATAGCTAACGACATAGCCACAGAAAACACGCCCACCAGTGTGATCACCACTGCAATGAGCCCGCCCATAGCTAACGACACAGCCACAGAAAACACACCCACTAGACAAATGAAGCGCACGAAACGGCTCCCAGGCAAAGGAGTCACGGCTCAAAAACTAAACAGCTCAACTAACGGAAATACAAATCCGAGCCCATAGCTAACGACACAGCCACGGAGAAAACAAAAACGAAACGATTCAGCGCATATGTGAATAACATTACAGTATTACAGTACGGAATCCCCAGACATCCAGACTACACAGCATATTTGAATCACATTACAGTATTACAGTACGGAATCGACTTGCTCCATGAGGTGATTGCCATTCTTGAATTTGCGATTCTTTCGAGAATCGCGGGCTTGCCAGTGATTGTATAAAGATGTCAGAAACTAAGATAAAAAGGGGAAGTCAGATGGTGCATCAGTATACCTCAGTATAGGTGGTTTAACCCCAAGAGGACATTCAAAATGTGACATTTGAATAGAATCATTGAATAATGTATTGCACACAAATATGGCCAAAGGCAAAATGTCAACCCAGTTAGATGTTGGGATTGGGGGCATTAATAGTACAGCGAAGGAACTTCTCTAAGTCCTAATTCACTTTTTCAACTAAGTCATTGCATTTTGATGATAACCCAATGTCAATTTTACCAAAACCTTAAACCTGGAATAATAATAATAAAATAATAAAACATTTCATATAGTGCGTTTGGAACTTGTGATGAATTGAAGTCCATGATCAGACAAATTGGATCTGCAAACTCTATGCAAAGAGAAAAAATAAGAAATAAACTGGAGATTTTGCAGTAGGAAGGCAATGTAGCAGGACAAACTGAGCAAAATTTGAAAAGTGATCCACAACGACCTAAACACACATTGTTCTAGTAATAAAATCTCTGGAAATTCCTTTCCATGGATGAGAGGGAGAAAGAGTCAAATGGAGTAATCCCCATCATTCACCAGATCGCGATTTAAAGCAACAGTCATGCAAGCCCCTATAAAATATTTAACTGTATTAACCATGTGTGACCACCAGAAATATTGTTTAAAAAATTCAATGGTCTTTGAAATGCCAGAGTGACCTAAAAATGCAGGTGCAGGTGCATGGTAGTGTGGCGGAGTGGCTCCGCGGAGTTGACGAGGTGGTTGGCAGAGCATGCATTTAATGTGCAGATGCACACTTGAGTGGCCGATTGCCTCATTAGCACTCTGGGGTGCGTAATTAAGCACCTGAGCCCGCTAACATGTAAAAAGAGTAATCCAAGCAGAACATGGAAGGTCAGTTGGAAAAGAATTGCTAAGGCAAAATTTGGGAGATCAAGTAAACACAGAGGAAGAGAGGAGGAAGTGTTGGTGGGGCCTGTGAAGGAGTGAAACCAATGGTGCTCCAAGGGGTGTCTCCACTGAGCAATTGTGTTGGGGCAGGAACTTGGAATGACCTTCCCAGGGATCCTTTAAGGGCTGCTGGAACATATGGGAAGATGGAGAGCTGGCTAAGTGCGTCTAGGTCGATGCTGATGAGGGCAGGCAGGATAGGAGTCAGGTGACCCACTGAGGTGAGCTGGGGAGACAGACAGAGAGAGAATTGCATGTGACTTGCTGAGGAGCTAACCAGATGCCTTGGAATGTTTCATCTTTGGAATTTTAAAGTATTTACTGCTTGTTTTAACCACTACGTGAGCATTGATTTTATTACAGAATATTTATTACAGACTTTTTATTCAGATCTGCATTGCACTTTATTTTTCTGACTTTAATTTAATAAACATGCAACTTTGCACTTTGGACAATTGAACCTGGTTGTTGTCTCTCACTCACTCAGTTACAAATTACTAGAGGGGTCAAGTGGGCACTTTGTCTCCTGACAAACTAGATTACCCAAGGAAAATGACACAGACATGGGAAAAACATGCAAACTCCGCACAGTCAATCCCTAGTCGGCATTGAAATGAAGGGTTCTGAAATTGCAAACCAGAGCAACATCCAGGAGCATTTCATGGTCTTCAAATGTTTAAAAGGCATTGATAAAGCTGATGAAACAGTGTTTTGGTTTTTTTGTAGTCAAACAGTCAAGGGCACTGGTGAAAATTAATGGTATGTGTTTTTAAAAGGAACTTAGAAATCGCTTTTCACACAAAGGGTCAGCAGAGACTTGTGCTTACTATAGTGTCGAATATTTGACACAAAGGCTCTTTTACATGAAACTATTACTCAATGGTCTCATCCATTATGTAATAGTTTGCATGTTCTTGTTAAGTTTTCTCAATGAAGAAAGAGCCATTCTTAGTAAGTGAATATTTATGCTATACACACATGGGTATTAGCTTAGTTTTGACAGAAATTCCCGAGTTTAGATTACATATTTAAAATTAATAAGTGCAAGCTGTTATTATTAATAGCTCAGTAAACAGTACAAGTATCTCTAAACCAATATGTACGGTAAATGGAACAATTCGGTCTGTCACCTTGCTATAATCTTACTACAATCAATGAAGAAGACTCTGTTATTTTATAAATGGCAAGATATCAGGGCATACAGTTTTCTGATAATAGAGCAGAGTAAAATGTAGAACTTAATGTATAGTAAAGCCTAAAACTTAACATAGATATAATATCCAAAAAAATACAATGTAATTGAGGAGGGGCTTTTTTGTGTGTAATAAAGATTTATATTAATTTTATTCTAAACTGAATTTTGACTTAAAGTTGGATTTTTTTGCCATCTCAGTAGCCTTACATTTTTGGAAACATCGAAAAAACTGAGCTGCTGGAAAAGTCGTCACCTTTGTAACAATTTTGGCAGAGTAATTGAGGCACTTCTCTTGTCCATTCTAAGTAAAGCACAATG
The DNA here is from genome assembly GCF_900747795.2 of Erpetoichthys calabaricus. NCBI lineage: Eukaryota > Metazoa > Chordata > Cladistia > Polypteriformes > Polypteridae > Erpetoichthys > Erpetoichthys calabaricus. Next base: position 71,366,475 of record NC_041403.2, on the reverse strand, counting down.
AAACGTACTTCATCACAAAACAGTATGGTCCATGTAGGTCTTGCTTTGAGCTTTCTTTTCTCTCTGTTGATTGCGTGAGTTCTCATATTATTTTTTCATAAATTAATAATATTTGTTGAATTTATTATCATCCACTGTTGCTGAGATCCATGCATATGATTTTCAAGTGGCGAGCATGTCTAGGATGAATAGTTTTGCTTTAAATCATTAAAAAAAGCTGCACTTACCTCCTCATGGAAACTGGAGCTGTTTCAAAAAATTGAGGGTGGGCGTTTTGCATCTTTTAAGCCGTATATAGTGAGGACTGTCAGAATACAGGCCTTTATGAGCTTGTTCAGCTGCACTGGCATCTGTTAATCTGTAAACTACAATGCTCAAATTAACATTTAGCCCAGCAAGATAAAATGTGTTCCATGCTCTTATGTACGGTATACTGCTATGGTTCTATTATTAGCCCCCTTTTCATCATCTTTCATACATCTAGTTTAAATCATTTATTGGTTATCATTAAAATCATAGAAAGCAAAAGTGGCCAGAAGCCACACAGGGCCATGCTGACCCCGTCTGAGTAAAGCAGTCCTGCCTGGTACAATGCGATAGTAGAAAGAAGCCATTGGAGTCTGGCAACATGCCAAGCTCCATTTCACAAAAACCTTACTCTGTATATGTGGTAGGAATTCCACCTGTGAGTGAAATTTTGAACATCCTATTTATTTAGCTTAAACTTAAGCAGGCTGTGAATTTTCAATTAGCAAACCATTTTCAAGAATTACATCTTCCATTTGCTTTAAATCGAGCCTATTGTTTGCAGACGTTTTATACAAAGACTGTTTCTTATGTTGTGTTCTCTGCTTTTCCTGTTTGAGTGAATTTGCTGTTTTTGAAAATATTTTGATGACAGATTTGGATAAATATTTACTGTTTAAGTACAAAAAAATAGGAGATGTTATCAGTACGAAGTAGAAACACATTAATAAATATGGCAAAATATATTCAGTGATGCGTGGCTAAGTTTCCTCCATTTTAAGATTTTTGGTGGCATTTGTCACGTTATTGAGTGATATTATTGTTTTTTTTTTTGTGTGTGTTTTAAACATTTAATATGTAAAAATATCCCTCATTGTCAATAAGGATTTTAAACCATCAACTATTTTCATTTTTTAGGACTTTTCCTGCACCTTGCATTTGTTTTTGTATTTTTCTGGATGTAATTTTCCCCTGCTTCATTACCTTTGTTTTCATTACTTTTTATTTAGTGGTTTATGATTTTCTTGTATTACTGAACTCTTTTTTGTGCTCTTTGCCTACAGGGAAAGAGCTTCATATTCATTTTCAGCCCTCAGGTGCTATGGTCGTTGTCATGAGTTGATATGATTTTGGATCCTCAATGGTTTCCGGTGTTTTTTCCATCTCAAGGCCTATTTTTCCATTGTTGCTAGGAGTGTAGCTTCGGAGGTAGGGACCCATACACAATCAATGCAACGGGATAAAACGACGACTATAGGTGTTATCACATGTGCAGATACCAAATCATAGTTCATCTTTGTACTCGTGTGCACTTTTGGTTTTTGACTCTCTTGTTCTCTTGACCATGATTGTTGCCTCTTATATTGGGCTTTGGTTTCATTTCACTTTATACTTTGTTTTGTTTTTTATGTGCATCTTCCGTTTTTTGATCAAAAGTTGATCTGCCAGTTCACTGGCAGAACAGTAGCTAGGGATGCAGTTACCTCCTGCCAGAGTCCCTTTGAAGTGTTATTTATTTTCTTTTTGCTCCCCTTTTGTTCTTTCCTGGAATTCTTTTAACCAATTTACATTTTGATCTTAATGGCTTTTGACTTTAATTCTGGCTTTAGTATTTTGAATTTTGGATTGCAGGCTTTTTAGCTTTAGGAATTAATTTTGTTGCAGTTTTGAGGAAAATTTTATTTCTTTCATTCATTTATTTTCTCTTTGTTTTGAATTTTGTAATTTCATAATTCTGTATTTTGATTTTTTTCATTTAATATTGAAGTATTGAATTGGGCACGGTGTAAGTTGCAATCTTAGAAAATTAAAACTTTGAGCCAAAACACATATTAGAATTTGCTTCATTTGAATAGAATATTAATTTCTTCCATAGTCATAGACAATGGTATAGTCTTTTCCCCCAACAAGTTAGTAAGAGATAGAACGTTCTTGCTATAATTGAGAAACATTGTGTTAATTGTGTCAGTTGTTGTTTAGAACAGGTCCCAGTACACAGGGATTTAAAAAGACCCATTTTCAACATAGAAATGGGATAGGCATACAGTTTTCTGACTGTTTTGAAGTGATTTGTAACGATTTGAAATGTAACAAGATTTAAGCTTTGAACAGAACTTTTCTTAACAAGAACTTTTCCTAATTTTTGCTATTTTAATTTTATCTTTTTTTTTGTGAACTGTTTTACTTTGAATTTTAACTAAAACTTTTAAAAACAAAGATATTTTGTCTTTTTAATCATTTCAGCACGTCAGGCTTTTGCTGAATCACATTTTTATGCTAGAACTTTTGCTGCTGAACTTTGGTAATTTTGAAAAAAACACACAATGTATTCTGACAGTTTTTTGCCTTCTTGTTGTGATTAGGTGGACAAACTGAAGGACATAATAAGAATAGTTCGGGCATCATTGGTAGACACAAAATAACTAACAAACACTGCTCTTAGCTCAAAATAAGGTTGTCTTTAGGCAGCCTATTGAATATTTCTAAAATAAGGCCTGTCAGTGGGAGATCTTTGCATGATGAGGGTCAAGATCTGACTGAATTCCATCTTCTGGTGGCCACCCATCCTCCTTGGGCATTGTCTTGGAACTGTTGCAGAAGAAGAAGATACAGTTAGTGCCAGCGCCCCCTCTTGTCCAAGAGTTGTATTGCTTACTACATCAGATTTAGGAAGACAATCCCCAGGTGCACATTCATGACACTGTTTTGGAAGAAACCATAAAACTGTTCACTTTAATATATTGTGGAGTGAGTCTCTGGATAAATAAGTATTTGATGAGCTTTGCAGACCATATATTTGTAATAATATACAAAGGCTAACTTTGAAAGCCTTAATTTGCATTGGGTTGTGTTAAAATGCTGAAAATCCATTCAACTGAAAATGTGTGCTCTTTCCATTTGACAATAATCCATAGTGTCAGTTTGACTCATCACATTAAATGATCTCCTGGGTTTATACACCTGACACTGAGTGAGCAATATCTTATTTTTGATGCATGAAATAAATGGACGATATTTAGTAACAAGGCCATTGCATATAATACAAACAGACAAGAGGGGTCATACACAATAAACATAAAAGTAAAAATCAAAACAATACATAAAATTATGGTCAAATAATGACATACAAATACACATTAAATTAGATTTAAAATATGTGTCTTTATGTCAATATGTTGACAAATGAGAAACACTTACTTATATGTAACTAATAACATTGCAAATCAAGATCATAGAAACAGCTTTTACAATTGAATGTAGATTTTTGAATGGAAAATTGCAGTAAATAAGAATAAAATAATTTTTAATGCTAATATATGGGGCTCAGCTAACTTTATGTTCTTTCAATGAGTATGTGTTGAGTAAATAGAGAGTGAGAATAAAAACCAGGTGATGGAAGAAATGATTAGACAGTGGCAAAATGTAGTCAAAATACAGACAGGGGTCAGAAAACCTGAAGGAAAAATCAAAAATTGTCATCAGAACCTGAAACACAAAAACAAAATCTAAGTGAAAAAAATGAGAAAAGTCATAACAGTAAAAGTCTTCTAGGAAGCGGATTTTATTTTCTTCCATGCTAAGAAGGATTGAGGCAATAATGTCAGGACTAGTGTACCGCCATCTTAAATAGTAAGACATTGAATTGCATGATCAACAGTCATATAAGCAGCAACAGGTATTGAGACCAATAAAATTGTCACAATCATTTAACAGTTGCTACGAAAAAATCAGAACACAAAATGGTGCTGCTAGAATAATGACATAAAATATGCAACCACAAAACCAAAGGAAAATATCCAAGAATGAGGTAGCCTGTTTCTAAGGATGTCGCTTATGATGTGTATATGATTAAATAAAGATTTAAGAATTGACTGAAATGATACTGTGATTTCTATAGATCAGTCCACTTTCACAAATGACAACAACACTATTTACTGATTGATGGAGTTATAGAAAACTTTGAAATTATTTGCTAGCTTAGTCAAATTTCAATTACTTCTGGTTTTATAGATATTTCTTTCTGCTGGCATGAATTTTTCATCATGATCACATCCTTCCACCCCACTTTTACATCATTTTTCCAGAAAAAAGCAGCAAGGAAAATATTAGGGAAAGGCAGATCAAGAATATGTCAGATGACACATACTGTATAAGGCAGCATCTGTTAGCCAGGAAGTGGCTTCTTGAAATGTTCAGTAAGGCTTGAGAGTCTGAATGGGACACATCAGACTGTGCATTCCTTACTTCAAAAGGGCTTCCTGGACAAGAAATACACTTGGAAATGGGAAATGTGTAATGGATTTTCTATACACATATATGTACATGTCACTGAATGAACAACCACCTCCCTTCATTCTTCACTAGAAAGACTATTCAAACTTTCTTGACTAATGTTAATTTATAGACATGATTTTTATTCTTCTTAGTAGAAATAAACAGACAATTTTTTTGTTGCTTTTGTTTTTTGTGCAAGCTAAGCTAAGAAGATGTAATAACTTCAGAGCAATAAATGTATGCTTTAAAATAGAATTAAATCTGCAGGGAGAACATAATCATGTTGCTGTGTTTATTCACAATCTGGATAAAATTGGACTGCAGCTTTTGTGTCATCTTTGATTGCTTTTATCTGTTAAAAAGCTAATTAAGCCTAATTTCAGTCAATGAGCTAATAAAATGCATCAGAACAATCCTAACTATACATTCTTTTTTCCTAAGTGCTTCGTTCTGATTGGGGTCATACAATGCACACTTTAAAAAGGCAGATCAATACAGGAATAAACTCTTGACAAGATGAACAATCATTGGATTAAATGAAAATTTGTAACATGGGAAGGAAGTGTGTGTACCGTTGAGGTGGATTGAACTATCTGTTGACCATTAGAAGGCTTACAATGTCCAGCTGAAACAGAGCTAAGGTCACAGAATGGATGAGCTGCACTGATGTGTACTACTTCAAGTTCAAGTTCAAGCACTTTATTGTCATTGTGTAACACAACAAAATTACTTTTTGTGACAGCCCCAAGGTGCATTTAAAGAAAAGTCAAATAATTCCAAATATGTTGTATACAGTGTTAAGTGATCAAGTAATAATAACATTTATTTGTATAGCACATTTTCATACAAAAAAGTAGCTCAAAGTGCTTTACATAATGAAGAACAGTAAATAAAAAAAATATATAACAACATAAGAAAATAAAATAAGACAATATTAGTTAACATAAAAAAAAGAGAGTAAGGTCCGATGGCCAGGGGGGACAGAAAAAAAAAAAAAAAAAACTCCAGATGGCTGGAGAAAAAAATAAAATATTCAGGGGTTCCAGGCCACAAGACCACCCAGTCCCCTCTGGGCATTCTACCTAACATAAATGAAATAGTCCTCTTGTGTCTAAGGTTCTCACGGAAGGACTTGATGATGATGGACATGCAGACTTCTGGCTTTTAATTCTTCACTGTTGGAACATCATGGTGCTTTGAGTAGATGGTGGTGGCAAAAGCCACCACCAAAAAGACACCGGAAAAAGAAACAGAAGAGAGAATAGGGGTTAGTACAGATTTTAGAGCTACCATGGATAGTTATTATAATGAATTGGATATACAGAGTATCAGGATTAAATTACAGTGAAGTTATGAGAAGGCCATGTTAAAGTAATGTGTTTTCAGCAGTGTTTTAAAGTGCTCCACTGTATTAGCCTGGCGAATTCCTATTGGCAGGCTATTCCAGATTTTAGGTGCATAACAGCAGAAGGCTGCCTCACCACTTCTTTTAAGTTTTGCTCTCGGAATTCTAAGGAGACACTCATTTGAGGATCTGAGATTATGATTTGGAATATAAGATGTCAGACATTCCGATATATAAGATGGGGCGAGATAATTTAAGGCTTTATAAACCATAAGCAGAATTTTAAATTCAATCCTGAATGACACAGGTAACCAGTGTAGTGACATCAAAACTGGAGAAATGTGCTTGGATTTTCTTTTCCTGGTTAGGATTCTAGCAGCTGCATTCTGTACTAGTTACAAACGATTTATGTCTTTTTTGGGTATTCCTGAGAGGACTGCGTTGCAGTAATTTAGTCGACTGAAAACAAACGCGTGAACTAATTTCTCAGCATCTTTCAATGATATAAGAGGTCTAACTTTTGCTATGTTTCTTAAGTGAAAAAATGCTGTCCTAGTGATCTGATTAATATGCGATTTAAAATTCAGATTTCAGTCAACAGTTACCCCTAAGCTTTTTACCTCCGTCTTGACTTTTAATCCTAATATATCCAGTTTATTTCTAATAGTCTCATTGTATCCATTATTGCCAATCACTAAGATTTCAGATTTCACTTTATTTAGCTTGAGAAAGTTACTATTCATCCATTCTGAAATACAAGTCAGACAATGTGTTAGTGAATCAATAGAATCGGGGTCATCAGGTGCTATTGATAAATACAGCTGTGTGTCATCAGCATAGCTGTGGTAGCTCACGTTGTGCCCTGATATAATCTGACCTAACGGAAGCATGTAGATTAAGAAGAGCAGCGGACCCAGGATAGAGCCTTGTGGAACACCATATTGGATATCATGTGTCCTTGAGTTGTAATTACCACAACTAACAAAGATTTTTCTCCCTGCCAGGTAGGATTCAAACCAATTTAAGACACTGCCAGAGAGGGCCACCCATTGACTAAGGCGATTTCTAAGAATATTATGATCAATGGTGTCAAATGCGGCACTCAGATCTAAGAGGATGAGAACAGATAAATGGCCTCTTTCTCCATTTACCTGCAAGTCATTTACTACTTTAACGAGTGCAGTTTCTGTGCTGTGATTTGTTCTAAAACCTGACTGAAATTTATCAAGAATAGCATGTTTATTGAGGTGCTCATTTAACTGCATAATGACTGCCTTCTCTAAAATTTTACTTAAGAAAGGTAGGTTAGAGATGGGTCTAAAATTTTCAAGAGCAGAGGGGTCGAGATTATTTTTCTTAAATAGGGGTTTAACTACTGCAGTCTTGAGACAGTCTGGGAACACCCCTGAATCTAATGACGAATTTACTATGTCAAGAATATTATCAATTAGCACGTCCGATACTTCTTTGAAAAAATTTGTTGGTATTGGGTCAAGGATACAGGTGGAGGGTTTCAGCTGAGAAATTATTTTATGTAAATCAGGTAAATCTATCCTAGTGAAAGAGTTTTATTTGTTTACAATGGAATACTGGGGTTTAGGAGGATCCTTAGTGTTGGGGAGATATACTATGTTATTTCTAATATCATTAATTTTTTGATTGAAAAATACAGCAATATCCTCACAGGTTTTACTGGAAGTACTTAGGAGGCATTCCTTTGAGTTACCTGGGTTTAACAGACGATCAATCGTCGAGAATAAGACTCTGGGATTACTAGCATTGTTATTTATAATCTTAGAGAAATAGCAGCGCCTCTCAAGACGGACTGTGTTATTGTATTCTGTTATTTTAACTTTTAATATTTCATAGTGGATAGTTAGTTTAGTCTTCCTCCATTTACGCTCAGCTCTACGGCATGTTCTCTTTAAATCAGACACTCTTTGGGTCTTCCATGGTATAACAATGCTAGAAGATTTTTTAACTGTCTTTACAGGCGCAACTGTCAACAGCAGCTCTCACTTTAGTATTAAATCTTTCCACCTTACAATTTACATTATCCTCGCTATTATAGTTGGCACTATAAACGGATTGATTGTTTAGAATGTTTGTAAATTTTAAAGCTGCTGATGAGTCAAAGAAGCATTTTTTAACAAAATGCTTCTCATGAGTGTTTCTAACATTATTTCTATATTAAAAAGTAGAAGAAAATGGTCTGATAGACCAATATCAATGATCTGCTTTATATCAGCTTTTAGTCCTTTAGTAATCACTAAGTCTATCGTATGACCTGCTTTATGTGTAGGCTAATTAACGAGCTGTCTCAAATCAAAAGAGTCCATATGAAAATTAAAGTCGCCGACAATTAAGAGTGTGTCATAGTTCGTAATTAAAATTGACATTAAGTCAAAGAATTCCTCAAAGAAAGATGCGTTGAATTTAGGAGGTCTATACACGGATAATACTAGAATGTGAGAAACTCCATGAATAACAACAGCGAGATACTCAAAGGATTTGAATTTACCAAATCTGACATCTTTACATTTTAACCGGCTTGAGTAAATGTTTGCCAAACCGCCGCCTCTCTTTCCTTGGCGATCTGCACGAGTAAAACTGTAATCCAGAGGCGCAGATTCGATTAAAACAGCCGTGCCATCTGAGCTATGCCACGTTTCACTTAGTGCAATGAAATCTATTTTTCTATCACTAATAAGATCTTTGATAAAAAACATCTTGTTAGTTAAAGCTCTAACATTTAATAGTGCCATATTTAATGTTTCGGAGTGCAGAGATGAATACTATGTGCGTTATTGATATTTGGTACGGGAACTAAGTTATTTTTATTAGCGCCGCTCTGTGTGTATTTTTTGTTTAATCTATAGTCTGTTTTTATAGTTTTAATACATTGTTCATCTAAAGTAGTAATTTTAATTAAATTATTGGTGTTTATGCTGTATTGCCTAGATTTTCTACATGCATTGAGATTGGTTATTAGAGTATTAATGTTGTGCACTTTTACGGAAGATTTTATTAAACAATTATCATGTCCTAGCACAGCAATAGCATTTCGGAAGGGGTTAAGAGTAGAGATAGATAGTCAAGATAAATGAGTTACCTTAGATATGTTTTCGGAGAGGACCCGGGTGCCGAAACTGTTCAGATGCAGGCCATCTCTCTTGAAGAAACGCTGCCTTTCTCAAAAGAGGTCCCAGTTGTTGATGAATCCGATGTCTTGATTCTTGCAGAAGCCTTGCAGCCAGTTGTTTAATCCTAGCAGACGACTGTAATACTCGTTTGATCATCTGACGAGAGGTAGTGGACCCGAAATGAAGATCTTTGCCGATGGGTCCTCTCCTTCGTGTCTATAATTAGAGCTGCGAAGTCAGCTTTGAGGATTTCTGACTGTCGATGCCTTATGTCGTTCACGCCGGCATGCAAAACAATCGCTCCAAATGCCCTTTCCTTGTGCTTCTCGTAGATTGCCGGCGCACGTCTCATCACATCTTGGACACGAGCACCGGGAAAACAAGAAGCAAACGATTTTCGATTAGGGCATGCGATATTGAGGTTTCTAACTATAGAATCACCTACCACTATTACATCACCAGGGGCTGAAGGCAAACTGGGGACGCGGAGAGGGTCGAACCGGTTCTGAGTCAAAATGCTCGCCTGTGCCGATGGAGGTGTTCTAGCCTTGAACCCCCGCCTGCATAGCTGAAATCCGCCGAGGTCTTCGTCGGAGTTGTCATTGCTTCTATGAGGCGTGGGGGTGAAGTTTATTTGAGCGGCACAACACAGGGTTGATGTTACTCCGATTACAGATGGTGAGGACGGTTTATCCAGTAGCCGAGCCTTCAGATCCCTAGGGTATCTTCGTCTGGACAGGAGTTTCTGAATCTGTTCGTCGAGTACCTGGAGTTCTTCTATGACGACGGCAACGCGATTCATCTCACTGTCGGCCATTGTCTGCTTCTGCTTCTGCTTCCGCTTTGTGCCCTAGGAGAAATGAGAGAGAGAGATTGGTTAGTGAGCTAGTTATGATGTCTGTATGCACTTCCTCTTTGCACTTAACCAGACCAAATTATTATTGCTCAAAGTACAGCAGCATAAAATGTTATTGCACCTGTTAATGAATAGTACATTACATATTATAAATAGTATTACATTAGTATATTGCACATTACCAATGTGCTTATTGCACATGTTCAATTAAAAATGATCTCAGACTGAGGAGATTCAGAGTTCAGAAAGTGTATGGCAGATGGGAAAGGAGGACACTGGCCTGAGGCTGCTGTGAGCACTGCCTGTATTTCCTTATTAGAGGGAATTCAAAAGACTGTTGAACCTCTTGGATGGTTCATTCAGTGTTCCCACAAACAGACACATCAATAGGTGTACTATAAGCATGGCTAAGGACCATCTTTTAGCATCTGGAAGAACACTTTCATTCTAGCATGACTTATCTATAAGACTACCTTCTGTGTGGAGTTTCTAATTTAGTAGCTTTCTGTTAGCATGTTGTTACATTAATTGTTTACTTGAAATATCCTGATGTGGACTAAATTAAAATATGGAAAATTAATATTCTTAAGAAAACATTCTCTGCTTCCATTCTGACCTCGGATTCATTCCATCATTTTCACACTTGCTGTTGCTGTCTAATAAACACCGCGTAACAAGCATCAAATTTTAAAAAAATCGGATTTCTTATCATTGTGTTTTATTTGAGGTTTTATACAATAATGCAAAATTTGACAAAGCACTGTATGCGTAATACGTGTCAGATACACACAGCACAGAAGCCTCACTTCACACAAATTTTATACATCTAATAGAATATATATTGTACTTGTGATACATATTGTATGGTAAGTAAGTTGAATTTACATTTTGAGCTTTCTCAGAATGAATTTTAAGCTACCTGGAAATGCATTCAAGATATTTTAAAATGATTTACAGATATCTGAAAATACATCTGTTTTACATTTGAAGATATCTTGAAAAGATACTCTGTATTGAAAGTTGAATAAACATTTAGATATCTCTTTAAAAAATTTCAGATATCTTACAATTTACTTTTTTAAATATCTGAAACTCATTTTGAGATATCCTAAAATAAGCTCATTTACATTTTATGAAATCCACAATAGATTTTGAGATCTCTCAAATGCATTTCAAAATATCTCATGCATTTTTAGAAATATCTCACAATAACTGTGCATGCATTTCAAATACATTTAGAGTCAACTTAAATTGACCTTGCATGCATTTTAAGATATCACAAAAACACTTTGTGTAAAATTGACTATTCTTTCAATGGGACTTCATCTCTGTATTTAGAAATGAGCAGGAAACTATTTTGAAATATCTTGAAATGCATTTCAGATAACATACATTGTATTGTAGATATCTGAAAATGCTACTAAGACAGCTTGAAATAATTTAATATTTTTTTAAGATATCTTAAAATGTATTTGAAATGTCTTGAAATAAAATTTAAGATATCTTGAAACAAATTTTAAGATGTTTCAAATGGAGCAGAGACCCATTTTAACATATCCATCCATCCATCCATTTTCCAACCCGCTGAATCTGAACACATGGTCACGGGGGTCTGCTGGAGCCAATCCCAGCCAACACAGGGCGCAAGGCACGAACCAATCCCGGGCAGGGCACCAACCCACCACAGGACACACCCACACACCAAGCACACCCTAGGCCCAATTTAGAATCGCCAGTCCACCTAACCTGCATATCTTTGGACTGTGGGAGGAAACCAGAGCACCCGGAGGAATCCCATACAGACACGGGGAGAACATGCAAACTCCACGCAGGGAGGACCCGGGAAGCGAACCCGGGTATTTTAACATATCATGAAATTAATTTGCGATATCTAAAAAATATTTTAATTTGGGAGATATCTTAAAGTAATGTAATGCTCATTTTAAATTTAAGCTATCTGAAGTGCATCTAAGATATCTTAAAATAACTTCCTGTGTATTTGGAGATATCTGAAATTCATTTCGAGATATCTTAAAACAGACAGGAAATTCCATTTGAAATATCCCAGAATCTTTTTGAGACAGCTTGAAAGGCACAGAAAATTTAAAATAACTGGAAATGTATTTGAGATGAAATGCATTTCACATATCTTGACATGCCTACAGATTTATTTAATGAAATCTCAAAATGTATATGAGATATTTCAGGATGCACAGGGACTTAATTCAAGACAGCTTGAATTGCATTTGAGATATCTTGAAATCTATTTCAGATATACAGTATCAATATTTACAGAATATCATTTACAGATATCTTGAAATATATTTGAGATATCTTAAAGTGCATTTCAGATATCTTGAAACAGACGCCTTTCCAAATATCTTAAAATGCATTTTTGAACTATCTTTAAATTTTAATTTGACTTACATAGATATCTGTAATTGTTGTTGAGATATTGAAATGCATTGTAAATATCTGAAAATGGACAGGAATTTATTTTAAGATATCTGGAAATGTATTTGAAAGGTTTATTATGCTGGAGATGAATTGCTAGTAAAATTAAAGAAGGACAGTAAGACAAGATATATAAAAACACAGCTAGTGTCAAAAACCCGGTAGTCAAAAATAATCGTTGTCCAAAATGGTAAACAAAAATAGTGGTCACAATTCAGAGTGAAATGATTAAAACCCAAAAACTAGTACTATAACATGAAAAAAGTTTGTTTTAGGTATGTGTTCAACATTTTTTACATTTCTCACATTTCTTGTCATCCTACATTTATACAGATCGTTGTAGACACGGAACACACATGAAATGTATGTGTTCCAAAAAATGATATATTATTTACCCTATACAACACCAGGCACCTCACACTAAGATTAAACAAGACTTGAGCTGGGAGAACTTTTTGCTCGAGTTGAGCCCTGTCAAGGGGGGAGATGGGATAGCAGGCTGCTTGCTGCTTGTGGTGATCGACACATTGCAAAACAAAAGACGCTGATGGAGAGGAGTGAAGAAATTTAAGGTGGCTCAGGATTATGAGTTTTTTCTTTAAACTTCAGGGATTCTACTGTTTTAAAAATGGGTCTCTGCTCCATTTCAGTTATGTTAAAGTGTATTTCAAGATATTTCAAACACGTTTAAAGATATATTTAAAATCACATATGTGAATATAATCTTTCATATTTGTAAAAGTAATGAGAAGTCAAGCAAAACTAACAACAAGAACCGCATCCCCATTGTTGTCACCTATAACCCACATCATGAAGCACTTCAAAAAATGATAAAAGAACTTCAGCCAATGCTTCACAATGACAAAACACTGAATAATGTATTTCCAGAACCTTCCCTCCTGGCATACAGACAACCACCAAACCTGCAGCAACTAATTGTCCGAAGCTCCCTAACTGAATCAACGGAAAATGGCACAACTCCCTGCCTACAGAAAAGATGTAAAACATGTGCTCACATTTATAATACAGTCCATGCAGTTATACCACACTGCCGATTAGAACATCGCATAAAGAGATAATTTTCCTGCAGATCATCTAATTTGGTCTACCTACTTCTCTATATGAAATGTCCTGACACTGCACTGCATGTGGGAGAAACTGAACACACTCCGCCACAGAATTAATTTACACAGGTTTCATATCAAGTGTGGCAACACAGATGTTCCTGTAGCGGCCCACTTCAACAGTCATGGACACTGTGAGAGGGATTTTAATGTCACAGTGCTTATGGGCAACTTCAGAACACAGCAAGAGAGAAAAGAATGGGAAGTCAAACTCATGCTAAAATTTAACACATTACAACATGGTTTGAATAGAGACAAGTGTTTTATGGCCAGATATGATGATTGTTTGCATCTCTTGGACTGACACAGACAACCTGTCTACAGACCCACATTGTATTGAAAAGCTCATTAGAAACTTCAAAAGACTTTGTTGGACAGTTATCTTATCCAAAGATCTTGACTAGACATTGTTCTCTTCTTTTGCTTAATGAATCTTATCCTGAAGAGGTCTATTAATTTCTTACATTTAAGATGTCTCACTTAAAGGTTTTCCAATGTTGTATCTGTCCTGGTGTCTATAAAAGCATAGGGAACTCCAGTTCCTGTATTACATCTTGCCTAAAGAAGGGGCCTGAGTTGCCTCGAAAGCTTGCATATTGTAATCTTTTTAGTTAGCCAATAAAAGGTGTCATTTTGCTTGACTATTCACTACATTCATAAGGGCTAACATGGTACAACACCCTAGTAATACAGACATATTTCTGAAATATATTTCAAAATATCTCAAAATAACTTGCTGCTTATTTCAAGATATTTGAAACACCTTTCAAGAAATCTCAAAATAGACACGAAGTCCAATTTAAAAAAAGGAATAGTACAGGAAGTGCTTTCAGGATAGTGTGGCATCTTGGATCTGCATGAGGTGAACTTAAAGAATTTACTCTTCAAACTTAACTATCCTGTCGAACCTCCCTCATTACTCTTATGATGCATCTACCACTGTTTACTGTCGTTTTGCCTCTAACATATTTTCAGCATTGAATGACGTACAAGTTTGCCCTTCTAAATGATGCTTCCTAACTTAGTGCTCCACTTCTTAACAAACCTCCTATATTTCTTATGTTGTGCATCCCTGTATACCCTTAGATATTCTCCTATTTAGTTGTTTGGTCTCCTATTACCAAACTCACCTAATACTTATTCCTTGAAAGGTGGTTTAGGGCAGGCCTTGTTGTACGTTTTACTCAATTTTAAAATTACACTGGACGTCTCTATTGTCTGTATTCTGAATTTTTGCTCTGTATTTTTAAACACTTAATATTCTTTTACATTTTCATTTGTGAATGACCAATGTTGCCCAGTTGTCTCTTCATTGTCTCTTCATTCTGTATCTTATCTACAGAGAAGGTGACATCATGGTTCAGTGGATAGTAATGCTCTCTCACAACCTAAGAAGTCTGATTTGCATAATCCACTCCTGTTTTTGTGGTGTTTCTCCTGGTATTCCTTTTATTTTTTAACTCCATGTCTGTCAAGTTAATTGTTATCTCCAAGTTGGGTCCATATGAGTGAGCCGAAGTTTATTTGTGTGAGTGGGTGGGTAGGTGTATGCTGCAGTGGGCTGGTATTCTATCTAGGGTTTCTTCCTGCCTGAACCCTAGTGTTATCAGGATACATTGCAAAAAATATGTGTTCGGATTCAGCAGGTTGGAAAATGGATGGATGGATATATCATGACATTAAATCTTGTTTTCCTTATTGCAAGAATTATTAACTTAGGAAAGAATTTGTATTTACAATCAATATTGCTTACGCCATTGGCAGATTTCTTTCCCAAATGAAAGCAAAACAATTCCCATTTAAAGTTTTTTGTCTATTTTTTGCATATGCATTTTTTTCCAGTGTAGTATCTTACTCGTAGCAATTTTGTACAAAAACACATGCTCTTAAAATAGATAGTAGGATGGATTTTAAACCATGTCACAGACAGCTTTTGCTGCTTCTGCTGTAAGCCCTCTCACTGGCAAAGTAAATAGAAGCTGACCTGAAGGTGAAGTGAAATTGGTAAAGGTGAAAACTCCAATAAATTGTACTTAGTCCTGCCATTGATTCATCATAACTTCTCATTTTATTTGTGTGCTTATTTTATAAGTTAAACTCAATACTGTTTACCTTTTTCAGATTTACAGGATTGCTACATTTGCGGACAAGGAGAAGGGAGATCCCGTGATGCTTTGCAGAGCTTCTGTGATTGCAAGACTTTGGTGACACATGAGAAGTGTATACTTACATGGATTTTAAAGGTACAGAAGATAACATGCAATTAAAACAGTCAACAGAAAGACCACAAAGAATGCATTAGCTCTTGAAAATGATGTATCCAAACTGAGTTTAAAGAGGAATCCATATTTTCTAGTGAATTTCTTAGCCTCTTATTAAAATCTTGCGAAGTAGTTCTGCCCGGTCATAACCTTATTTTAAGCTTATACAGTTTTTTTGTCTCTTAATTTCTTTTTATTGTGTTGGCCATTTTCAAGCTAATTGATGGCTGACCATAATCACACAAAACCCATCTCTATATGGTAATCCCAAGACTCCCCCTATAGCTTGTCTGAAACCTTATAGATGAATTGCCACAAAACACCTTTGTTTTGTGTTTATGAAAAGTTAACTTATAATATTGTAACAGCCTGGCAGTAGCTTTTTACACTGCTGTTGTTACAGTCTGATTACGTCACAAGCCCCTGGGGTGAACAGTGTGCCAGCCAGGTGGGAGTTCTACAAGCCATAAAAATCTGAACTGCTAAATTATAAGATTGTTGGAATTTGGCTTAATCAAATAGGCCCTATGTAAAAGACGTGAGGGCTGAACTTCACAGGAGAGAAGCCATAAGGAGGGCTGGGCCAGGTTATGGGGGGGGGGGGGGGTAACATTCTGTCAGTGGCACAAGTAATAGAATGCTGAGTAAGGCTGCCATTCAGTTAGAAGGCAAGCAGCATGGGAATCTGTGTGAGTAGAGCAGCAGGGTGAGGTGCCAGTCAAGCCTGCCTGAGAGTGGACTGAATGTGAATTGGCACTACAAGTCAAGAGCAGTGACAACAGAAGAGATGGCATGCACTAGGCCAGTGCTTCCCAAACTCGGCCCTGGGGACCCACTGTGGCTGCAGGTTTTTGTTCCAGCCAGATTCTGTTTTTAATTGGACTCCTGGGCTAATTAAGTGAACTGTTATTTCCCAAGTTCTGTGTTTTGGGAACAATATAGAAATTAGAAAACTAAGTTTGGTAAAAAATATATATATATATTAAAATGTACTAAGCAGTTATATGGGAATAATGTATTTTCTTTTCTTTTTAACAATATTTTTATCTTGATTTTCATTCTACTTCTTCAGGTGTTCTGATTGTTTAATTAATTCATTATTTACTAATTAGTGGGTCTGATGCTGAAGTAGTTACACCCTTTGATTATTCAGTGTTGTTTGCCTGCGTGTCTGCTCTGCTCGTTTTTAATTGTTGTTAATGAAATACAACGAAGGGGTAAAACTGCACAGAGAAAGGGCAAAATATAATGAAATCAACAAAAGAGAGTTAAGCTTTTAAATCTATAGAAAAAGCAGAAATATTTCTATATGTCTTATAAATGTAAAAATCATGCAGCTGTGTTTTGCTGAATGTAGAATAAGAGAAAACAAATGCCAGCTAATTAAATGAGCTCAGTGTTATCAGGTGTTGTCACTGATTAGGAATCTGGTTGGAACAAAAACCTGCAGCCACAGGGGGTCCCCAGGACCGAGTTTGGGAAGCACTGCTCAAGGGAGGTGACACCAAGCAGTAGATGAGTCCCCCCTCCTGGCCTGTAACATTGCAGGTCATAAATATTACATTTTTTTTTGCTCATGAGGTGGATTCTTTTTTTGTTTCTTTTGGACTTCAAAGAAGCAGCCAAAGAGCCATGTCATCCTTCAGCCTGGTGGAAGTGATTTCCTTCCCAAAGAGTCCTACAGTAAGCAGGTCACTATAATATGTACAATTCAAAGATGGGCTGCTACTGGATTGTCCACTTGGCCTTAATCCTTTAAATTCTTATTTAAAATGATAAGGTACATATTACAATGTGTGTGAAAGGATATACTGTATTAACTGCAAAATAGTTTTTTTTCCTGTCTCTCTCTCTCTAATGTTTATTAATGAATTGCATGAGAATGTAATTTTTAAAGCAGGCTAAAAGGTATCTGTTTTGTAATTATCATAAATGTAAATAAACCCATCCCCAGTCATTTACATATTTACTTTTAAGTTCCAAGTCAGAATGGATGGAGTCAAAAGGAGTTGGAGTAGGATACAGCAGGGATAGGTATATAACAGAAGAAATCAATGGCCATGTGAGAGGTCTTCTTTTTCTTCCTTCTCAGCTGAAGCATAAACATATATGACATGAATACATGACCTGGAGATAAAACTTTTTTTAGTAACTATTGTTAAACACAATCATTTGATTAATTCAGAAGTTTTTCATATAATTATGTTACAAAGTATAGGCTGTAATTTTTTTTGCCTGTTTCACTAAGAACTGTTCAGTTTTAGAGCTATGAACTTTAAACGTCCAGTACACTGGATTCTGTGGTTGTCTCTTAAAATTATGGAAATCATTTTATTTTGTTTTCTGTCTTATTGAGTGCAGCTATCAGTGTTTCTTATGTACACATTTAAGGATTACATTCTTATTAGTCATATGTATTTATTTTGTTTTTAGTGCCCCCCCCACCCCCACCACAAACACTGGCTACTATTAAATCAGACTAATCATTTTTAAACCAATAACCTTTATGTGTTTTACTGTTTACACATTTTGATCCAAATGATCAATGATGTCTTTTGTAACTCAGATATAATTGTTTCTGCATAATTTCCAAATAAATGCAAACAGGAAAGTTTGCTACAAGAATCAGACAAATATGCATGTCAAATTCAAAGCCATTAAACAAATAAAACATTTCTCTAAATGATTTTTGAAGTGCTTTAGTTTTATGCCATCTGAGGGTTTTGCTGTTAACAACAACATGGCAGCATCCATGAAAGTAATGCATGAAATAGCAGCATTGTTGTAAAACAAAAGGGATCACAATTACGTCAGAAAAACAATATAAAAATGAATGCTAACAATAATAATAATGGTAAGACATCCAAAAATTAAATTAAAAAAAATAAACTGGAAAAAAAAGAAAAAAAAAACGAATTAGACTAATACCAAGGAAGTTCTTAAGAGCAAGCTTGTTAGGTTAAATGGCAGTTCCAATTTGGACCCATGTGAATGCAACTACGGATAAGTGGGCGCTGGTGGACAGGCACATTTTAGAACATTAGAAAAACTTTTGGTGAGAACAGTCATTCAGCACAACAAAGTTCCCCAATCCTATCCACCTAATCGCTCTACAACAAGATCAAGTCCAGTCTTGAAGGTCCCTAGAGATTTACTATCCACCATGCTACTTATCAATTTCTTTCTGAAAATCAAGATGTATTATATCATATGAGCCATCCTTTTCTTTCATATCCTTTTCTTGTTCCCTCATAGAATTCCAGTAAAACACGACCTCCCACTTGTAAAATCATGTGGACTGTTCCCTAAAACTCCTGTCCTTGCCATGTGCTGCTCAATTTTCTGCTTAATAATTTCTTCCATTAATTTACCTGTTGTGCACATTATGCTTACTGGCCAGTAGTTACTTGGATCTGCCTAATCACCCTTTTTAATATTTGCTATTTTCCAGCATTGCCCAAGGTTGTTTCCTGCCTTTGGCCCAGTGCTACTAAGATAGGCTTTGCCTCCTTTACTTATTTGTATTAATTTTTCCAGTTCCTAAGGATCTATAGGCTAGGCTGAAAAGTGTCTCTATTTTGACATAATATGACTTGGTGTAGGTGTGAGCTCTATGAAAAAATGTGTAACTTAGCCTAGATTTGTCCCTGCCTTGGACCCAGCTTTGCTGGGACAGGTGATAGCTTCCCAGACATCTGTAATGTAATATAAGGAATGATCGAATGGATTTGCTAATTGATTGTTGATATGTCATTTTTGTCCTTTGCTTTTACTTGTACAATTTTGCACATTATTGCGGGCTAACTGTATGCACTGTTAGGTCCATAAATATTTGGACAGAGACAAAATTTTTCTAATTTTGGTTCTGTACATTACCACAATGAGTTTAAATGAAACAACTCAGATGCAGTTGAAGTGCAGACTTTCAGCTTTAATTCAGTGGGGTGAACAAAACGATTGCATAAAAATGTGAGGCACCTAAAGCATTTTTTTAACACAATCCCTTCATTTCAGGGGCTCAAAAGTAACAGGACAAATTAAATAACTGGAAATAAAATGTTCATTTCTAATACTTGGTTGAAAACCCTTTACTGGCAATGACAGCCTGAAGTCTTGAACTCATAGACATCACCAGATGCTCTGCCAGGCCTTTACTGCAGCGGCTTTCAGTTGCTGTTTGTTTGTGGGCCTTTCTGTCTGAAGTTTAGTCTTCAACAAGTGAAATGCATGCTCAATTGGGTTAAGATCAGGTGACTGACTTGGCCATTCAAGAATTTTCCACTTCTTTGCTGTAATAAACTCCTGGGTTGCTTTGGCTGTATGTTTTGGGTCATTGTCCATCTGTATCATGAAATGCCGCCCAATCAATTTGACTGCATTTAGCTGGATTTGAGCAGACAGTATGTCTCTGAACACCTCAGAATTCATTTGGCTGCTTCTGTCCTGTGTCACATCATCAATAAACACTAGTGTCCCAGTGCCACTGGCAGCCATGCACACCCAAGCCATCACACTGCCTCCACCGTGTTTTACAGATGATGTGGTATGCTTTGGATAATGAGCTGTTCCACGCCTTCTAAATACTTTTTTCTTGCCATCATTCTGGTCGAGGTTGATCTTGGTTTCATCTGTCCAAAGAATGTTTTTCTAGAACTGTGCTGGCTTTTTTAGATGTTCTTTAGCAAAGTCCAATCTAGCCTTTCTATTCTTGAGGCTTATGAGTGGCTTGTACCTTGCAGTGCACCCTCTGTATTTACTTTCATGCAGTCTTCTCTTTATGGTAGACTTGGATATCGATACACCTACCCCCTGGAGAGTGTTGTTCACTTGGTTGGCTATTGCGAAGGGGTTTCTCATCACCATGGAAATGATTCTGCGATCATCCGCCACTGTTGTCTACCTTGGACGTCCAGGTCTTTTTGCATTGCTGAGTTCACCAGTGCTTGCTTTCTTTCTCAAGATGTACCAAACAGAAGATTTTGCCACTCGTAATATTGTAGAAATTTCTCGGATGGGTTTTTTCTGTTTTCGCAGCTTAAGGATGGCTTCTTTCACCTGCATGGAGAGCTCCTTTGACCGCATGTTGTCTGTTCACAGCAAAATCTTCCACATGCAAGCACCACACCTCACATCAACTCCAGGCCTTTTATCTGCTTAATTGATAATGACATAACGACGGACTTACCCACACCTGCCCATGAAATAGCCTTTGAGTCAATTGTCCAATTACTTTTGAGCCCCTGAAATGAAGGGATTGTGTTAAAAAATGCTTTAGTTGCCTCACATTTTTATGCAATCGTTTTGTTCACCCCACTGAATTAAAGCTGAAAGTCTGCACTTCAACTGCATCTGAGTTGTTTCATTTAAAATTCATTGTGGTAATGTACAGAACCAAAATCAGAAAAAAGTCACTGTCCAAATATTTATGGACCTAACTTTATGTATGTATGTATGTATGTATGTATGTATGTATGTATGTATGTATGTATGTATGTATGTATGTATTATCGATAAATGGACGCTTGAGGGCGCTGTTGCCCCGTAAAACCCAACAGACAGATGCAAACACAGGTTTAAAAACACCCAGAAGTATTTTAATTTTCTTCCTTAAAGTGCCCCAAAGCACCTCCACCACCATATACACAATCAATAAACACAATAGTAAATAGATAGATAGATAGATAGATAGATACTTTATTAATCCCAATGGGAAATTCAAATACAATAATTCCTCCTCTCCTCACAGCAGCTCCGTCACACTCCCTCCCAATTCCGGCTCAGCTTGCTGGGTCTCTATCAGTCCTTTATATAGTCCTTGACCCGGAAATGCTCCTGTCCTTCTGTCCATGTGATTCATTAGCACTTCTGGGTCAGATGGAAACTTGTATTTTTCTTCAGCCCGGAAGTACTTCTCTTCTTCCGTTCCTGTGACTTGGGAGTACTTCCGGGCTATATGGGAAACAAAAATCCCCTCGTCTCCCTGCAGCGTCACACGGTGGCACCCATGGTACCCAGCAGGGTTATGAAGCCAAACTCCATCTTCCGTGATGCCCTGCGGCAATCCGTGGTACCTCTAGGCTGCAGGGAAGATGCCATCTAGCGTCCTGGGTGTGTCAGCCAGGATGAGCTGCCGGCCATCCATCACAGTTTGTATTGTAAAACAAAGAAGACACAGTAAAGGTTTTGGAGGTTTTTTGACCTAGTATAATGAAAACAAATCAAAACTGAAGTAATCTTTTTACAGAGATAAAACAGACGTCTTTTAAGATGGGAGTCCGTTAGTGAATGGACTCAAAGATGGCCAAACTATTATCATCATCTGGGTTCCAATTAAGAAGGGACAAGTCCAGAAGAGTGGACAATGGAAGTGATGTCAGAGGTGGAATGGCTGTCAATCTTTCATTCTGCTGTGGGAGGAAGAGAGAAGGCATTAGCACATAGCACCAATCGCTGGTTTGGAGGTTAACTGCCATCACCAGAGCCCTTAAGCTGCCGCCCAAGCACATAAGCGTGACAGTATGTATGTATTTCAGTTGTATTAACATAGGCAGATAAGTAATACACAGTAGCTTCCTGAAATGGTGAGGTGCACAGAACTTAAGCCCTGGCAGTAGCCAATACACCTTCCATTGTCTATAACTGTATTTCATTTAATTAGAATTTCAACTTTGACAACACAGACAAGTGAGAGCTGAGACAGGCACAATTTCAGTCGGGGCTGCATAGTAAGAATACTGAAAAATAGCCATTGGTCTTTTTTGGAAAACCTAATACTCTGATGATACTGTCTAAGTTGGCATACCTCTTCTAAGGAGGCTCAAGATTAGAGTGTAATGAAGAATTATCAGCTCCCTAGTGGGCAGAGGAGAAAGATGTGGCAGGAGGAACTGAGATAAAGGGAAAATAGAGAGAGAGAGAAAAGAGACAGAGAGATGGGCTAAAGAAGTTCAGCTGCTTCCAGCAATAGAGTGATACATCATACCTTTATAGTGGAAGGCCTGAAAAAGATATATCTAATAGAGGCTGGGATATTTTGTGTTGTGTCTTATACCACAACCTCCTGGGTACTTATACCAATGGACCTTGGTTAAGTGACTCTTTGAGGGCAGTAAAGTAGGGCAGGAAGCTACTTATACAAGCTCCTTATAGAGATAGATCTGTTAGCCTAACCGAATATGCTATTGATGACAAGCAAATCATTATTTTTATCAAAGTAGCCACAAAGTCCATAAAATATAAATTTCATTTAAGTCTCTCAAAAAAGTGACTAGCCCAAAATTTGATGCAACGGAAATATAATAACCATCTTTAAACACTGGCCCCATGATTCCAGTTTACTGTGTCCACACCAGCAATGCACAGTGCCAACGCCACTTGCCATACAGCAAGATAAACAAATTAGAAAATGTACACATGGTGTAACACTCAGGTGTATTCAGGGACTTAGCTGTTTTGCATTTTTAATTTTTTTTTTCTTTTACTTCTCCTCAAAAACAGATATTGCATTTTTTTCATAAATATTTTTGTAACAATAAGTTGTATCGAAAAATAACAGTGAGAATAGAATCTGATTACATTTATTAGTAGAGTACATAAAATAAGATAAGTTAAGCTACTTCTTTGATTCTACGTTTGTATTTTTTGCTTTAACAATCACAAAGATAACTTACACAACCAAACCTGGCACAACTTCAGTTAGTAGTAGACGAGATTTTGTGTGTCTGAGGTCCGCACAAGCCGCCGCAGCCACTGCTTCTACTGGCTGCATGTTTCGAAACAAACCACTGGCAAGCAGACAACTCTGCTGATCTATTTAGCCACCAGAAGTGGTTATTGGATGAAGCAAACAGAAAACTGTACAAAATATACAAGATAAAGCAACAACACTCAATGTGAATCTGAAACAGTAATTGAAGTGGCATAAAAACTTTTCTGTTTCAAGCCCAAAAAAGTTAATTTGATGTGTTTCACATGGGAGTTTTTGAAATTTTGAAACTTTACACCATATACTCTGTCTCAGAGATTTCTATGAAACTTTTCTGACAAATTTCCTGAAAGAATAATTGTGCCATATTTCAACAACATCTGTCAGTGGGCAGACGGAAAGATATGACACTAAGATGCTTTTTTTTGCATTATATACAAACACACCTAACAAAAAAAATACAGATTGATTAGTTAAGAGGCAGGAAAATGATAAGGCTCACAACTTGACAACACCTATTACTTGAGCTTAGAGATTAGTCATTGGGATTTAAAGATTCAGCAGCAGAGGGCCATTATAATCATTTATTTAAATAAAGCATTAAAGACTCCAGTGCTTTTGAGCAACCTGATCTTCGATACACGATGAAGTGGAGCTGTTGAACAATAGTTCAAAGACGTTGTAGGCTCTTTTAGTGTTTTTTTTTAATTTTTTATTTTCAATTTATACGAAATACGCGTGTCTGTGGAATAACAACAACATTGATGTAAATGCTTTGCTTGAAAACTCTGTCTGAAGTGCTTCCCGTCCATTTTCGATGTTACCCTCTGCAAGTTAGTCAATCTGCCAGTCCTTCAGCTGTAAAATACAATTATAGTCATTTGCACTGTATCTCTGTACTTGTAAAGTGTACTGTGATGGGTTTTGCTACAGAAAGGTTCTATATAAAATGAATGCTCTTTGTTTATATAGCGTTATTCACAAGACACTTAACACAATTAAGAGGTTGAAATCACAGCATTAGATGTACAGATTGATCATCTGACCATTTAACTGAATCTACTTATTCCAGCGAAAGATAACAAGAAAGAAGGTTATCTCCAGTATGTGAGGGCACACTCACACGCATCCTCACCTACAATCACGCAGAGCCGCCAATGAGCACAAATGTTTTTAGGATGTAGCAAGAAACCGGAATAACCGATGAAAAGTGACAATGACATGGGAAGAATTGGTTATCTTCACTTTGAAATTGAATCTGCTTTGAAATTATCTAAGATCTTTACAGCCAGGAAAAGAAGTGGCACCATTATACCGTGTTATCATCAGAGTAGTGCAATAAAAATCGAAACTGGCATAAAAAATAAATACATAAATAGATTTACAGTGCTGATGAACACATAGAAGAGGCTAGAACTGCAACCTAGCATTCAAATTTTAACAGTCTTGAAAACTGGCCCAAAAGGCAGAAACACATTTGCAACAGGAGAAAATTAAACATGGCAGTAGTGAGAGAGACAAAAAAGCCCCTTACACACTGATGGGATCAATTTAAGGTTTCAGAATTGTGTACGTGTTTAGCATAAAATGCAATCGATAGTGTCCATACTATCAACTTCTAAGTAAAAGGGGGAAATGATAATGCCAAAAAAGAAGAAACACTTATTCTTTTTGGATTTAAGCAACAGATAGATACAGCCTTACAGACAGACCTAGAGAGAGGCCCAGAGAGCATCAGTCGCTTAGCTGAGTAAGCAATAACCAAGATTTACAAAACAGGTCTTTGGAATTGTGAGGATACCCGTGTCAGAGAATCTCGGCCAACACAGATTTTCTGGAGCTGTATAAATTCAGAAGAAGTGCAGTTAAAATAGCTAATCAGAATTCACTCGTTCATTGTCCAATCTCAATCATTCAAATTCAAGGTCATGGGGAGCTGGAGCCTTTCACAACAGAGCTATGAATATTATTTTCTCGATTGAATGGTCAGTTATTTGTTTTATCAATGAAGAGAATGAACTATATTTCTGTAGGAAGCCAGTAAACGGTGCATGACTTTGAATAATTCAGCTCTTTCAGGTTTCACTTTTCCCTTTGCAGTCACAGTGTGCTCATTAGCATAGGAACAGTATTTATTGTTTGATGTACTTTGTGCCAGCTTCATGACAGATCTTTGTCTACAGGAGTTGTTGGGAGGAATTTGTTCTTTCTGTGTATCTTCAAAGGACAAGGCCATTCAGATGGGAGTGAAGGAGTCAGTAGAGGTGTTTGGATCTGGAGAAGATTTAGCTAACATTGAGAGATATACTTCTGCAGTGCATCCTGCTGCGTCGTATTCAGACATTTGATGCTTGACTTTTTTTGTGATCACCGCTTTTTGCACTCAGTCTGAATCAATGCAGAAGTCACTCTGCATAAAATAGAAGCATCACACAAAGGGCCATGAAAGTCCTTTCATCTGCCTTGTCCTAAAGTCAAAAAGAAGAGGCCCCTTTAAAGTCAACGTTTGAATGACAATGAATTCATCATGTTCTGGCAAAGCACAGGAAGTTCTTACCATGAAAATGGATACTTTTTTTCTTCACTGCATAGTTTCTCAGTCTTTTGGTGCTAAGGAGACCTTTTCAAATGCACATTTTGTCATGGATCTCCACCCCTCCCTGTTGGACTACTGGGGAGTCAAATAGAGAAAATGAACAAGAACAAAATGAAAAGGTTGGCCTGTCACTGAAGAGGTAATCAACAACATGAAGAAATAAGGATTTATTTGATGAAATTTCATGATTATACAAAATTTACCAAAACTAATCGGGTCACAAAAAATGCACCTGGTTAAAAATGGGCAACTTTACAAAATCTTTTTTTTATTATTTTCCACTTCATAACCAGTTTATTCTTTTTCTTATATATTGTCCCAGGAAACTTCGGAATGAGGCAGTCGTAGCAGCAATGGCATTCACAGACACACACCCACGCTCACTTACACCGTGCAAATAACCCTGACCTCCATGTCTTGTGGATGAGGGAGGAAACTGGGGCACTTGGAGAAAAAGAGACGTGCAGTGAGGTGCAATCTGACACTTATGTGGCTGGGACTGTGGGCCAGTAGTGCTGCTCTATTTGCGTTTTATGGCAGGCATCGGATAAGTGTGCAAAATTGAAGCGATCCTTATGTAGCATAAGCTACCTTCTAAAAACTAGCATAGCCTGCGAAATGTAACTGCAATTTAAGCCTTTATTTCCCACTTTTACACGGTATCCTGATAATACCTCTTGAAATGTTTCTGAAATGCTATGATTAGCTGTCACAAGTCTCAGGAATGGATTTTTGTTGTTGAGTAAATTCTGTGAGGACCACACAACCAATATTTTTCCTCTCTTTTGCAAAGTAATCAGCAAGTGACCTGTCACTTGGGCTTGATACCGATCTTCAAATCAGGTCATGCATGTACATCTAAAGTGCTTCTTAACCACATTTTATGAAGCCAGAAATGTAATCCAATAACAATTTTACTTGTAAGTGCTTCTCGGCAGCCACTAGGGACCAATTTCAAGTGTTGTACTACTCTTAAAAGCAGTTTAAATAAAAAAGACATAAATTCCATTTTCTTATCTAATTTTGTTGGAAATAAACTAAAAAAATAATGCTTAAAATAAATTACTGTTACAGCTGTTTTGATACATCAGCATCATAGCTAAATGGCATGTTGTCTGTGTGGATGTGTCAGTGCGTGTGTGCATTAGCTCATGACTGTTTTATTCATCTTTTATTTTTAATGTATACTTGCATTACGGAAACTCTCAAACATATTCTCTAAGTGTTTCCAGCAAAAGCTGTTATTATTGCTAGTGGTAGATATACAGAATGAAAAGGATGAAGTAAAATACTATTAAAAAATGTATATGTATATGTGTATATAAGTGTATACACACACTTGCTGTGCTGCCCATCTAAGATGTGTTGAAATCTAAGTAATTAATGTCGACCACAGCATTAGTGTCTGCTGTGCACGTCTTTGTTATGTGCCATTTGGTATGGGATTCGTAAAAGCAGTGTTACTGTTTGTGATGCACCTTCTATTGGAATGACAAATGAATTTTATTACTAAAAATGTTTGTGATGTGCTATTATTTGGAATGACAGAGACACAGCAACTGGATAGACACACAGATAGAAACTTATTCTTTTATTAAGGTGGATATACTGTGTATATATATTAGGCCTGGGAAAGTTAATTTTTGCGATTAATGTGGCGTAGTGTGGGTAGAACTGTGTTTTCCAGCTGTTTTTCTTTGGTGGCACACGTATTGTAACCCAAAAAATCCCAAGGAACACCATGATTCTACCAACTACAAAAACATTAAATGTCAAACACGTGCTAAACTGTCAGAATAACATTGACTGCCAGAAACACTGTCGAAAAAATCAATTTGGGGATTGGCATTCGCAAGCACAGCATTTAGTGAGCACTCATATACTGTATCCACTGTCCCTTGGATCTGCGAGAATTGCTGGTAAACACGCACCCTGGCAGCTGAACCCCTGACACATCTCCAGGCTGCTACAATGCACTTTAAGTGCTAAGTCTGCAAAACGGCGTTCATAGTGCTTCTTTTATGTCTGCTTCTCCCAGTAGTTCTGTCCTTCTCAGACAGGTTTCAACCATCTGAGGAGTGTGTTTCCCTCAAGTCAGGCCCAGGGGCTCTACACTGTTATTTCCAAAGCGCTGCAGTTGCAGAATATTTGTATAAAGTATAATTATCAAGTTGTTGATGATGATGAACAATTGAGCATAGTATATGTGCAGTTTTAACACAATTGTAATGTTTTCCCATTTAGGAGATGCTTATACTTTCAATTAAATCAGTCTTTAGCAGTGCATTCAACATCTACAGTTGTTTAGATCATTTAGTTTTAATTTGACACGTCTGTGTTTTATATACTAAGCCTATTTGATAATTAACACAAGGTTTTTTTGTTGTTGTTATTTTTGTAGGTATATACAAATACATATAATACACTGGCCTATAATACTTTGGCCTTGTCTTCTTCTTGCCTTCTTTTCAACTTACCTTTTAGGAAGGCATTCAAATTCAGGTTGTACTTGCTTAAGCAGTATTTTGCTAAAAGTTCAGGTTTAAGGTCATTGTTTAAGTTTAAGCTATGCCATTTTTTAATTCCTTTGTGATGATTCTACATTACTTTTGTGATTCAGTGTGTATTTACTTCATGATTTAAGTACTTATTTTATGATTTCATGTTTTAATGTTAGATGTGATTAATCACGATTAATTAATTAGTTATTTTTTTAATTGATTCCCAGCCCTAATATATATTTATATATATAATAGGGGGCTTTGCCCCCTGCTCGCTTCGCTCACCAACCCCCCGGCCTGCGCTACACCCCAGCCACTTTGTGTCCCTGCCGCTCGTGTATGTGGATTCCACTTTTACCAAACAACAAATCTTTTATTTCTAGCGGATACGCCTCTTCATTGGGAAGAAACACTACTTTTCCCTGATGGCAACACGAATTAAACGATCTACATGTCTCCGGCTTAAAGTATAAATCTGAACAATATATTCGATCTCTTTTTGCAGTTCCATTATTTCATCAAGTAACATTCTCTGTTTGTTTGCGCTAATGCAATCTTTACTATCATTTTTTTGAGACTTTCGAATTTTGGTACTTTCATTAAATCTGTAACCTGCTCTGCATGTGTATCGTGCCAACATTTCTGAATTCTTTAATGACGTTACACTTTGTCATCTACTCTTTGTCTTTTATTTCCGGTCCCGGGCGTTGTTAAATCTCTTGGCACAAAGTCTCGTCTCGCAGGACGTGAAAGAATCTCTCTGAAAAAGTCACGTCTCATCCCAAGCTAAAAAGTCTCGTCTCGTCCCAGGATTTTTTATATAATAGAGAGATATATATATCTGTTCCTCAATAATCCCCAATGGCTGGAATAACAGAATAAGTTTTACCCAATAGGTCAATGCCTTCAGCCATGATGTTCTAACAGGTTCCCTTCTGTCCACCAGGATGCAAACCAACATTTCTTTTTCTCTATCTTAGGTCTTTGTCAGAGTCAGGCGATTTTCCTGTTGACTTAAAGAGACATTTCTTCCTTGCACATTTTACTCCTGGTACCATCAATCCTCTTGCTGGGATGTTTGTTTCAACCCCCCATTGATCCAGGTACCAAGTCACCTACAAGCAGGTCACTGCTTTGGTATAGTACATAACACCCCATGACTCATTTGCTCCCAAGCCAGTGAAATATCCTGGTATAAGTAGGCAGTTTGGCTTATGGAATGCTACAAAGTGGATGTGAAGTTGATTATCATGGCAGGAGACCCAAAGTACAGATAAGAGGAGAATGCTCCATGTGGAGTGAGGTTATCATGGAATCTCTGAGGGGTTTATCCTTGGACCATTAGTTGTTCTGATTTACATTAATGACATTGATTCCAATATAGCTAGTAAACTTGTGAATTTCACAGGTGGCACTAGATACTTAGAGTAATAGCAGACATCGAGGAGACAGCAAAAACAACTCAAAATGACCTGGAAAAGCTATAGAACTTGATGAATGCTTAGAAAATGCAGTTTAATGCAGTATGAAGAAACTACAAGAACAACAAAAAAGGTTTGGGGTAGCCACCCTGTATATCTGAAGATATGCAAAGAATCTGAAGAAAATAATGTCTTTTTAGACAGAATTCAATACAAAACTGAATAACGTGATACAAAATAGCATTTATAAAGGATTGAGGCAGGAGTTGAGGTCAACAGATTTGGAACCGGAATTGAGGTCATCAGAATCGGGACCAGAAGTGAGGTCAGGAGATCCAGGGCTGGAAGTGAGGTTGTCAGGCAGAACTTCCTTCTGATGGGCTTCAGAGGAGGAAAGAGAGAAAGTGTTATCTGACAGTGCCAACCCTTGGTAGGTGGATAATCACACTTATTCAAGCCTGTGAAGTGTGTCGTAATCATGCCATAGTGGAAAAGTGCTACCTGTGGGCAAAAAAAAATCAGTTATACAAAACAAGACAGGAAATACTATCCTACAAGAAGCAACCTCTAAAAATAATTAAGGGGTTTATATAGACAAAACATTTTCATTATCAAGCAATGTCCAGAAGTGATTGAAAAGGTAAATCTAATCTTAGGTTTTATCGTTAAAACTATTGAATACAAATCAAGGGACGTTATACTCAGAATATGTAATGCACCACTGAGGCCACATATGGAGTATTGAGTGGAATTTTGGTCCCATTACAAGAAAGACATAGCAGCACTTGAAACTGTGCCGAGGAGAATAACCAAGTACACCCCAGAAATTAAGGACATGTCCCACTTTGACAAATTCAGAGAATTAAACCTGTTTTAGTCAAGCATAGGATCCTGCCTGGGGACTTAATCAGGGTCCTTAAAATTATCAGAGGCATTGATAAAGTAGATCCAGCAGACTTCTTTCAGCTTAAGGGTGAACCGTGTACTTGAGGACACCATTGGAAATTAAAAGAAAGTGCATTTAGAACTTAAGCCAGAAAGAAGGTCTTTCCACAAATAGTTGTAGGAATCTGGAACAAACTATTAAGGTGTGTAGTTGAAGAAGAAACCTTGACAACCATTATGAAGTATCTGGGTGAGATATTGGAACATCTTAGCTATTAGATAAACAAATAAGCCTGATGGACAAAATGATTTCTTATGTTCTCATCTTTTAATGCTCCTACGGCTCAATAGGATGATCAGTGGTTTTTAGCACATTCCCTTGAAGATTGGAGGTTTGCACACCATTATGGTAGCAAGATGATCCGAGCTCTCAGAGGGAGTAAATGGGACATGTTACAATGCTACATGTAGATTTAGGCCATGCTTTGTTTTAGCTGTCTGCCGAGAAGGGCAAAGATACTGTACTGAAGGAATTGTTCAAACTGCTTTCTTGAATATATATTTTTGGACAAGAGGAACAAATAAAGAGATACAGTGGTACCTTGAGATACGAGTTTAATTCGTTCCGTGACAGAGCTTGTAAGTCAAAATGCTCGTATCTCAAATCAGTTTTCCCCATTGAAATTAATTGAAATGAGATTAATTCGTGCCAGCCCCCAAAAAACCACCCCAATTTTTTGTTAAATGTTTTCAACATAAGAAAAATGTATTTATAATGAACAAATATTGTATACAAACAAAATAAAACCTAATACATAAAAGAGAATCTCAAGAAATAAACAGATGTTGGCGAAGCCGATTAGCGTATTGTAATGTTTTTTCTTTCACTTTTGCTTAACTTAATTTTCTTCTTCACTAGTTTTTTTTCTTTTTTGCCACGGTTTCCTCACTTTCCTTCTCAAGGCGTTTCAATAGAAACCTATCCAAGGAGCTTTGTTTAGTCCTCCCCTTTAGAATGTTTGTGAAATGAGTTAGGCAAGTGTCATTAAATAGAGCCGCTGCACTATCAGTTGCAATTTTTTCAGGGTTTCTTTTCAGTAAAGTCAAGCGATAGGCAAGTGTCATTAAATAGTGCCACTGAACGATCAGTTGCAATTTTTTCAGGATGTTTCTTTTCAATAAAGTCAAGTGTAAGGCAAGTGTCATTAAATAGCGCCGCTGCACGATCAGTTGCAACTTTTTCAGGGTGTTTCTTTTCTTTAAAGTTCGAAACTTTTTCCCACATTGCAAACACTTCCTTTATCTCACTTTATGAGTTAACCTCCTCCGCCGCTGCCTCCTCCGTGATACCGATCTCCTGCAGAACCTCCGTATGTTGCCGCGTCTGTAGTTCCATCAACTCCTCCATCGTCAGTTCCTCGTAATGTGCGGTGACAAGCTCTTTGATGGCTCGTATTTCGAATTTTGGCTCGTAACTCAAGGCAAAAAATCGACCTAGTGACGGCTCGTATCTCAAAAAACTTATACGTTGGGGCACTTGTATCTCAAGGTATCACTATATATGTAAAATATATGAGAATGTTTGTTCTTTTTTATTATTTTTTTAATTATATTACACAAAATCTGATACTATACAGAATAATACAATGTACAGTTAGTAATGCCATGTTTCATGTGGATGGGTATCATGAAATTATGTAAATGTCAAACATTTTCAACAGGATCAGAATTGGTACATTACAACAAAGGTGCTGCGAGTATAATTTTAATAAATACAGCTTTATATAAATCTATCAATATGCACACTTTAGAGTATGTAAAGATTTATAAATATGCACATATGCAGTAGCAGAAAAGAAGTCCCTTACATGTTGACAGCACAGGACAGTGGCAAAATTTAGTCTGAAAAGGAACCAGGAGATGAATTGTAACCTAAGCCCCAAACACCGGACACATCTCAACTAGACTCAAGGTCAGACAGCACAAAATGAAGTTTATTGAACCATACTTTTCTCAAAGGCATCAATCAGTCCAATACCAAAAACAATAATGCAATGTTTCACCTTCTTTCTTTTCTCCACTACTCCTCTGTGAGAGTCGCCTACTGCTTCCTGACTCTGACCGTGGATGCAGAAGAGACAGCTCGTTTTATGCTGGACATGGGAGTACTTCAGATGCCAGAACAATGCATGTCTGAGACACTTCCAGGCCAGGTGGAAGCCCCCCAAAGTAGCACTGGTATTCCGCTGCAACTTCCCTAGGTGGTGTCCAAGTATCCCAACAGGGTTGTCCACCAGAACTACAATTCCCAAAATGCCCTGTGGGTGTACCAATGGAAGTTCCATCAGAGGGATGCTGCCACCCTGTACATTGGGGAAACACATAGCCCCAGGAAGCAGACTCCCTCTGTCCTTCCATTATGGTGTCCCTGTTGGGAAATGTACCATTAACAAACTTGGCCAGGATGCCTGTCCAACCATTTCTTCACCCTGTGAACTCCTGTCCAGGCAAGGAATCGCCGGCCACCTCTGTCAGGATGCCGATCCCTCCATTACAGCATTCATAAAACTAAGTAAGAAGCAGAAAGTTGCAACCAGGAATCATAATCAAATAGAGAGGGCAAAAATTCCAAATCCAATAAATACACGTAATCAGAGCCAAAAGGTTGAGCTTAAATTGTAGACAAAAGTGACAGTTAAAATTCATTTACCAGAAATATTTCTCAATTCTAAACAATTCAGTTCATATTTCTTATGTAAATTTTCCATACATTACTAACTTTTACATATTTTCAATGATTTTCACTTTACATTTTGGAACATGGGTGGCACGGTGGCGCAGTGGGTAGCGCTGCTGCCTCACAGTTAGGAGACCCGGGTTTGCTTCCCGAGTCCTTCCTGCGTGAAGTTTGCATGTTCTCCCCGTGTCTGCGTGGGTTTCTTCCGAGTGCTCCAGTTTCCTCCCACAGTCCAAAGACATGCAGGTTAGGTGCATTAGCGATTCTAAATTGTCCCTAGTGTGTGCTTGGTGTGTGTGCCCTGTGGTGGGCTGGCACCCTGCCCGGGGTTTGTTTCTTGTCTTGTGCCCTGTGTTGGCTGGGATTAGCTCCAGCAGACCCCTGTGACCCTGTAGTTAGGATATAACGGATTGGATAATGGATGGATGGATGGATTTTGGAACATTTCTTTCAGCATAATTATGACTTCTATCTCTCATAACAGTTTGTAAGAAATGCAGACAGTTTATTCAGAATACTTTCAAATAATCAATTTAAAGACAGTTGACAGTTTTAAGTATAGCCTTCTCAGAATAATATGGGGGTCTTATTGCTCTTCTGGCATGGCACGTTTCCCGTGACCTCCTTGTGAATGGCTCCCTTTAACTCAAGAAAATGCCTTCTGTGTTGCTTACATTTATTGGGCCTGCCATTGTAACATATGCTGCTATGGGGCATGCCTCAGAAGACAGTCTTCTGTGGGGACTGCACACTAATCATCATAATTATATTAGAGCATATCAAAATAAAAGACACAAGTTGATTTGAAAATGTCGCCACGTGCTAAAGTGTACAGTAAGAGTGTACGTGATAGTCATGATAGTCCAAAAAAAAGTAGCATCTGTTTAATCTTTTGTCTTTTGTTTATTAAGCCATGAAGCTGGGTTGCAGAGTGCAGGAGTGATTCACAATATTACAATATTTCTTTCCATATCCCAAAAGACATGCATATTTGGTTGATTGGCCCATAAAGTGGATGGGTGCCCCGATATTGTATCCAGCATCATGCGTATAGAGAAGACATATCATTGATATTGTACTGGTAGACCTCAACAAAGAAAGTGAAGTTAATTACAGTATTAAATCTTATGGAAATAAAACAAATATGTACTTTACTATACCTCTAGAGAGCAGGCAAAAAATATGATGTAATCACTCGGAGAGTGTTAAATATCCAAAAGGCTAGAGATGTTTCATTAACCTCAAATAACTGAGTGCCTAACAGAATCTAAAGAATTTTAGAATTGTTCCTCAGAAATTGAGCATTATTTTATTCCAGTTTCATAAGTTATCTCAACAGATTGTTCATTACGCAGTAATGACCCATTAGGTATTACCTGTAACAGAGCTAAAAGAGGATTAGGGATTATTGTAAAGCTGAGACTGTCTAATAGATAACCAAAGATTTTATTTTAATAAGAACTGAAATGGGGATGTTCCCAAAACATATGATTTGATGAAGGGGGTGTCTGGTGACATCCCACCCATTTAGCATCTTTACCCAGGTAAGAGATAGTCTGTATTCTGCAAGTTGACGAAAAGCGTTTTTTTTTTTTTAAGCCAGTTTCTTAATCTAATTGGTTAGCCACGTAAACATGGAGATTATTATGTATTCCCTCAGTACCAAGCTAGGTAGCCCTCTTAATGACGTCTGGCTGTAAGAACAGAAAACGTTGGAGAAACAATAGATCATTTATTGTATTAAGCTCACTTGGTTAACAAATAGACCCAATATACTGTATCTTCCAATTACGGTTTACAAGTTGTCAAGGTTTTCACTTTAAAAACAGGAATGTAGTTTTTCTTTTTTCTGATTGTGCAAAGAAGAGTTTTGAGTGAACTCATTTCTGATTTGTACTAATACTCGATCGGCTTCAGAAATGCCTTTGACAACTTTGAACACCTAGATTAGGCCCCTGCATAGCACTTTTTACTGAAGACTAGGCAGGTTTAATTCTTACCCTTATCTTTTCCAAGAAGGACATGTTTTTCAGTCTTGGGAAGTCTTTGGAGGTTTTCTATGCTGCTATGTCTTTTTTGTAGCATTGTGATCAAAACTGCATATACCAGTACTCTGGACACTGTTTTACTAGTGTGTTATGTGGTCCGAACATATTATCACATGATCTTACAACAATATGGGAATCCTGAAGAAAAGGCAGCTCGCACCATTGTATAGGATCAGAGGGAGCTACTGGGGAGCCCAAATACTTGGTACTTCATAATGCATTTTCAGGGTCAGCTTCAAGTAAGTGTTGAGGTAGTGAATATTTAGCCCGAAATTAATCTTTTGCAAACCAAGCTAGCTGCCTTCGTTTGTTGAAGTAGCACACTCTCACAAAGTTGAGTCTCTTATATTGTCAGTCATGTACCTAGTACACCCAACTGCATATTTTAATAGAGTTCAATATGACAAGCCAAAAAAAAATCAATTTTAAATGAATTGTTATCATTCTTGTTCTTTCAGAGCTTGTTTATACTTCACCATTAAAAACTAACATAATCAACATTTTCTCTTGTTCAAGCCATACTGTGCCAACACCACACAGAGGATGAAAAATAAAGAACAAAGATATTTCACATGTAAAATTTCAAAATTGCAGTGACCTGTTATTAGAATATATCTTCAGATTTCAGAATACATTTTTTGATTCTAAAAAGTGTTAAATACTGATTCTCACTAAGCTAAGCATAAAGCAGTAAATTCTACATTATTGGTATTATCTTTCATTTATTATGATAGATGTCTGCCTCCCAACCATACAAGTCATCTGCAGTGCTTTGATGTGGCTCCTGTGAGAAAAGGATCCTTCAAAGAGAATGAGCAATCGGTGATAAATGTGGTTGATACGGGCATCTTGCC
Organism: Erpetoichthys calabaricus; assembly: GCF_900747795.2. NCBI lineage: Eukaryota > Metazoa > Chordata > Cladistia > Polypteriformes > Polypteridae > Erpetoichthys > Erpetoichthys calabaricus. Next base: position 71,330,024 of record NC_041403.2, on the reverse strand, counting down.
TTTAGGGTTCCAAAAACACAGCATAAAGTAATAATGATATAACCAAAAAATAAAAATAAAAGCAATATTTTGTGTGGATAGTACAGTGGTTAATAGTGCGGCTTTATAGCTCTGTAGTCCTGAGGTGGCTCGGCCGCTGCATGGACTTTACATATTCTTTCTCTGTTTGGTTGGGTTGTTCTTCAGGTAATCTAGGTTTCCACTTACATCCCCAAAACATGCAGATAAAGTTAATTGGCAACTTTAAATTGGCATAGTGTTTGGCGTGTAGATGATTGTATGCTGAGATGGATACAATCCATCACAGCCCTATGCATGGTTGGTTGCTTCTTTGCACCCAAAACTACTGGGATAAACTTCAGTGACTTCAGAAAGATTTGATAATAGATGCATCGATGAGTGGAATTTTAAGTATGGCTATAACTGAGTTGGACTTTTTTAAAATGGAATTGTTGACCCCCCTACCTCCTTCCTCAGGCTGCTTGTACAAAGACCCAGAAGGATGGACAGTGATGTATCTACCAAATGAACTCTCCTTTTAGCAGTAAAATGCTGAGAGGGAACAAACCATCTGAATCTTTCAAATTTCTTTTGAAACAGACTTGTGCGTTAGCCTGTCCAAATGGACACATTGTGGAGATACGTGTCCTCTGTTTACAATAGTTTCTTATTTGCAGGAAGCCGAGTCTGCTCAGCAAACAGATATTCTAATATTACCGCTGTTTTAATTCTTGTTAAGACATTACGATTCTGTGAATCCACTCAGTAGGTTTAGTTAGCTAACTGCCACCTGATCTGAATGTCTCATTTTGTGATTTCTTCTTCAGCTGCATCCCATTCATGACTATCCTAGAAGCATTTCTAGCTCTCCAAATAAGTATCTGCAATTCCCTTTAACTTCTGCCAGTGTCCTTTAGTACATGTTAGTATAAGAAATATGCCGAGTGTTTTGAATAATCAATTGCCTCTTTAATTTACACTTACTGTGTATTCTATCACAAAGCTTTTATATCCTGCTAACAATGTCAAATTCAACTTAAATACCTGGACTCAAAATAGTTTTCCACAGATCTTACTCCATAGTAATTGATGCTTGTGTTTTTTTGCCTATAGCTATAGAAAGGTGAAAACATGTTTACAAGAAGATAAAGATGTAGGAATAAGAGAGTGAAAAGTCTGTTAAAATACCACTAAAACAGATTACATTTTTAGACTCTTCTGTTATGTTTATGGTTTTTGGCTGACAGAGCCTGTTAAGAAAAGTTAACAAAGTATATGTATTTCTTTTGGAGTTTAAAAAGCAATGTTTACTCACAAACAGGCGTACCTACAGAAGACTGCAGCATCCACACATAATTACTCATTGTGCACGTCCACATGCACGTCAGGTGATTTTATTAATTAAATTTCCTTAATTGCTCCAATATAGATTGCCCTTTGTGTGTATGTGTGTATTTTTGTGTGTGTTTTTAATTACTACTTGTCAGAATAATGAATTTAGATGCAGCATCAACCTGTCTCTGGGGTTTGATGCTGGTGAAATAGTATGTCTACTGTACATAAGTTTACAAGTGGGAAAACTCACATAACTCTGATGAATGCTGCCGGTCACAAATATTAACAGGACCATTATCTGAAGTTGTACTTGATTATTTAATGCAAAAAGCGTATATTATGATTTAAAAAGACATTTTTGCATTATACACTTACAGTAGTCCTGAGTGGTTTGGTAGCATATCACCTCTCAACATTTACGCTTTGGTTCATTTTCTGGCTGGCCTTTGTAATTTCTACATGGAGTTTGCTCAATTTCCCCATTTCTGTGTTGGTACCCTTGTTAGACTTTGGCTTTCTCTCTCATACCTAGCCAAACGCTGATCACGAGCTGTGTATATATCCATTTTAAGATGGAACTGGCATGTGCGATTGTGTTCCACAATGGATTGGAACACATGTCCACGGTTGCCTTGCTCTTGTTCCTATTGGGATTGATCTAATCCTGTACTGAAAAACAACCTGCAGGACAATGGATGAACGTGTAACTGTAATTTAACTCAATGGTCCTTCTCATGAAATATTGCAGCAGTGTCCACATAAAACACGACAATTGAATATCCCAGGTAAGTACTATTAAAAATCAAGCACTTGGCTTATAGGGTTTAGCTTTTGCAATGGCCAGTATCAGTTATTAAGTCATGGGATTCATGAAACAAATGGAAATAATGTTTACTTTCTTCCAGTATTGAGCAATACAACTATCCATCCATCCATTATCCAACCCGCTATATCCTAACACAGGGTCACAGGGGTCTGCTGGAGCCAATCCCAGCCAACACAGGGCGCAAGGCAGAAAACAAACCCCGGGCAGGGAGCTAGCAATACAACTAAGACATTTTATAATTACAGAGAATGGAGAATAACCAGATCAAACTTGGGGTTACAGAGTGAGGCATAAACATGTAATAAACCAACAAATCTGTGGTTTAAGAAGTTCATTAGCTGTTCATCAATGACAATAAACACTGAAGTTCTGAATGGCAGGGGACCTGAACAAAGGCTATTAACTGTCATTCACTCAACTCAACACACTTTAGCAGTTTCTCAGAACAAGTTTAAAGCTTTTGTCACTGTCAAGATTAATGAAGTTGAACTCATTACTCATAGATTGTTTGCAGTTTCAGACATTCTAAGGCTGTTAGGATTATTCCAAAAACAGTCTTGGCCTGATAATACAATTATATCACAGATATCAAAGATTTACAGTACATGCAGTGGTCCATTCCCACGTTTTCCTATACAGGCTCCCATGTATGTAATACCTTCTTCCAGTGATCTTTGGAGTCAATGGGTCATATCACACACTTCATTAGTTCCATTTTCTCTTTATGTAATTCAGTGTTGCCATTACACTTCTATAAGTGAGTTTGTGTCCAGTGTGTTGTAAACTGTGTGTCTATTTACTGATTGTCTGAATTCTGCAAAAACCATCCCATTGTTAGGCAAAGGCTATCAAAGCCAATTCTCTGTATCAGCTAGGTTGTTAAACAACAGAGTTGCTTCTCCAATTAAAATATGTATTTTCAACCATATTCATATTAGGTTAATTGTCCAATTTAACCTGTCCCAATATCAGTGAGTGCATTGATCGTACACAGCATGTGCAGTGATGGTTCCTGTGTTGCCACTTCCCAGGATATTCCCCGACTCCTACAAATGGATTTAATGTAGGATGGATGGAAAGCTTTAAGCTAACTGGTAATAGTTACCTGTCACTTATTTTTACTTTCACTTTTATGCTGGTCTGTTCTTGCTGCCACCATACGTTAGCTTTTGTGTCTTTTTGCTTCTCATGTTTCTAACCATTTATCTTTGTTTATTATTGCCTTTTCCTTCATCATGTGCTCTATTGTCCCACTCTGCTCTAATAATGGAGATAGTAAAACAGTAGATGTTGGCTCTTATAACACATAGTCAACTCTTAAAACATTTTTGCCAAGATTCTTCTGTAGAAAGTCAAAAGTATCTGATATTACCCTTGCTACCATAAAAAATGAAACACATTTACTAAACTAAACTTAATGGAGCAATTCTAATATAAAAGATAAGATTAATAAAGTAGTGTGCATCTGACAGATATTAAGTTCAAAAACTAATTAAATACTGCATCTGCTGCTTAGTTGTCAAAAAATGTCTAACAGCAGTGCTTTGGAGCAGAAGAAGAAGCTGCATGGCATTTTTGTACTATTGCAACATGTGTGAGCTATTTGTCATTATGTTTATTTTATAAGTGGCTTATATTTGCATATATATTGATTTTTTTATCAAATGATTTGATATTTAGTTGTTTGATCATTGCTGTGATTTTAATGGTGACTTGATAGAAATGTGTCTTTTTTTTATTGGAAGTTAACAAATGGCATGGCATGTGTCTCTACTTCTGCCTCCTTGATCAATGTCCAGAGTTGTATGGAATGGTGTTATCCTGCAAATCACAGCTCCAGTTGTCAAGTGAGCAGGTTGTGTAGACAGCACTAATAGATGATGTCTCAATGTTGGGACTTTTTTTTTTCTCTCATCAGCGCTTCAAACTTCTCCTTCAGCTGGTGTGTTTCTCCTCAACAAAGTGAAGATAACAGTGGTGCCTCTCAAAATGCTGGTCAGCTGCATTGAAATCTTTCCATTCTTCATCATAAATGGAAAAAAAATGTTCATTGACAAAATATATTTTCCATGGCTTAAATGGCATAATGTGACTGGCAGTTGTGATTCAGCTCTGTAAAAATGACTTCAATGAGGATGGTTGTTTAGAAACCTGCAATTGTCACATTTTTGCCTAGTTTCGTCCTTCATAAATAAAATGTCACACCTTAAGATTGCGTTTTAATATATTCCCATTGAGGATTTTCTAATTCACCCTTAAATTTTTTTGTGTTCTTCTATGCACTGATTTATGACTCTTTCAATCATGGCTGTGATTCAAATCCACACATGACTACACTGAATCCTTATAGAGTACTTCAATTTAGATAAGCCTGGTCACCACCGGCTCCAGGAGGTCATTTCACTGGACTAAGCCCTCCCAAATATCATGTTGAACCCCTCACCCATGTTTTTTATATACCTTTACTTGTTGGATTTAACATTCTGGTCTGGACTTGGGCTGCTGCTCCTGAATACAAGAGATCATTACTTGCTTAGATATTTAGTTGGGTTGATTTTCACTTCCCCCTGCCATTATTTTTATGGGCTAATTTACATGCACTGACTGAGATTATAGCATCAAACAATTAAAAATATTTTGCAAGCAATAAAAAAAAAAATCCATTGCTGCGTCATGTTGCCCTTCATAAGTTGAAAGATGGGATTGGTACTGTATGTACAGTATAACATGAAGAAGAATAATGTTACAGTATTTTAAAAATATACTGTATTTTTGATATGGGATTAATGCTTTTAAATTGTACATTTTACTAACTTTTATTTTCAGTTTACATTTTGAGATATAAGTACATTTTAGATTTCTTAGATCTCCATTTATCCATTCTGACTATCCATGGAGAAAGGCAAGACAGACATATTTTAATATTCTTTGATTATTAGAATACATTAATTTTTTTATACACAAGATAATATAATTTAGACAAATAACGATTTTTTTAATAAAATTCTACATTCCAAATTAAACATAATTTGCATATGTTATAAAATTAAAATTTAACTTTACACCTCAGTAAATGGGGCAGCACTGTGGAGCAGTGCTAGTGCTGCTGCCTCTCAGTAAGGAGACCAGAGGTCAAGTCCCAGGTCCTCCATGTACGGTGCTTGCATGTTCTCCTCGTGTCTGTGGGGGTTTCCTCTGTGTTCTCCGGTTTACTCCCACAGTCCAAAGACGGGTAAGTTAGGTGAATTGGTGGTACTAAATTGTCCCCAGTGTGTTGTTGGTGTGTATGTTCACCCTGTGATGTCCAAGGTTTGTTCCTGCCTTGTGCCCTATGCTAGCTGGGATAGGCTCCTGCAGACCCCCACGACCCAAAAGTTAGAAAATGACTGATTGACTGAGCTTAGTAAATTTTAATTACTTAGGTTACAACATTTAAAATATAGGAAGTGTTAAATTTATACAGCTTTGATAAAAGCAGTAGGGAAAAATAATTATTAGGTTTATTAGGGTTATTAGTAGCTCTATTAAAGAATAAGTTTTTTCTTCATAATTATGGTATATATATTACATTTGCCACATAAAACTGAGTTCTAAAGTGATGCGTCTTTTATAAGTTTTAAAAATACTTTATCTATTCTTGCAGCTTACAAAGGCGCTCTATGAAACTCAGCATCACATATCATATCTGGATATTTCCTGATATTTGCTTTCGGCTACCTTTTCTGCTTTTGACCTTTGATTGTTTCTGATGCAGATTACTCTCATATCTCCTGGTCATTTATCTAAAATTAGTTTCCTTCTTTCCCCTTGTTAGTGGCAGTACAAGACTGTAGCATTCCAGGTTGTGTCCTTCTTATATTTTATTATCTTGCTCACTTGTTGTTGTTTTGTGCTTGATATTTTTTGCCAGTCCCTCATGTGTCTTATTGTTCTGATTTTGCTGCACCATTAGAACTTGGCCCCTCAGGTGCAGCCATCACCTGAAAATGCTATAAAGGAATGCTGGTGCTACAGCCTTGTCACTGTTGCATTAGCATGTGTTAGCTGCTGTGGCTTTGGTTCATCTCTGGTGTTCCTTTAGTATTTGTAAAGTATTTTGCTTTGGCTCATTCTCTCTTGAGACTTTTTGTTGTGAATCTTCATTTGCTTTTTTTATTGTTTTGAAAATACTAGTTGGCAGTTGGATTTTTCATAATTTTCATAGTTTCCTTTACCTTTTTGCTTTGCGTTTGTTTAAACAGTTTATTATTTTATTTCTGTTGTCACGTATGTGTTTCTGAGGATCAACTACTAGGCTCTAGTAAGCACTACCACCCCAGGACACAATGAGGCGCTGCCATTGACAGCGTTCTCTCCTTTCACCCACAGCACAGAGAAGCTGCCCAATGAGGGCAACTGACTCCTCCCTTTCTGGTCCAGTGACTATAAAGCTGAGACACAAAAATGTGGTGATAGAACAACGTTAAGCTGCATGATGCTGTCTGTTCACCACATCAGAAGCCACAAGAATGCCTTTCAGAGAGTTGCCATCCTACTTTCGTGGTATTATAAATTAGTATGTTAAATAACCACCATGGTCTGCAGTGACCAGAAGTTGTATTGTAAGCTGTCTGTGATGTATTTTTATTCAGCCTTCTTACAGGAATTAAAAATAAATGCTGTAAGAGTCAAAGGTAAAAATTAAAGTGTACCTTTTTTGGCCATTGATGTTTTCCGGGATTAAAAAAAAATTGTGGTTTAAATATAATGAAGGGATAGTAATTAAAAGGTAGAAAAACAAGGAAACGTCAGTAACCACAATAGGTATTAATACTCCCAAAAAATGGCTCCATAATAATGGTAAATGGATAATCTTCAGACATTTTAGGGTAGTGTAGTTTATTAAAAAATGACAAGTCGATTTACTACCACACTATTTGTTTTGTAGGTAATCTTGATGGAGATGTGTTACACTTCCAATGGGAAGCTGTGTGCTAAAGATAACACAGACCATATATTAAATTAAATTAGAGATTAAATTAGAGCCACTTTAACATCTTTCTTTCTTTCTTTCTTTCTTTCTTTCTTTCTTTCTTTCTTTCTTTCTTTCTTTCTTTCTTTCTTTCTTTCTTATGTTGCTTATAATCATGAGGAAGTTAAAAGATATTTCTTATGGATATTGAAAAAAGTGTTGTCATTTCTAACAATATACTGTAACACAGCACCAAAGTGCTGATTAGCATTGCTGCTCATGTGAGAGATTCTAAGTGAAAATGAAGGTTTAATAATTTTGTATGTTGCTCTATGTGTACATAAATTGAAGAAAAATATACTTGACAAAACAAAGAAAAAGGTCTGTATTACAGAAAATAAAAATATTAATTCACTGTTCATCTCATTGGCAATTATTTGAAAAAACACTAATTTCTATGGCTGTTTTTTAAAATTCATAATTGGGAGCAAGAGTTAGGTTGAAGAAAGGTCAATATATATATGCGATATATTCATAAGAACCAGTGAATTATGACAAAGAGGCTGATAGCATTTATATGTATTTCATGACATTCTTGCTTTTTATAGTTTATCTAACTTATTGATCCATATTAAAGTTCAGTGGCTCAGCTGGGAACTATGTGATATAATCAAATATGTTTGCAGAAACAATGTGTTGTTTGCAAATGATATGTTCTTTCTGAACAATTGTTCCATGTGAATCTGATTAATCAATATACCTAGACCTGAAAGATTTGTTTAATTGATTAACCTATTTGCTACATTTCATTTGTCAGAACTGAATCAATTCTGTAAAAAAAGTTGTTTGATTCAATGAATAAAAGGGACAGAATCATTGGCAGTGATTTGCTGCTACAAATGTCACTTGGACAAAACAGGAACAGTGATTTGCTGAACTGAGTGTAACAGCAATGATGAAGTCAACCAAAAACATAGAATCTTGTTGAATCAAATAAGTATAAAACAAATCAAACCATGGAAAGGCACAGAGATACTTGACCTCCCATCACCCTTTTAACAATTAAAAAGGTTTCATAATTCTTATATAGAAGTTTAGAAGTATATTTCTTCAATGTCTATTGACTCCAGTGTGCATTCAGTTCATTATTTTAGATTTAGACCTGGCACCAAGACATTTGCAGGCCCTTCCCAGAGAATCAGTGCTTCCTTGACATTTATTTTACATTCTACATTTATTTCATTTGTTTGTGCTTCATTTTTTTTTTTTTTGCTTTGTAACCATCTGGTGATAGTACTTGTTGTGAAAAGTGATCTGAAAGATTTAAAAAAATCTTATTTTCCCATTTTTTTGGTTACTGATTTATGCATCTATTGTTATATCACATTACTTAATATATTCTTCACAAACAATGAAACCTTTTTTCTGATGATTAGCTCTTGGATATTGCAACACTTTATTTAATTATTTTCTTAATTCTCTGGTGGTAGACTTTTTGTTTCTGTGATTCTTTATGTTTATTTGTTGTTGATATATTAACATTTTGAGCAAATCAGTTTCGTCGCTATTTCATTAAAGTGAATATGGGAATCAAAATTAATCTATGCACTGTCATTAACTAAGACATAACAAATCCATTAAACAGAATATGTAATGATAAGTATGAAACTCCATTAACTGTGCATTGCTATTCATTCTACAAACCTACAGTACGGCTGTTTACACTTATCAGTCTCTGCTGCTAAAACTTGACTGATGATGAGATGTGTTGTAATTTTAATGCATTACATATGTTCAAATGTTGCACCTTCTTCCTTCTATCATACATAAGTTGATAAAAGGCAAAATGTTACTGCTTTTAAGTGAGGAATTTATTTTAGATTAAAACAGTATAGGTGATGTGTGATGGCTGCTTATTAACGGCCCAATTTATCTTAACAAGGTGTGAGGGACTTTTGTTTTAATGCAAGAACAGCTATATTTAATTTCTCACAAACAGGACAGAAGTAATCAACAGATTCTTCCCAATTATCACTGTAGTGTTTGTGCTGCTGTCTGCTTCAAAGAGGACAACAGACCTACAGTTTGCATTTTGACTCCATGCACAGTATAGTAACATAGTGATGAAGGCTCTTTAAAAACTTGTGAAGGAATGCCACAGATCAGATGTTTCTAATTGCAGATCATAGGTTTTAATTATACCTTGCCATGCATTTTGGATTTCTTACTTCCATGTGTTCGGCAAAATGCAGTAATTTGCAATTCTTATTTTCTCCTTAACACAGGGAGCTGGATCTGAAGACAGATCAAGATGTGGGATCTGCAAAGCTGAGGTAAGTTTGTTATGCTGTAGTCCTCTCAGTATTGAACATTACCTTACACAGCTACGGCTGACTGAAGGAGAACAAGACAGTGATGATTTCATCAATTTCCAACGATCCACTGGTGTGAATTTGTATATTAGACTCCCTGTTTTCCTCTAGGCCATAGTCAAGCAATGATAAATCAGTATTGCATTTGTACAGTAGTGTCTTTCTTAAAGAGATTAACATCATTTATTGTCAATTGATAAAAGTACTTGTTCCTTTAAGATATATATACAGGGTGGCACAGAGAAACGGGAAAATTTCAATTGAAGTTCAATGTACAAATACATACATTACAAAATACATTTAATGATAAAATGTATTGTACAGGATATGTAATTAATGATGGTAATCAATAGGATTAGAAATGAGTACATTAAAGGGTCAGCTCAAGTTGGGAGACAAAGTCAGAGAGGCGAGATTACATTGGTTTGGACATGTGCAGGCAAGAGATGCTGGGTATGTTGGGAGAAGGATGCTAAGGATAGAGCTGCCAGGCAAGAGGAAAAGAGGAAGGCCTAAGAGAAGGTTTATGGATGTGGTGAGAGAGGACATGCAGGTGATGGGTGTAACAGAACAAGATACAGAGGACAGGAAGATATGGAAGAAGATGATCCGCTGTGGCAACCACTAACAGGAGCAGCCGAAAGAAGAAGGAGAATCAATATTCATTTTATGTTTTGAAGAAAACATTGTGAAGGTGTTGTCTATTTCTCCGTACACATTCTGACAGGCCTGTTGTGGAAATTCTGCATTGCTTGACATAACATGTCAAGAGGAATGGCAGCAATTTCCTCTTCAATCCTCCTTTTTAGTTCAGCAATGATTGCAGAACATGTGCAGTACACTTAGTGTCCCCACAGAAAAAAATCACGAACAGTGAGATCTGGGGATCACGGGAGCCATGGAAGGCCACCTTTGCGTGAAATGACGCACATTCCAAACAATCGTCGAATAGCTGCCATCGATTGTCGGGCAGTATGCCAAGTGGCTCCATCCTATTGAACCCACATGTTTTTGATATCGCATGAGCAGATGGGACACGATCACAACGTCCTAACTGGTAATGACGCTGAAATTCCCTTTTGCGCAGCAGTCACATTATCATCATTCTTATAAAAGGCTTTCACAGTGAACGTTCGTTACGCACCACTCCACTGCTCCATTATAACTAATGGCAAGGGGTTCTAAATGAGGTCGCATTGGTCCCAAATAACTGCCGATGCGCCAGGGTCACCAACATCTAGTTCCAAAATTTCCAGTTTCCCTGCGCCACCCTGTATTTTTATTGATTACAGCTGGAGATACTTTGTTTATCTGTGGGTCATGACTATTGCATTATAACTTTTAACCGCCATCACCACTTCAAGTGTGACACATTTTGTTTTGTTTTTTCAGATTTAAAACAAAATTAGACATTGACATTCTTGGAGAATTGTAAATATTTCATTGACTTGCTCTCCACAGGAAAACAGTATTAGGCAATCCACTTGATAAACACATTTATGTGGGTCTCATCCTGAAGGATGTAGCAGTCATCTTTGTATCCCAAAATCTCTCTGATTCTTCCAGTTTCTTAATGTCACATGTTTACTGTGCTGTGTATCCTGTGGATTATAGCATGGTGTCATAGACAATCCCACATTTCATTGTTCCTGTGTCTGAATTTTGTTCTTTCGGATAAGGTGTTTCACACATTAATTACATGAATGCATTCATCTGAAAATTTGTTTTGTATGAAAGTGCTTCTGTAAGCACAAAATTGGGCTCAGTGCCAACAACCCCTATACGAAGATGTCTAAGTTGATTGAATGAAGGTTTTCTCAGTGTTTTAAAACATGAAGGCTGTATGTTATAAGAGATGTGCTTTAATAATTTAATTCAGGTGTAATTTACATAGACAGTTGTAAACTATACATATAACAAGACTTGTTTATTCACAAGACAGTCTAATTTCAAATTAACATTATATTTACAGTATAAGCATGTGGCCAGGTAGCTAGGAGCTTAGTCCAGAATAGAAAGGGTCTTCACCTCTTTGGGACACACTGTTTGCATGGGGACCGAGCAATTCATGAATACGGATCACTCATTCACAAAAATCAGGCAGCCAAATCAAGAGGTTATGTAATCAAAGCAAGAAAAGGTTCAAGTAATGAACAGTTTGAAAACACCAGACCAAGGATATAGTCCAAAATGGATGTAAATAAATGAATCAAATTATCAGAAACCAATATGGAAAAATCGTGGTAGTCCGAAAAGCTGAAAGGTGTGGAGAAAAGGAAATCGTCATTTGGGCCCAGTGTTGACAGATTATTTTTGTAACCAGAGAAATGATTTACAAGAAAGATAGACTTCTAGCTGAGTATGTTTTGCTATCCCTTCTAAAACAGACTATCAGAGCTCAGCAATGGTTTCATTTGGAACACTATATAGACAGATTGACTTCACAACACACACACTAAGACACTTTGCAGAATGCTTTGATATAGCCTGCATTTCACCTTCTCCATATACCTGGATTTTCCCTGATTGTTTACAATGTTTTTAGCACTAAATGTCACACCTGTAATTTCTCCATGCATAAATAATAGAAGCTAAAATTTTGAAAATTGTTTTTGAGATAAAGGGAGTGGGTTTCTAACTCTCTGCTCTAAGTAGGCCCAGCTATCCATGGGATCAACAGAAATAATCAGTCTGCTGATTGCTGACAATAAAAGAACTAACAGTAGTAATTTGAACGTTAAATTTTCCTTGCCGGCCTTACTGTGTGTGTAACCCTTTTTCTAGCCAGCCAAGCACCCATCAGTTTAAGTCCAATCAAAATAAAACCCTCCAATCAGTGCTCTTCCAGTCAAGAAAGCAATATCTGAGCAACCTAGGGGTCAACCGGGTTTCAGTGCTCTGTTTGATTGTGTCATTTCAGAACAATTTTCATTGACTTCTTTTGTAACTATGCTTTGGTCTTTTATTTATTGCACGTGGAGCCATGTATACTGCATTGTTTATATAAACTAAAGTCTATTGTATATGACTTGGACAAGCAACAGAACTGAAAGTCTTTATTCACAAATTACACACGTATATTGCATACACTTCCCAGTATTTGCTCTGTTAAAGGCAGGAAAAGGAGCAAAAACAGATGTAATAGATGTGGATGTGTGAGGGAAGAAATTTGTGCACGTTTCTGTTTTTACTTTGATTTAAGCAAGATTTCAAACTAACAGTGTTGGTAAATCAATTTAAGCTGTTTTTCTGCCTTATTAATGTACCAGAGCATCCTTCTGACTGAAAGGTTTTGACAAATCAGAATATCTGGCGCTTGGTATTCTTCGCATAATGTTAAATTTCTTATTCATTTCATGAACCCAAATTTATCATGCTTTAGAAGCACCTTCCAAATGCAAATTCTGCCTTGATGCTTTGCCAGTTTTGTGTCTGAGCTCATTTGAGAGAAATGTAACATATCGATGTAGCATCACAACAGGTCTCCTGGTTTTGCTTTATACATAAAAGCAAGTTCTACAGCACTTTGCCTTAGAGCCACAGCATAACTTTTCCTACTCATTTTCTGAGCCAAGTGACTTGTATGCCCTCCTTTATTTTGAGGGTACTGTTAGGAAATATGATGTGCTTTATATACCTTTGTAACCCAATATACTACTCGGATAATGTACTTGAGGGGCTTCTATTGTAAGCTACTACATTAGTACATGACACTATGTTATAAAGTTACAACACTCTTAAATAAAACCACTGTAAATAACTGACAGGAGCATAAATCTTAAATTAAATCTTTGGTTTTGGCTCTGTTTAGACAAATATTTTGTAATATTACTAAAAAGATGTTTTATCAGTTCAAAGAATATCCATCTGTTATATGGTCATAAAGGAGGAAAGGTTTGCCTAAATTATAAAAATATGTCCTTAATATTTCTCTGCATTGCATCAGCAGGTAGCTCTGTAAGTGAAAGACAGCAAAAGCCAAGAAACTTTTTGAGTTTGAATAAGACAAAGAAAAGACTAGTTCAGACGAGACTAACTTTCATTCTTGTGATTAAAATGTGTGAAGAGCAAACTTCAAAAGCTGAGTCTCTGTTTGTCCTTCCTGAGATGTTATTAGCTCTCTTGTCTTAGAATATCTTTATATAGTATAAAGCAGACAATTCAAATGCTGGACAAAAGAAGAAAACTGTATTTATTATGAATTGACCTTGGTGAACTGAGTTTTGGAAATTTATTTTTCAGTTATCCACTACATCAGTAAAGGATATTTGAAGGGTTTTCTTCCATGGTTATTTTTAAGTGAGCGCATACCATTGCCTTAGAGTCACAGAACAATATTCTTTTATTTTCTTTAAGAATATGTTTCTTTAACATCTATAGTTCAGCATTTAATTTGAAGAGTTTATCAAAAATTGCAGTATTTTGGGTTATGGTGAAATGTATCATATCAGTTAGGTGAAAAGAGCATAAGACCCAATCTATGGTCTCTGTTTAGAATTAATTATGTAATTCCAAGAAAATCTGTGACCAGCTGTGTTTCCACATTACAGCTTTTCCATAGTTATGTCAGTGAAACCAGACATTTCCTAGATGGTGAGATTTATTTGTCCTTTATGCCATCAAGAAAATCCATTTGTAATGGTTCTGAATTTTCTCACCAAGATTTGATGACATGCGAAGTATCTTGAAAACAGGTATAATGAATCACATCACAGAGTTGCTTACCAAGGAAGAGTATCCATCCATCCGTTTTTTCTTTTAAACCAGCTTAGTTCAATTTGTTTAGGATTACAATAGATGAGATGTCAATTCATTGTCGTGCAAACACATGCATTTTGTCACATATGGCCAACTTCATGATTTTTGGACAAAAATATTGTTCCATACAGACTGTTTAGAATGTGTAAACCCCACATTGGCATTAACCAGGTATGCATTCACAGTCAGGCTCCAGAAATGATAAAACAGCCATCCTAAATCCTGGAAGAGAATTTCTCTAGCAAGGTAGAATAGAAATGTCGATTTCACAAATATAGCTGAAGTAAGCTTTAGAGTGTGACTCTACTAACATATTTAAACATTCCGGTTTTAAAAATTTCGTTTACTGTATGTCGCTGTAGAATGAGTACAACTAAAAGTATAAAATTCCATGCCAGTAACTATAACATGAAATAGTGAACTTATCAACTGCTTTTAACTGATAAGTAATAACATACCTTTCCAAATGCCCATTTCAACATTTCTGTCTAAAGAGCACCATCTATCATACAAGTAGTAATGCTCTTAATTTATATGAGAAAAGCGCTATAAAAATGTAATGAATTATATTATTATTATTATGATTATAGTTTTCTATTTATTGTAAACATATTTTCCCCCATTAAGTACTGTGGCTCAGCAAAAGTCTAGCTTAGCAGGAACATTAACTTCACAAAAACAGCTTTACATGAAACATAATTCCATCTCAGGGAGCACACACATTAGTAAGCCTAACATTGTTATTTAGCAGGTGAAGGCACCCAGAGAAACCTTTCATCAAAACACTGACATGTTAAAACTCAAGGCATCATGAAGTACCCATATTATTTAATATTTCAGGTAGCACAGTTTGACTAGTTTGAATATCTACCTGCAATCTTGTTGATTTCTTCTGAGTGCCTTTTGTAGTCCAAAGATGAGCTGTCAGGGTCTCTAAATTAGCCCAGTGGGAGTGTGTGTGTGTGTGTGTGTGTGCGTGTGTACCCCTTAGGTTTTTTTCATGTTTTGTGGCTAACGGTGTTAGGATGTGTTTCTGCTCTTCAAAACCTTAAGGAGGAACTGTTTAATAATAAATAGTATTAGTAATAATAATAATAATAATAATTAATTACATTTATCTAGCACAGTAACTTGCATAACAGTATATCTCTTATTTTACAATTAAACTGTACATAAAGACATCAGCATATAATCTGTAGCTCTTTGAGCAGCTTTGGAATATGCTGCCTGTATTTTCACAGTTTTTGAATAATTTCAAATAATTCTTAGGGTTCAAAATCAGAATTTAAACTTGCCCTCCAATGAATTAAATATTTATATAACACTTTCTACTATATAAGAGTAATATTTACTTGCTTCTACACACTGAGATTGCAGTATGTTCACTGAGATTTGGGGATCGTTCAAAAGCACTACCAGCCATTATTTTAATATTAAGAAGATGAGTTATGCCTATAATGGACACAACACAAACATTAAATGCTAATTTTACCAATATTAAGTTGCATTTTGACTTTCAAATGATTATTCTGATTGCCAGTGGTTACAATTTAAAATCTTTGCAATAATCATTTCATACTTATAGCACTTTTCATAATGTGTTTTCCATTCAAAGCCTTTGCCATTTAAATCTGTGGTATTTGGTGATGTGATTTTTTTTTTTTTTTTGCAACTAGGTCTCAAATGTGGGACATTATGTATGAGTTATGCTAATTTGTTAGGGCAATGAATGCATTAATTTCATTAGCAAATGGCCTCAAAGCAATAATTACCAGTGTAGGTGTGTCATGAACGATCATGTTAAAATTTGCCAGTTAATTATTAAGATTTTGTTCTAAGGGACCTAGATTTGACATCTAACATGAGATTAGTCAAGAAGAAAAAAATATGAAAGTTGTGTGGTGTCTAAGTGCTTTGCTTGTTGTTTTGTTCGTCAGGATTTTATATCCTAACTGGACACATTCCATCCTAATTTCTGTAAACTGCACCAGGCCTTAATGAAGGTGGCTTAATTATGTATGAAAAGGAGCATATTGTTAAATATTGATTAGAATAACAATTAGGAGTTAAATAAGTGTTAAAACCTGGAGTTATTATATGGGTACATGTAGATAGATAGATAGATAGATAGATAGATAGATAGATAGATAGATAGATAGATAGATAGATAGATAGCATCCAAGATGTCAGTTTTCACACCTTATTTCCAGCTGTAATAATAATTTAGAAAAATATTGGACATACAGTATACTCGATAGCAACATACTAGTGTATATTCATGTCAAATATGTCTAATCATTTGTTATATCTGTATAATCCAATTTTATTGTATTCATTTTCTATAAACAAACTGCATGTGTCCAAAAGAAAGTATATCCTTGAATGATTTAGTGCTTTTAACACATATGAATATATATGACCCTGTGATGCCAAGCTAGATAGTTCTAGTTGAATGAATGAAGGAATGAAAATATATTGGCCTTCACTTATAATCTACCTAGCTCTAATAGAATGATAAGTATCCTCATTTAAAATTTTTTACCTTTTTCCCAAAAAATATTACGTTATTTGTCCATTTATATATACTGACCCCATTTGTAATATTCTGGTATTTCCTTTTTTTCAGTTTTTGCTAACCTAAACTTTAAATTAAAACTGCTGGCGGTTTACTGCTTTCCTTTTCACCATTTTAGGTCATTTATTGCATTTCAACCAATTAAATTTAAAGAAAAACTGGAAAAACTGAGGTGTTCTAAAATTTTTGACTGGTAGTGTATAGTATGTTAGAAAGTTCTCGATTTATTAAATTAGGTGCCCCTTTTAGCAATGATAACTTGAATGGAACATTTTCTATAAGGGTTCATTAACCAGTTATGTTGTCTGGGAGGAATTTTGTCTGTTTCCTTGATACATCCCCATTTATCTGCACACAGCTGCCCACAAGAGCAACTCCTTCTGCAAAAGATGTGCTTGTATATGTTGGGACATTAGTTTCTCACATGATCCTCGATGATTTCAATTTTCAGAAAGTTGCACTCATATTTTCATGGTACCACATGGAAAACCTCACTTATAGCAAGGTAAAGTCTGACTCAACAGGTTATTTAGCCAGGCTAAGCATTCCCTCACTCAGTGTTGGATTTACTCTTATTTGTTGGATTTTTGGGACTTTATCACATCCTGCCCTGTTAGTGTTTCAGATGACCTCTTTACTGTTCTTGTCTGAAACTGGTGCTGAGCAAGGTATCCAGATTCGGGAGTAGCAAAGTAACTTAAAGCAACTATCCTTCATCCCTCTTCACCTCTGTGTTTGAGGGGACAAATTCAATACTTCATTTTTCTCAAATATAGTGATTTACATGACAGCCAAACAATTCCACCTTTAATGCAAACAATTTCCCCTTTGTTTTTAAATATTCCACACATTATTTAGTTGCTGTTTGGTGAGCTTAAGTAATTTAACAATGTTCTTGTAGAACATTAGGACTTTGGGGGACACGAAGATGTTATTCAAGCCCAACCAAGCTCATCAATCCCTTTAACCGATTTTTTCAAAAATAAGACCAAGTCAACTTTTTGAGTGTCCCCAGGGTACTACTATCTAGCATAGTACATGGTAACTTATTCCATGCATCTGTGGTTCTCTCTGTCAAGAAAACCTTTCTAGCACCAATGTGAAATGTGCCCTTAACAAGTGTCAACCTGTGTGCCATTAATGGGAGAGAAGGATTTCTGTCCGTGAAAACCAGCCTGTTCCCTTTAGGTGCTTTGAGATTTATACCACAGAAATATGAGCTTTATGTCATTCAGAAATGGCTTTGTAACCCCTTCATGATTGATAAGCACCTGTCATTGTTGAACGTCGCACATTACTAGTGTGTCACTAGAAGAGCTGAGCACTGCCAGTAACTTTACAAATTTTGAACTTACTGTATATTTGCAGCTGGATTCACTTCATAATCAACACCTAATAATGTGTACATGATTTGACTGCACCTTGATGTAATTTCCAAATTCATCAATAAAATGGCACACTTAGCTTTTGTTATGGAATTGTTAACTTTTCTGTTTTTTTTAGTAAATAACACAGTTCTGTGAGTGACTTTTTCAGTAAGAAAAGGTTTATTTATAAATAGAGCTTTATCAGGGTGAGATAAATGGCAGCTATGTCTAAATACAGTATGTTAAAGCATAAAAGAAGGTGTGATTAGTATTTGGAGATCTTGGACAGCAGGAACATCCATCCATCATAGAAAGCAAACAAGAGGACTGGTCATGCAGAAGACATCGGGTGTTATCACAAAGAACCATACCCAAGAAAGTTACAGACACAGAAACGGTATTAGTGCAAAAGGGAGAATATATATAAATATATATATATATATATATATATATATAGAGAGAGAGAGAGAGAGAGAGAGTACATCTCAGTGGACTCTTCTGCTGTCAGGCTAATAGATTACTGTTTAAATTTGCTTTGAGATACATATGATCTAAAGGGGGAGGTTTGAGCACCAATTTTTGTTGATGTGAGGAAAAATGCAAAAAAAGAAAAAAATGATAGCAGGGAAGATGTTACGAATGCATTCATGAAAGCTTTGCAGGACACAAGGTCAATACAAGAAAAAAAAAACAGTGGAGTGGGCAGCTAATGGAATGAGGGAGACAGGAGTGCAATTTGCATCAAATGCCTTCTTTTATATCATACCATATTTCATCATAGATATACAAAGTAACATTCTGCCTTTCATTTAAAAGGCATTTTAACATCATTGCATCAAATTAACAAGGTGATTTGTACAGTCTACCTCATTGTCATTATTGTGGATACTATTTAGAAATGCCTTGTTAGTGACTGGTCAATTAATGGCCGTTAATAGTAAGGGTGAAAAATAAACTGTTGGTGGCCCCTAGAAAAAGTAACATTTTTTCTTTACTTTTCATTGTATAATATTACATCATTTATTATTAAAAGCCTAGGAAACTCTGGAGACAGCTTGCTAGAAAGGGCCCCAAAGCATACTGGTGTGAAAGGCAAATATTTTCTCTGTATGTTGTTTAAAACAATGTTAACATTTCCTTCCTAGTCATTCAAAAGCAGGCTGGTCTAAATTGTAACACACTGCAGTTCACTGTAATATAATATTCTCATAAGAAGAGTGTAAAAGCAAGCAGACAGTTGTAGTGACCTATCAGAAGCACAGAGTTAGAAAGAAAAGCAGATACAGTAGAGCACTGTGCCATTGATGTTACTTTAATCTCATTTATATACGTCACTCCAACTATTTTTATTTTTCATAAATCTCCTTTTGTAGTGTAAAAATATTGCCAATAATTAGTATACCACTGTGATTTATGCTATCATAGGTTATGTAGATTTATATACAGTATGATCTGTTGCTGTACTTACATACTTAACCATAGAATTAGATGTCATACTGTACATATGCCTATATGAAGGTACTTTGTACTGGTGTTGTGGTGAGGAAAATCTTCAAATTTTGAACTGCAGAATGTTTACATTAAATTTTTATTTTTTTTTGTTCAAACGAATAAGGATGAACAGAACTTACAGGACTTTAATTACAGGTATTGCAAGCATCCATTTGTATTGTACTAGTTAATTTGTTCAGTCATTTTCTCTTCCAATTAGTTTATGACCTGGGAATGGGAAATAAGCACATTTGCCACAGAACTTGTTATAATTAATTTAAAAGCTGCGAAAGGATGGATGCCATAGGACTAGGAATAACTGAATTAGTTTACAGGTTGGGAAAGAGAAGAGTGTCAAAGGGATACTTAAAAGATGAAAACACTTTGATCAGAGTCACTTGTCATTCTCGCACAATGATAGCCAATCAAATGCTGTGCCAGGTCACATGTCCCTGAAAACTCCACGTGTGCAGTTTAACTTAAATATGGTGTACTGGTCCAAAAATAGAGAACGAAAAAAAATGAAAATGATAGAAGGGTGTCATCAGAGATCAATAGATGTGACATTATCTGTTTTAATGTCAGAAACATAACCTATTAAAATCACTGATCACTAATCCAAAAGTTGCACAGGAAAGTAACTCCTTGACACTTTTGATTTTCAGTAAGCTTTCCTAAGACTGTTTATATCCAGACTTTAATATCTATTTTATTTTCTATTATATTCTCTTCTATTTGATATTATCTATACATTAATAAAAGCCATGTTGCTTTTTATATTTTCTATAGCTTTGTCTTTTATCTAGAGAGATTGAAATAATAAATTGATAAATTAGACTGGACTGCCAATTACCTGATGCTCTGTGTAAGAAAGGACAGAAGGCCCGGAGTGTATACTTCTCTTAGAAGCGGAAGACGTCCTTCAACATTTGCAATAAGATGCTGCAGATGTTCTATCTGACGGTTCTTCTTTTTGTGGCGGGAGCGCCCTCTTCTACGCGGGTGGTGTGTGCTGGGGAGGGCAAGCCATTAGAGACTAAGAGAAAGACGCCTCATGCTGGACAAACTGGGTAGGGGGACTGCCAGGAGGCTCTATTGTTGGCATGGCGCTGGACAGGTTAGACATCTGTGGCACAGCCGACGTGTATTAGGCGCTCTGACAGTTCCCACTATCAATTATGGAAAATCACTACATCCTCTAAACTAGTGTCATTCTCCCAGACAGAGAGCAGCCTCAGCGATAGACTGCTGTCACTGTCCTGCTCCACTGACAGACTGAGAAGATCGTTCCTCCCCCAAACTAACATTAACATTATACAAAGATATTGTCTGTTTTTTTACCTGCATTATTATCAATCTTTAATTTAATATTGTTTTTGTATGGTGCTGCTGGAGTATGTGAATTTCCCCTTGGGATTAATAAAGTATCTATCTATCTATCTAGCTATCTATCTATCTATCTATCTATCTATCTATCTATCTATCTATCTATCTATCTATCTATCTATCTATCTATCTATCTATCTATCTATCTATCTATCTATCTGTCTGTCTGTCTGTCTGTCTGTCTGTCTGTCTGTCTGTCTGTCTGTCTGTCTGTCTGTCTGTCTGTCTGTCTGTCTGTCTGTCTGTTGTGATGGATGGCATGCAAGAGTTTCTGGCCCTCACCCCTAGGCCGCCAGGAGGAGCTCTCCCAACAGCATGGACGTGCCCTGAATTCCAGCAGGGCCTCATGGACATTGTAGTTTTTATACACAGCCCTGCTGGATACCTTGGGGACCACCAGGAGTCGCTGTAGGGAGCCTCATGGACTCTTATGTGCCCTATAACCTGGAAGTACGTCCTGGTCACGTGAACAGGAGAGATGACGTACTTCCAGGTTGAAGATAAGGACTGTTTACCCTGACCCGGAAGGAATAAGGACTTGTGGACTATTGGGCAGAAACACCTCTGGGTCAGGGAGTATAAAAGGACTCTGGGAAAGCCCAGACATTGAGCTGAGCTGGGAGGAAGGGTGGCGAAGTGTCTGGGAGAGGAGGAGTGGTATTTGTATTTAATTATTGAGTATTGATATGTATTGTGTAGTGTGGAGTGGAGGGTGCTTAGTGCACAGTATTATTATAAAAATAAAAAGTCTTGGACTTTTACCTGGTGTTTGGCATACTACCTGAGGGTTCGAGAGGTCGATAAATACCTCAACTGTTACACTATCTATCTATCTAATAAAAAAGTACTAAGTGTGATTTAGACAGCTACTTTCCATTCACGGGGTTTATTAAGGCTATAGAGGTTGCTCCACAATAATTAGAACAAAAGTGCACTTTTATGTGTGTCACAATTGTTGGACTTGGTGAAAGTGAATCCCTATATAGAAAGTCTTATGCAGAGTGACTGGCACCTGGCCCCACTCGAGACTTTCTCTGGATGGGATCTCTGTGTATGCATGTGCAGCTGTGTCCTGTGTGAAATATTACGGAGTGACTGGCAACTGGCACCAGACTTTGTCTGGATAGTATCACTATGTTTATGTGTGTGAGAATCTTTAAGGGTAAGAGAAGATGAACCCAATAAACAATCCTGGTGAGTCTCACAAACTTCGCAATAATACAGCTGGGACTATGAGATGCTAAATGTGCTGTGAAACTAGGCTCTACTTGAAATTTATGCATATCCAGAGAGAAACTGAAAAAAACTAAGTTTACAGATGATGGACAAAAAATGGTCTGAATTTCTTGTCACAGAGGAAAAGACTGTAAGAAGTAGCATATATGGGGAAAATGTTGAAAATAACATCAGAATCCTGCTGCAGATATCCATTATGTGTTCATCATTTAACATCTGAGTGCCATCTTGTTGGAAGACATCAAATCATGCAGCCCTTAAACCATTTTCCAAATGAAGAACCAGAAAGAAAATTTGTTAACAATCATAAAACGTGCCCTGTTCCTAAATATTTTGTTCTGACAATGATCTTTACAGCGACTTTTATATTCTAGTTTGAAGCAGCATTAAAAGATAAGTCTTGATACAGAAGTAGCTATTTTTCAGGAAGTGTGTGGCTCCTGTAAACTATAGAGAGCGACTAATTAAATAATATATGTCATATGCATTCATACAAAAACAATTACTGAAATAAATTAGAGCATTGCAGAAAGAGAAAGGAACATGTTTTGTACATTTTATTAATTTTGAATGAGTCTATTAAAAATCATTAACAAATTCAGAATTTTATATTTATACCAAATCAGAATGTACTAGCTTTCATTTAAAAAGGGCAAACTTGTGTACTAGTACAATTAGACATCTTTAACTATACTAAAAATATACATAAGTAACTATATTTGTTTTTTAGTCCAAATGCTGTCAGGGTGTAATAAATAATAAAATAACACAGTAACCCAGTTTTCTGCGCATATTGTACCCTCTTGAAATCCAGGAGAGCTTTCGATGGCTTCACATGGGGATTAAATGTGAATATGGCCCTTGTCGTCTTCTTCAGATAAACTGCAGTTAATATCTTCTCAGAAATCCTGGCTATCTTTCTCTGTAAGCGTCTGGAAAAACAGAACACTTAGCTCACTTTGCTGATCACCGCACACATAAGGTACTGAATGATTGTACTCAGCCAGCCCGACTTGCACAAGGGAAGCTGTCAAACCCTTGATTTGCTGTATGATTAGATTAGGTTGCACAAGTTGAAAATAAAGTTTCATTTGTCAAAAAATCTCCATGCCTACTTCAAAATATGCATGTAACCTTAAATGTCATTAACTGTATTTTTCTAAGTTGCTTAAAATGAGACAAAACTAAAGGGACATTGGCAAAGGAGCAGAATACTATAGGTGTTGGGTAGATATGGAATTGGACAGGGAAAACGGCTCATCTTTCCAGTGCTTCCTTAAACTTGTCTCAGAATAAATGTTAATCATTGCTTAATTTCAAATGAAAAGCATCTTATCCTTTTGATTTTAATGAATGCAGCTACCGTCATCCCCTCATTTCTCTGAAAGCGGGACCTTCTGTCTGCACACATTTTCATTTTTTGAGCTAAGCCTAGCCTTGACATGATTGCAAGTCGGAGGAAAAAGTACAGCGCTTGTCACTTTCTGGGCACATTGTAATTTGACTTTAGTGTGGTGCAAGTGTGTGCTGCTCTCTAGGATTAAAAGAAAACTAAAAAGTAGCCTTTATGCTTTTGGAAAGTCTTTGAAAACCCAGAGGGTCCTCTCATTCAAGTTTGAGTATAACAACATGTTTGAGGAGACATTCGGCTGCTTTATGAATAAAGATCCAACTGCTCTGACATGATTAACTGTGTTAGGTGCCGTGGAGTCTTTCAAATGCACAGTCCAGTTATGGCAGAGACTGAATGTGGAGTGATTGAGGCACAAGGTCACAGATGGAATAAGAGCACAATCAAATGTCTGTGCCACCTGGAATAGAGTCCGATTTCGGGATTTAACATCCTGGTCTGCCTTTAACCAGCCCACCACTCCACATAATTAACTTTTGATTATTTTTCTCTTTGTCTCTTTTCCTTTCTTCCCCCCCCCCCCCTTCTTGGATGCTAACATGTTCCTTGGTTTGCTTCCTGTTTCGGAAGATTCTACACTTGATTCAATCATAGAGATTTTAATTGACTGTCAGCATTTAAAATTGAAGCCAAAAGTGAATTAATAACAACCTTGGCTGTATGCCATATTGGTGTAACCTTGGAAACCTTGAGAGCCAACAGAGGGCCAGTAGAGAATCATCAGGTCTCTAATTGCTATGTGGGTATCTTACTGATTAAAAGCAGACATTTTACCAATGCACTTATAGTCATACCAATTATTAAAGCACTTCCAGATCTTTGGTTGCCGTGATTTTTAGGATCTTTTGCCAATTTTACAGAATATTCGGTTGAGAAAAGCAGTCGTGTTTATGAATAAGTTCACAAAGTAAATTTCTCCATTAGCTCTTAAACACTTAATGGTAGTGTCCGAGAAAGTTTATAAAAGTAGCAATATTATGTAGAGCATGCTAGTACACACACTCGCAATTGACATATCTGTATGAATAAGTATGAGCATTTAGGACGTTTTATAAAAAGAGAAAGATTTTGCTGTGAGCAACAACTAAGGAGGACATTTAACAATAAAAACTGTCCTGATTACATTCTCAAGCCCTCATAATATGATGGTGGTCACAAGGAGCCAGACACTACCACAGCAATATTTGGGGAAAGGCAGAAAACAGTTTCAAACAAAGCACAAGCCATTCAGAGCATCCACTCACTCACACGGCTAATTTGGAATCATCTGTTAACCTAACATGCACATCATTTATGATGTGAGAGCAAAACCAGAGCACTCAAATGTAACCTCACACAGATACCAGGAGAACATATAAACTCCACACAGACTCTCCAGATCCAGTTTAGGACTGTAGGTCCATGAAGTAGCAGCAATAGCCGTTGTGCTACCATGCTACCTTTCTAGTGGTGCAGCCTGTAAACTGGCTGAATTCTGAAGTTCATAAAGTTCTTTCATTTTATATAACAGCTCACAAAAGCTTTACTTATTCATTTACAATTTTAAATAAATCTGTTTTTTTTTTAATCTCACTTTGCGTGCACCCAATCCTTCTTAACGGTTCTAACACCACCATTCTGGAGTCAGCCTTCTCAGGAGTTCTTTTATCACTCTTATCACTTCCTTTAAAGCACACATGTGCTGCATCCAAGATGTGGCCTTGATTTATACTTCACGCTGCACAGTGTATAACACAGACTTCTACTTGGCTTTCTAGTAATTTCTGTACACTGACTGGTTATGGATAGAATCCCTTGTCTGATAATCCAATATTTATTCTTATTTATTTACATTTTCCACATGGTAGCTTATATCAGAATTTTACAGAGGTGTTTCTTTGGAGATGGATAATTTCACTTGAGCCATTTATCTTAGCATTATCCAGACTTTTAAGCAACTTTTTTCATGTATTTATCTACTGTAAGTCATTTAAAAAAAAAAATTATAAAAATAATTGGTGCTACCACTGATTCCTGTGGGAGACTACTACTGATATCACCTAATTTGAAAAAAATGTTTTACACAATGGCCTGCTCATCACTCCCTAATTCCATCCTGCTTGTACTGCAGTTTGACAGGGTAGGGTTCACAGAATTCCTCTCATACCTGAAATGACGCCTGGAGTCAAGGTTGCTCACAAAAATAATGTAGTTGTTTGAAATTAAATTGTCAACACACAGAGAAGATTTAATTAGGAGAGCTGAAAGAGTAAGACAAAACAAAACCAGACCTTCCTATAAAGGCCTAGATTAGCTATTGGGGTGGCCCACCCAAAAACCTCTACTTTCTCATATCCTTTCTTTCTTTCTTTCTTTCTTTCTTTCTTTCTTTCTTTCTTTCTTTCTTTCTTTCTTTCTTTCTTTCTTTCTCAAGTCTAACCAAACTTTATTTTTCCCACCAAGGATTCCTTTCTATTAGCTCTTTTTCTGACTTTAAAATGAAATGCGCTCTGCCTAAAGCTGGCAGTCTCACTTCTGAGGTCATTCCAAAAAACTTCACAGGTTTAGAAACAAGAACCAAGCTATAGCTTTAGTGTGAGCTTTGGGTAGCCTTATATGATTCGGTCTCCAGCACATTTTGTCTGTCATCCTCTTCAAGGATGAACGCCTCCCAGCTCCTCTCAGTCATCCTGTCCCTGAATGACTTGGCTGGGAAGTGTTTCTCTCTTAACAGTATTCACTGGGATCAACCTTAAATATCTCATGTTGCTTCCAGTTTTTTATCTAGGGTAAAAATTCATTTATAATTGTTTTTATTCTTGTAGGATAATTCTTAAAAGTTTTGCCAGTTTCCGTCTGTCAGGACTGCACAAATAAATTAAATTTTTGCTTTATTGTTTGTGTTTTTACCATTTTTTTTATTCACAATCACTGCCAGTTTATGTATTTGTTTATCATTAGTGCCACCATTATGTAGAATGCGTTGCTATGACACTACATTTTGCTGGGCATACGGTGCATCAGCTATGTGATTCATCAGGTTATAAAATGTGGCCATTTTGAAACATCTTTAAAACTAAAGGACAAACTCTAGTAAAACATCTAGTTTTGGCTCTAGTTTTGCTATCAAGTTTGAATTTAGGAATTCTAATTAAATTCTGGTGACCACTCTATTGGCGATCAACCTTTAGTGTTTCTGAACTTCGCCACATCTAACCATTTTTCTGTAAAGTTCTTATAATCTCCACTATTCGGTTGTTTAATTTGGTTTGTCTGGAGCAACTTCATGAAGTTCTTGGTAAATTATGGCTGCTCCATCTAATGTGAAGGTAATTTTCTTTTTTTAAGGACATATTTACACTACAGCTAAAAATGGCCAAAAAAAAAAATTTAATTTTTAATATTAATGCACAGTGAGTAGTAAAAAAAATTCTATTTTTTATTAGTTGTATATATGATAATTCTAACATAGATTCATGAAATTTGCATTGAGTCTGAAGTTAGTACATTGTGCTTTATATGTTGCAAATGATTTTTCATTATTTTAAGTGAATCGCTTTACCAGAAGCTGCGATGTATAACCACTGTGAAAACAATCCTAGTGCAATCCTGGTGTTGATTATATCAGAGCATTTGGAAAATCCATGTTTCAAACTGGGCAGCATGGTGGCGCAGTGGTAGCGCTGCTGCCTCGTAGTAAGGAGACCTGGATTTGCTTCCTGGGTCCTGAGTTTGCATGTTCTCCCCGTGTCTGCGTGGGTTTCCTCCCACTGTCCAAAGACATGCAGGTTAGGTGCATTGGCGATTCTAAATTGTCCCTAGTGTGTGCTAGATCTATCTATCTATCTATCTATCTATCTATCTATCTATCTATCTATCTATCTATCTATCTATCTATCTATCTATCTATCTATCTATCTATCTATCTATCTATCTATGTTCATATACATATATATGCTATTTATTTACTTTGAAAAGAATGCAATATAATGATCACACACTAAGCTAGTGTTGTGAATTTTGTTCAGTCTATATGAATTCCTAGGTGGCTTCCAGTAAAAGACTATTTGTCACCAGATTCACATTAAAATTGCTCATAGACAGCGCTTTGAGAAGTGCTTTTGTAGGTGAATGTTTTTGCATTATTGTATAGATCTCTTGCTTTATAAATATAATTAAAGATTCTATCTGGTATGTACAGAATACAAATTAAAAAATGAAAAAGCTTATTTTACAAAGATGAGACAAAAATCACGCAGAACAGGAAATACATGAGGAGATATATGCAGGAAGCAATTTCAGCCTGTAATAAAAAAGCAATAAAATTGCACATGTAAAACACTGGCTGAATATTGCGTTTTCCAAGACGACAGTCATGCACGCGCATTTTAATGGACTGAATGCAGACTGACAAGTTGGAAATAAAAATCAAGATCCTCATATTTCAAAGATTAATTATGATCTTGCACACTTTGTCTTTGGCTGATGCTACTAGGTTTAACAGCTTTTAAATGAACGTTATTCATTGATGGCATGCCCCCTTTTTTCAATTAGAGTATTGGGGTGCATTAGCAAACATGTTTGTCTACAACTGAACGTCAATTAATATTTCTTGTAGAGTAAACAAAACTGGCTAAATTACTTGTACTTTCAAAAAAATATTTAAACCTCTGATGATCTACATGTTAGGAATGGTTATAATGTGTAAGAGCGTGAACTAAAATGTCCAAAAGAGTACAAAAGTCTTTTGAATACATTCTTTTAAATGCTCTAATCAAGGACTGGATACAACACATAATATAAATTTTAACTCTCACTGTTTCTCACATTCTGGCTGGAGTGATTACCTAGAAAGATAAAATGATTGTACAAAATGACTTTTAAAAATACACTGACAAAACAGTAAAAAATACTCCTTGTCCAAATAAAAACATAACTTTTGCCCCCATGACAGACTGAAATAAAATTATAAAGAATTGTATTGGCCAATTGCGTAAAACATTAATAGCAGCAGCCATGTGCTTATGGATTCATATAATTATGGGACAGGTGCTTGCTGCCCGCTTGGCGATAGTAGTAGTTTCTTGTGTTCATTATTGTTTTTCTTGTTCATTTTATGTCACTAAAGTCTAAATGAATTAAAAAGAAGTTTGCAGATCAGACTCAGTAGAAAAAGGAAATACTTTCTAAGCTGTGAAATGTCTTCTTCAGTTTTTCATACTTTAGTTTTGTCGTACTGCATATAGTCCATCTAGGAGGCTGAACTTCTTATGGGTGTCTGTAGATACCCTTGAATAAATACTTGCAGTGCTAAACTCTTACCAGTAATTTAGTATGTGGCAACGCAGAGGGAGAGCTTGAAACATAATGTGTTTCTTTCCAGTAAAGTACAATATAACACTGGGAGCTGCTTGCAAAGAAAACTGAAGTGGTGGCAGACTGATTGGCAGATATTACCAGACAATGTGCACTTTCCATTATTATGTAAAATGATAATTTAAATCATAGATTGCCTGTGGTGGTGGCTTTCATATCTTCATTTACCACCTAACCACACCCAAACACTCCTGCCTCAGGTTTGCTGGGATGTACAACTCCAAACATGATGCATCTGATGTCAATTGTCACAGAACTGATACATTCATATTTTCTAAATGGAATAATCGGCCCTCCTGATGTGTTTTTTTTTTTTTTTTACTTTATGCCATGTCACTTTTATAAATGTTTTAAGAGTAGCCATCAGTTAAAATGTTGTTGAAAACTGAAATCAACTGTAAATTAAATGCAGAAATGCTGTTGACCAGGGCTGTTGAACAGGACTATGGTAGGTCAAGTACTTTTCTGATTCATTTGTAGTGCAAGTTATTTGATATTTAAATTGCTAATCATGTGGATATGTGTAGCAGATGCACAACAGTTTTTGTATCCTGCATTGGCACACAGCATCGCATATCTAAATACAGCTAATTCTATAATTCTTCACAGTAATTTATTCTGACATGAGTTTTCTGATTGCACACAATAAAGTGAACTCTCATTTTATACTCTTATTTTTATCGTATGTTAAGCATTTCGTTCACTTAACTATTAGCATGTGATGTCATTAGTCAGGGTCTAATGTCCACCCTCAGAATGATTTGACCTGAAATAAACATCATATATCAAACTGCAGAACAAGGTTCAGATCCTTTTTAGAGGCTGTCAGCTGAATGTTTGCACCTCATGTATTCCATGTTGTCACTGTTTCACTCCATAGCTAGATAAAGTAGCATCCTGCTAGAGTTTTTGAATGAGCAGAGATTTAAAAGTGTGTATGCAATGTTTCTCATTAGCTATTATATCAGTCTTGTGTGTTTAAGTATGCTCTTTGAAAGTACCTCTTTCTATAACTGTTTATTTTGTATTTCATTAATAAAGACCTTTTTTGCCACATTACTGCATGACACATTTTGCAACACTCCTCTAATGTGTTGGAAGAGTATATCATAAATAACAAATATAGGTGCGGGGCTAAAATGCTGAAAGACAAAATTCTTAATTTGTCCATTTGTACATCTTACACTTTTGAGATTTTAATATGGAAATGGTCATTGAATCATATTCTTTCTGCTTGGACTCCATGCAAAGCTGCTTCTATCTTTATAGTGTGAAGGACAGCCGGGTCCCATGCCCGGCAGGGACGCCCCTACTGCTTCTGTTCCGGGGGAGTTACCATGGACAGCTTAATACCTCCCCCGGGTACGCTTGGTGGCAGCCTCCCTGGCGGACAATGATTCCCCAGCCTGGCGCATGGCTCCATGGGAGATGGAGTCCTCCACAGCCTGGTTGGGGGCTCGGATGGCCGCCAGGGGGAGCTGCATGGAGTCAGCAGCCTGGCTGGTCATATCTTCAGCCCCACCCGGAAGGGCAATTAGGACCAGGTGGCCAAACACCTGGAACGCTTCTGGGTGGGGTATAAAAAGGGCCAGCCACCATCACTCGAGAGAGCCAGAGTCGGGAGGAGGAGGACTAAGCCTGAGGAGGAGTGGTGGTAAAGAAAGAAAGGAAGAGAAGAGAAGAGTGTTGTGGTTACTGGGTGTTTTGCGACTGTGTTGGGCCTGTGGGACACGGGGAAGGCGTGCCCCACGGCTGAAGAAGAATAAAAGTGTGCTTTGTTTAAGTACGAGCCTCTGTCTGAGTCTGTGCCGGGTCGGGCGCTATATAGCACCATTCACAATAGTATGAAATTGGCTTCACAAATTTCAAACAGTTGAAACCTTTTTGGCACACATTAGACCTCTTAATAGCAACAGAGCATTATTTTAATACCACACTGTACTTAAACAGATATTGCTGATCGTGTGCATCCCTTTACGGCCACTTTCTACACTTTATCAGATGGATACATTCAGCAGGATAATGTAACATGTCACTACAGACACATCATCTCTACCTGATTCCACAAAAATGACACTGACTTCAGCGCTCCCCAATGGCCTGTGCCTCCCCAGGTCTCAATCCAATGCAACACTTTGAGATGAAGTGGAATGGGAGGTTCATGGAATGAACATGTGGCCAAAAAATCTGAAGGAAATACATGATTCTGTCAGATTGGCATGGGCTATAATTATTAAGTAATGGTTACAGATCCTAATTGATTCCAAATCTCAAAGAATTTGATCAGTTCTGAAAGATAAAATGGGGGCTGTACTAGATAAAAGGGTACAGACTGCGCATTATCAAATTCCATTTGTTTTATTTTATGCTTTCATTTTACGCTGGCCACTGAATGCACATACGTAGATAGATAGATAGATAGATAGATAGATAGATAGATAGATAGATAGATAGATAGATAGACAGTGACACACACATGCGATCAGAAGGCAGCTAAAGGGCTTAAGTAATGGTAATACCACATCAGACCAGGGGGGTGGCAGGGTTTCCTGACTGTCTTTCTCAGTTCCTTGCAGACCGTTCCCAGGAAATTCCACCAGGTTCCGGTGCCTTTGATGCCACTTCCAGTTCCGATGGTGTCACTTCTGGTCACGATGACTCCACTTCTGGTTCTGGTCCCGATGACGTCACTTCCTCTACAGGCATTTAAAGCCATGTTACCTCCAGTTCTGTTTTGGACTCAGTCTTGTGAACATCTCTGTTCAATTATTTTCAAACTTTTGCAGCCAGGATATAATATACAGGTGGCTGCCCCAAACATTTATAATGTCTGGAGTGCATTCCTTGTCACGACAGACAGACAGACAGACAGACAGACAGAC
Organism: Erpetoichthys calabaricus; assembly: GCF_900747795.2. Taxonomy (NCBI): domain Eukaryota; kingdom Metazoa; phylum Chordata; class Cladistia; order Polypteriformes; family Polypteridae; genus Erpetoichthys; species Erpetoichthys calabaricus. The sequence continues at coordinate 71,298,079 of NC_041403.2, read as the reverse complement.
AGACAGACAGACAGACAGACAGACAGATAGATAGATAGATAGATAGATAGATAGATAGATAGATAGATAGATAGATAGATAGATAGATAAGCAATTCAGAATGCAAAGACAAAGGATGGATGGAAAGTCTTGGGACTTGGGACTTGTGCTATTTTCAGCAAAGTAGGGAATTTTTAGTCCAGTGCCGAAATAATTTTTCCCTTAATCACAGCATGTCCTCTGATAAATTTCTAGCCAGGCTTGTTCTGTTAACTATTCAGACTACCTGTGATCTATTCTATGATACCTACCTGAGCTTTTTGTTAAAAGTATATCCTCTCACACCCCCTTCAGTCCTTCAGTCTTAAACTCATAAAAGGTTAATCATACATCTGCCAGCAGCGTGCCATAACATGAACTACAGCAATTTTACCCAAAACCTAAATTTGTTAACTTCTGTTTTGCAACTTGTATTGTGTAATTGTTTCACCCCCTGCTCACTACTCCAATGTAATTTATGACAGTTATTGACCTATTATGCCATAAAGCTTTCCACCTTTAAGTCAGCTCATTGATAGAACATGTTAAAAAAACGAGGGGCTTTTTGAATTCAAAAATTGAGATGGGAAGAATTATGCACCTTGATCATTGCTGTTATTAATTGTTTGATTTTATATTTTCACATTTTACAGCATATTTGCCAGTTCTTTACACAATATACGTAAGCAATGTGATTAGTTCAGTTATATAAAAAACACATACAGTATGTCATTCTGCCAGGTGGCTAATCATCACAAACTCTGGATGTTGTCAATTTTTCCCGTTTCACAACACTTAACTTTTTAAATCTCAGGAAGTTTTTTTTTTTGTATTCTTTTGATTTTATTTGAAATTAATAATGGAATAGAGTGATTACCTAATAACACCAGATTCCGATAATTACATTTATTGTTAATGCATAGCAGAAAGCTTAGAATTCCATAATTCCAAATAAAGACTTAAAAAAATATCTTAAAGAGCGGGTCATATGTCATATAAACAAGGTGCTGTGATATGCTTAACAAACAAATAAAAAAAAGTCAAGTAAATAAATAAGTAAATCAATATATTTTTTCTTTTAAGATTTTATCTTAAAAATGGTAGTTCTTTTATGTATACAAATGCCAGTAATGTCCACAGGTTACAGCACACTACACTACTATAATTTCAGAATTTCTGACACAAACCATGTCTGTGTTATTTTAGCATATAGGTATTGTCAGATGAAATGAATGAAACACCCATTTTCTGAAGCAGAATTTTAACTTTCAGGCTTTTCTTTATTCTCCAAGTTAATTATCAGATGTCACCATTTGCTGGTTACAAGGACATTCTAAAGTGTCATTCACATCTGATTGCTCTATTGGTGTTTTTCAACAATGAGCAGCATGTCTAATGCCATTAAACTTCCCTGTTATGTATTATGTCTAATAAAAAGGTACATATTACATAAAGGAATGAGTAGTCTGTATTTATGATAGCTTTTTAAGATTTTCCATGTATCTGAAAATTAATTTTTATTATATAAAAGGTTGTTACAGGAAAGGAACAAAGTTCTGCAGGGCCATATGAAAGAGAGAGAAAGTAACACATAGAAAGGCAATGGAGATACTTTAAATCTGCTGTACATACCATTATAGGAAAAGTGTACTGGTAGGAGAAGATAAGCCCTCTGTATATTTTCGGTGCCAGTCAGAGCAATCCTCTGGGGCATTATTTAATTTCATCCTGGGAGAAAGAAGAATTAATATTTCTTCAAGACAATGGAGGTTAAGTAAACTAGCAGATCTCAAGTTTGCCAGATCATCTCATTATAAGAGAGAGACAGACAGATAGTCCACACAGTGTGGACTAAAGTGCAGAATACCTCTAATAGATGGTTGCACATGGTTCTAGCTTTAGTGGGTCGGGGCAAAATTACCCTTTTAAAGGTAAGGTCTGAGAGAACGGTCTGCTTGTATCCCACTAGCTCATCAGACTGTCTGTTAAGTGGATGGAGTTACAATATATTAGTCTCTGCAGTGAGATGACCCAAAGGTTTTCTAACAGCCATCCTGAGGATTATAGGGGCTTCCACCAGGCACTGAGACAGCAACCACAAAACTTTTTTGAAGGACCCTTAAGCAGTTAGGTTCATTATAGGAGCAGGGAGTTATGTTATTTTGGTTTAGTAATAATTCGTGTTGCCCCTTTGTTAATCACCCTAATGGACTTTATTGTAATTAAGACCCTATTTTTTGATACTTTTGGCCTACTTGATGTTTATTTTGGGATCACTTCTAGTGAACCACAATAGCTGAGAAATTATATATAAGACCATCTTTATTACTCCAATAAGCAAAGGAAACATGACCAAAGCATAAAGATAAATTATCAAAATAAAGTTAAAAAAAAGTCTATGTGTAGCTAGTAATCCACAAAGGAAGAAAATGAATCACGTATCTTAGCAAAGTTTTTTTATTCCTAAGCTTTCAACATCCTAGCAGTTGTCATCATCAGAGGAAAATGATTAGACATACTGGAATCAAAGGCAATATATAGCAAATGGGGGGGGGGGGGGGGGGGGGGGGGGGGGGGGGTGAATCAGCAAGGTGTGATTCAGAAGATGTTTGTCATAAAGTCTCTTTTATTATTTAGGTGTCCTTCTTTTTAATGTTCATATGTTGGGTTCACGTCCAAATGTCTGTTAATGGTGTTTTCATTTGAGACCCATGATTTAGCCAGCTCTCTGGCACTTTTAGTATTAGCCCTGAATTTTACTTGCATTTAGTCCCATTTAAATGTATGTCTGGTTGAACTTGTATGTGCGTATATCAAAGGTCAATGCTCTTTCCTTCTGATAGTGTTGTGATGTTCTTGTATGCATGTTTCGAGTGTTTTAGATGTTTATCCCACGTATACAGCTGAGCATGAATTGCATGGTATGCTGTATGCTGCGTTCCATGTCTCTCTTGCTTATGGCATTAAAAAGAACAGTCCACAGAGAGTTTGCAGGTTTATGGGGTATGACTAAGCCTAGAGATGTGAAAAGTTGGGATGCCAGCCAAGTTGTCCTATTTAATTCTACCAAAAAGAAAACATAAAAGTGCCTAATGGTGCAATCTTATCCAGAAGGGTAAATGAAAAGAAGATAACCTTGATAGACAAAGGATAGCTGTTCCTTGGTGTAAGTCTTGGTTAGGAGGCAACTCTGTCATGCAGTCAGCACTCTGACCGGAATGGACTGAGTTAGTTTCCCTTACAAGGCAATTTGCAGTTGCTGCAGAGGAAAAAAGTAACAACACAGTTAGGGACAGTGCCCCTTCTCATCACAGGGTGGTATGACATACCACTGATGAGCCGGGTAGGTACTCCTCCAAAGCGCATAAGTGACTAAAAGTATATATATATATATATATATATATATATATATATATATATATATATATACCGGGTGAGTCAAAATTATGTTAACACTAATGTTACTGCTATGTATATACTTATATACAATTTTTGTGGACATTTTATGTGTCACATATGGTACATGTATTGAGCATGATGGCGAACAGGTTGAGACATTCTTGTAAATCATTTTGCACATATGAAATATGTTTTGTGAATAAATTGTATTCGCCATTCAAATGTTAACATAATTTTGACTCATGCTGTGTATATATATATATATATATATATATATATATATATATATATATATATATATATATATATATGTATATATATATATGTATTTATATTTATATAAATATATATATTGTGGCGGGCGGCTGGGGGCTGTGCCCAGCCGGGATGCCCAGAAGGACCGAGAGAGGGACTATGCCTTCCCCATACCACGAGAGGGCTGCCACCCTGGTTTGTATGGCAGCCACGGGAATGGAGCATGGAAGCTCAGCCCTATAGGGGCCCGTGGCCAATGCCAGGGGGCACCCGGACGAGTAAGGAGCCCTGGATGTCAGGAACATCCGGGGTGCTTCCGGGTGCATATGCGGCACTTCAACGACATCAGGAAGTGCCACAGGAAGCTCATCGGGGGCACCTGGAGCACGTCCGGGTGGGAATAAAAGGGGCCACCTCCCTCCAGTCGTCAGCTGGAGTTGGGTGGAAGTGGACGACGCTCGGAGGAGATGAATGGAGGCAGTGAAGGAAGGTTGGACATTGGAGAGGCCTGGACTGGGGTGATTGATGAAGGAACACTGGGTTGTGTGTGGGACTTTATTTATTTGTAAATAGTGTGTAAATAAACATGTGTGTTGGACTTATTGGTGTCTGCCTGTCTGTGCCAGGGCTGGTTTTCCACAATATACATACATACATACATATATATATATATATATATATATATATATATATATATATATATATATATATATATATACATACATACATATACATTCTTGTACCCTAGTTAACAGAGTGGGACAGCTTTTTGAAATAAGTGCAAAGTTCATCCTCATTTGTCAAAGAGTGGAAAGTCTCTTTTCATAATTACATTAACTCTTTCAGGGCTGAATATCATTTCCAAAAAACACAGTTTTCTGAAAATCAAACAAAGCAATGGTTGATGTTGATGTGTGCTGTGGTCACCAGTTCGCCAGGAATGTGCGGCAGGCTGGCTGCCAGGCTGTCTTTGCCTGACAGTGGGTAGCAAAGGTGGCCACATTCACATTGCATCACAATCTGGTTTGTACCTCTTTGTCATTGTAAGTGGCAGTCCTTCCAGGCAAACGTTGCCGTAGATGCATCAGCTACACAGACCTGTTCAGCACCACTATCATCTGGGGACCAGTCAGCTGATGTTGCTACCTCACATTCATTCACTTGGAGTCTGACAAGTCAGAGTCCAATTCAATGAGAATATGCAAAACATTGTCCATGGACTATTTTGCTTTATGCATCCGCTTTGATCTCTCTCCAGATGTCATTGTTTGCTTCTCGCTACTCACACGAGCACAGAGAATCTCAGTCAAACCAATGAAGCTAACTTTCCTTCTAGCAAAGAGAGTCCAACTATAACATAACAGCAGGTTTTATTACTGTTTATAGCCATTAACCTCCCCTCTTGACAAAAGTAGACATCCGCCCTGAAAAAGTTAATAGTGTGTGGAGTAACCACTCAGAGTTCTGCTGTTTACAGTGGTCTTAAGTGAATTATTCCATTGTATATAATCCTAGGGTTATGTGAATAGAAGGGGTGATCTTTTTCTTGGGTTTGACTTCTCAGTTCACCTTAGGTGTTTCTGAGTGCCCGAACATTTATGCACTTATGGAGCCTTCCTGGAAGGAAAGCAAAACAGCCTGTAAGGCATCAAGGTTTCTCAGTTAACTTGAAGTGGATTCTCAATTTATTTTTGACAGGTAGCTGAAGTGAAATGCAGAAATATATATACTGTGGGGAACAGCCTAGACACAGACAGGTAGACAAGATTTTATCACCCAACACACGTTTATTTACATTATTTACATCCATTACAGTGCACATTCCCAGTACCTCAGCACCAATCACCCCGTAAGTCCTAGCCACAACACAATGCCTTCTCCAAGTTTCTGGACCGCCTCCTCTCCTATTTACCAAGCTTTGTCCTCTTCCACCTGACTCTTGCCAATGACTGGAGGGAGGCGGCCCCTTTTATTCACCCTGGAAGGACTCCAGGTGCATCCTGAGGGCTTCCGTAGCCACACCCCTGTGTGGCGGAAGCTCTGGCGGTACATCCGGAAGTCCTCCGGGTGTCCACAATCCTCTTCCCCCCAGCATTTCCGGGTGTGGCTGAAGTGCTGAGGTCCAGGGCTCCCAAGGCATCGGGGCGCCCCCCTGGCGGTGACCACGGGCCCCTACAGGGTTGAGCTTCCAAGCTCTGTACCCGTGGCCCCAACAGCAACCAGGGAGAATGCCCCCTCGTGTTCTGGAGGAGGCACAAGCCCTCCTCCGGTCCTCATGGGCATCCCGTCCGGGCATGAACCCCAGCCGGGTGCCACAATACAAATTTGACATATGCACATTTGGCCATCTTTTAATCAAGAAATACAAAATGATTAAATAACAGGTTAAATTTGTATGAGTATTAAAATTTTCTTAAAGTCTTTCGATAAATCGCTGAAACACAATACTAATTAGTTTCATGCAGCTTGCATCCATGACTTTTGTAAGGAAGTTAACAAAAATAGAAATGAAATCTCTAGGTGGTGGGTAGAATGTCTGGTCCACTGTGGTGTGACTCCAGGCTTGGATGCCTTTCTTGTGGAGTTTCCATGTTTCCTATCTTTTTCAATGTCTTCATTGTAAGCATGTCAGCTTTCCATGAGTGTGTCCTGAGGTGGGCCATTGTCGTGAGGAGGGTTGTTTTTTCTTGATTTTTTGCTGTGGAATTTTTTTCCATCTTACTAAACTGGAGAAAGTCTAATTTAAAAAATGGATGAAGAATTGACAGGTGGACAAAATCACTTGCATTTCTTCCTAACTTGCCCAAGAAGCAACCCTCATAGGCCATGTGCAAAAATCAGCAAGACACTTTACACCAGGCAGCATTTAAATGTAACTTTTTGTTTTCAGGTGCACACCATTTGAAAATAATATATGACATGCAGCACTTTCTAAGCATAATGTGGTTTATAATGGCATTCTGGTTAATAATTGTTGCGATTTTATTTATGTAGTGCATTTCATCATGCAATTCAAGACGCATTTTGTGGTATTACTCAGGTGTTTCAGCAGTTTGTGGTTGTCACTAATTAAAACCAGGCAATTAATATTGGTACTGACAAGTCACGTAATTTATAAGAAGATAAAAAGGAATTTAACATCTGATAAACTGCAAGGAAACCATTTTTTCCTGACCAAAACAGCTCTTATCGCATGATAAATTACAGTTTTGTCTTATGAATAATTCTTAAATTCTTGGCAATCAGGTTTCAAAACAGCAGTAAATCCCAGTTAAATGGCTTCATTCATTATGTTGTACACAAGAGGAACTGCTTTATAGGTGTAAAGCAGGGAATCTTTATGCACTTTACATTTTCCAGGTCGAGGCAACCCTGTGTCTGCATTATGGAGTTAAGAAAATTCAAACAATTTTTTGGCAGGGGTGGGGGTAATTGACTAGGTGAAGTAAACAGCTGGTTAGTATTCCGATGTAACCCTGTAATGGAGTGTCAGATGTTTTCAAAATTTATAGCTCAATTTGAACCCAAAGACGTAGCAGAAGATCGCTGTGGGGTGTATTATAATGAAAATACCAATCCACATTAGCTATGGTTGCCACAAGCAAAATCTTAATATCTCAACAAAAACTACTTAAGGTGCGTATAATAAACTTGCATTCCTAATTTTATTAGGGATGTGCTGAGTTAAGTGCTTTGCTGGCCGATGGACAGATTTATAACGTGGCTTCTGGTAAATTAGTGGTGACTGACAAGGGGACATTGTTTTACAGGATGTTATTTAAATAAAAAGACCTGCAGGCTGTTTCTGTAATGTTGTCACATCAAATTATCATTAGAAAAAAAGAAACCTGTCTTAAGGTGGATCCTTTATTTGTTCTATTTAGGGTCGCATTTGAAACACTCAGGTAAACAATCAAGGACACGCTTACAAATATTATACTGAAATGTGCCAAACATTTTTTTTCTGTTTCCGTGGAACTGTTGGAAAAATTGAAAGTGTGGATCTTAACACAATACATTTCCCTTCTCTGCATTCCTTTTACAGCAATGATGCAAATAATGGGAATACAGTAATGGGAATAACTGGCAATACATTTTTACAGTAGGATATAATTTTAATTCTAAGATTGTAAAATGAGACTGACAAGATGTCATAGTAGTACTACTGCCTCGGCTATGAGGACATGGGTTTGACTTCAAGCCCCTTCACTGTCTCTGCATAGTCTGCTGTTTTACTCATCCTTCAATTTCTACTCTAAACCTACCGTCTGGTTAGTTGGCATCTCTGAACTGGACGTTGTGAATGCAAATGTGGATGGATGCATGATTGTGGAATGGTATCTTGACCTGGGGTGGTTCCTGCCTTAGGCCTAGTAATGCTGGAAGAGGCTTCAGCTAAAGTTTAGGATGAATGAAATTTTAAATAAAGAATTTACAATGTATACTGAAACTGGAATAAATAATGCGTTAGAAACACAAGTACTACAGCCATGTACAGTGCCGAAATTATGATAAATGACATGTTAAGTTCAACAAAAAATCACAGGAATAAAATAGATAAATATCTATCTATCTAATATCATAAAATCAAACAACTAGAACAGCCTGAATCTTTGAGTTATGGAATCAACTAGGTTCTGTAACAATTGATTAATAATTATAGCTCATGCTGATCTGGTAGATTTGCGTAGTTCCTTCAGATTTTTCTGTCACATGTTCGTTTCATGAAACTCTTGTTCCACCTCAGTTCAAGAGTGTGTTATTGCATTAAGATCTGGGGATGGTGAAGGCCATTAGAGAGAGCTAAAGTCGCTGTCATTTTGTGGAACCAAGTAGAGATGATGTATCTTTTGTGACACGCTGTATTATCCTGCTGAAAGTATGCATTTGATAAAGGGTAGAATGTGGCCATAAAGGAATGCAACAATGATTATACATATAAAATTGTATTCAAATGATGCTCTGTTGGTATTAAGATGTCTAATGTGTGTCAAAAAACATACCCCACAGGTGATACATATGACAAATGACATGTTGCATCACTATACCATTTCACTACTACCAGATGTACACCCAGGAGGTTGTGACGGATGGTGGACAGTGCCATTACCCAGCAGGGACGCCTCTGTAATGAAAGGACAGGGGAGATGGCTTATGAAGGGTGCTATCTCCCCAAACTGCTACTTGGCAGTCCCCCTGGGTTGCAACGGCACTTTGGATTCCCACAGGACTGTATGGGACTTACTATTTGTTGGCTCAAACCTTTTGGGTTCCATGGATGCCTCCAGTGGTGGTGGGGGGTAGGTGGTGCTGCGGGAGATGCAGAGCCCTACTTTGGGCTTCCACCACAGCTGGGAGTAATTCCAGAGCTCCTTAACGTGCCACCTGGAAGACTCCAGGGTGTGGCTTAAAAAGGAGCCAGCTGCCTCACAGAGATGAGCCAGAGTTGGGAGGAAGAGAACAAAGCTTGCCAAAGGAGGAGAGAGGAAAAGAAAGAAGGCAAAGACAGTGTGCTGTGTTAATTGTACTGTGCTGTGGGGAGTGCGGGAGAAGCACTTCCCCACGTCATAAACGCGTGTTGTGTGCTGAACTTGTGCCTGGTGTCTGTCTGTGTTGGGTTTGGGTGGCTAGTAAGCACCCTGCAGGCCACAAAGTAAAGCACTGAGGAAAAATTAAAGGAGCTGAATCTTTTCAGTTTAAGCAAAATGAGATTAAGAAGTGACATTAATGAAGTGTTTATAATTATGAAAGGAATTAGTACAGTAGATCGAGACTCTTACTTTAAGATAAGTACAATAAGAACATTGGGGCACAGTTGGAAGATTGTTAAGGGTAAGTTTAGCACAAATGTTACGAAGGTTTTCTTCTTGCACAGATCTATAGGCAAGTGGAATAGGTTACCAAAGAGTATGGTAGACAGCAAGTCTCTAAGGACCCTCAAAACCTGACTTAATGTTATTTTGGAGGAATTTGGTGTAAAAAGATTGGCAAGATTTGTTGGGGTGAATGGCCTATTCTGGTCAATTTTCACACTGGGCTTCATGTCAGTCTGAAATGTTTACAAGCTTTCTCTTCGGGCTGGTGGTATGGCCTATTGGATTTTAAAACACCACTTTCTGCTTCCATTCTTATTGTCTTCTTGCTACCTAAACTCATAAGAAAATTTAGTGTTGTTTGTTTGCTGCTGCTGCTCATGACAGTACTCCCTGCACATAAGGATAATCCAAAAATGTGTTACCTTCTTGCTTTATACACATATTTGCCAGCTGTGTAACCTTTCACCATAATTTATTTTAAATTTACAATGCATAAAATTAGTTTTTATTGCTAAATTAGACAAAACACACTGTTTCACAGCACTTGGCTTAGTTGCCTCGGTGTGTTCTTGTGGATCTACACTTAGAACTGTATTTTTACTCTGTGTTTCACTGCCATCCCATTTACGGATGATCTCTATCTGATGATTGTTACTTCAGAGGCAGATTTCAGCTGAACAGCAAGTAAATTGAATTAATTGGAGCAACACCTTACTTACAGAAGCTGAATGTTATAGCAAGACACTTTCTGATTCGCTCCATCCTCCTGCAAAACCCAACCCCAAAAACATCATCATAGCTTTGGCACTTGAATGAAATATCTTGGTATTGGATGTAGTTTCTGAGACCCTGAGAGTAAGTATGACTATTGTTTGTAGGTATAAGCCTGTTATTCAGCATTCACAGCGTTAGTAGGTACAATGCTTCAAATTCCCTTTTACCATTAATTCTTACCAATTAAGTAAAGATGAAGAACTCAGATGAATATGACTGAGAGGCACATTGGAATTAATGTGATTGTAAACACTGATTTGATATTCTGTTTCTGTGCCAATCATAGATTGTCCACAGCAAACACTGTGTACAGTACATAGGGTTCCATGTGTCAGAGCACCATGAGCCAAAACTCATTGACCAATTTTGAATTGAAGCTGTGTTATCTTCAAATGACATTGCAGAGTTTGGTAAACTTGTCACCTGGTCACGTCTTGGGAACTGAAGGTGGCATGATCCAATAGAAACCCAAGGTCAGAACCAGAACAGGTGGCATATCTTGGAGACTAATCCTTTGAGAGGAAGTTCATCTATCTTGTTTCCATACCAGTCCTCAATAGGAAAAGGGGGCAGAAAATGAAGCATGCTTACAGTAATGGAATAAATATAAAAACGCAAGGATCTATAATTATTTTATTAAACCCGTCTTATTGATTTGCAGGTTTATTACAGTGCCACATCTTTGGTTATAAATGCAGCAACTAATAAATAGTTTGTAGGTATTAGAAGCTTAGCAAGCTCCACTCCAGTATCAAAGCAGACGAGCCAAGTGGAGCAAAACAATCATGATGTTTAACAGAAGTGCACTTTAGAGACATGGGAGACTAAACATTTATGAATTATATATTGCCCAGTCACTCGCTGAACAGGAGTATGGGAGGATGAACATCTCACGCTTTGGCAAAGTTTTTCAATTATAAAACATTTGACATGGAGAGATCTATGTAATTAGATTTTATGCCATTTTAAACAAGGTTGGAGGTAATTACAAGCATTATTTACCACTTTTAATTAAGTTCCCTTTTATGCTAGTGTTAAAGGTTACTGGCATTTCCACCACTGACTGCTTTCAATGAATGCAGTTGAGAGGTAGGAGTTGCACTAATGGCCTATAATGCTAGTACGCTGCTCAAACTGATGAAATAAAACCTGTCTGCTTTTACGTGCTTATCAAGGCACACTACCTTCAGAACATCTCCAGGTTGTTTTATTTTTTTTTATCACAAAAATGCCAGCAAAGCAGCGGGTCCAGATGGAGTATCGCCACGACTGCTGAAGGTCTGTGCATCGGAGCTGGGGGGTCCTCTACAGCGCATCTTCAACCTGAGCCTGGAACAGGGGAGAGTCCCGAGGCTTTGGAAAACATCTTGTATCACCCCAGTCCCAAAGGTATCACGTCCTAGTGAGCTGAATGACTTTCGGCCTGTTGCTCTGACATCACATGTGATGAAGACCATGGAGAGGCTGCTGCTTCACCACCTTAGGCCACAGGTTCAACACGCCCTTGACCCTCTGCAGTTTGCATATCAGGAGAAGGTGGGAGCGGAAGATGCCATCATCTATATGCTACACCGATCCCTCTCTCACTTGGACAGAGGCAGTGGTGCTGTAAGAATTATGCTTCTAGACTTCTCTAGCGCCTTCAACACAATCCAACCTCTGCTCCTTAGGGACAAGCTGACAGAGATGGGATTAGATTCATACCTAGTGGCATGGATCGTGGACTATCTTAAAGACAGACCTCAGTATGTGCGTCTTGGGAACTGCACGTCTGACATTGTGGTCAGCAACACAGGAGTGCCACAAGGGACTGTACTTTCTCCGGTCCTGTTCAGCCTATATACATCGGACTTCCAATACAACTCAGAGTCCTGCCATGTGCAAAAGTTCGCTGATGACACTGCTATCGTGGGCTGTATCAGGAATGGGCTGGAGGAGGAGTATAGGGACCTAATCAATGACTTTGTTAAATGGTGCCACTCAAACCACCTACACCTGAACACCAGCAAAACCAAGGAGCTGGTGGTGGATTTTAGGAGGCCCAGACCCCTCATAGACCCAGTGATCATCAAAGGTGACTGTGTGCAGATGGTGCAGACCTATAAATATCTGGGAGTGCAGCTGGATAATAAATTAGACTGGACTGCCAATACTGATGCGCTGTGCAAGAAAGGACAAAGCCGGTTATACTTCCTTAGAAGGCTGGCTTCCTTCAACATCTGCAATAAGATGCTGCAGATGTTCTATCAAACAGTTGTGGCGAGCGCCCTCTTCTACGCAGTGGTGTGCTGGGGAGGCAGCATTAAGAGGAAAGACGCCTCACGCCTGGACAAACTGGTGAGGAAGGCAGGCTCTATTGTTGGCATGGAGCTGGACAGTTTAACATCTGTGGCAGAGCGAAGGGCGCTCAGCAGGCTCCTATCAATTATGGAGAATCCACTGCATCCACTAAATAATGTCATCTCCAGACAGAAGAGCAGCTTCAGCGACAGACTGCTGTCACTGTCCTGCTGCACAGACAGATTGAGGAGATCGTTCCTCCCCCAAACTATGCGACTCTTTAATTCCACCAGGGGGGGTAAACGTTAATATTTAACATTATACATAGTTATTGTCTGTTTTTTTCACCTGTATTATTATCATTCTTTAATTTAATATTATTTATTGTATCAGTATGCTGCTGCTGAAGAATGTGAATTTCCCATTGGGATTAATAAAGTATCTATCTATCTATCTATCTATCTATCTATCTATCTATCTATCTATCTATCTATCTATCTATCTATCTATCTATCTATCTATCTATCTATCTATCTATCTATCTATCTATCTATCTATCTATCTATCTATCTTAGAAGAATAGTCTTATTTAGACATACATCTTGGAACTTTTAGTTTGACTTTACCTAACCATTTTAGAAAACCCATACAATTTTTCAATAATTTCATTTTTGTTTGACAGTTCTTTAGTGTAAAACATTTCCAATGAGCTCTAAAGTCTTTCTTTACAGTGTGAAAATTAATTTTGTTATGTCTTCTAAAGTTGCATGGAGGGAGGTAGGGAGTAGAAGGTTCATGTGTGGGCACGGGGCACCTTTCTAGTGGGCTGAGTGACATTGGTGCAGAGGGGCCAAAAGGTTAATTTTAATTAAAAATTGAAACTCAGTACAATGCATGTTACTGGAGTGTATTACTGGAAAGCAATATTCACAAACAAGTCAATAAATTAAATGATGTTGCTAATGATAATTCTGCATAAGACTAGCACAAAATATATGCTAAGCTGTCTGTAATGAATGGGCCATCGGGGTGGCACAGTACTGGCTGGAGTTTCCCAGAGACTGAAAACCATACAGATGAAGAGTTCTTCTGCCCACCTCCTGACTGTCACTGCTGACCCAGGTATGAAATTTCAGTTGGCATGAGTGAATGTGGTCCCGGGAGATGACGTCTTCATGATCCTTTCAGAATGCTAGAGAACATCAGTTGGGCCCTATCAATAGCTCATGACACAGGGCATCTCTCCAAGACTTGATGGATCTTAATACCGTCCTGTGTCATTCAGACATGCTCCCTGTCTCATGTAAATCTTTACTGCATTTTGGATTACAGTAATCTAAGAAACAGAAAACTTTTAGCATAAATGCTTATTTCTTTGTCATAAATACATTTTTACAAATTAATTTCTATGTATCTACACTGGGTGTTGAGAATATTGTTTTATAGTATGCTTTATATGCAACTGCTCTTCACCCTGATGACCCATGACTGTTGCACCAGGTACAGCACAAACCTCCTCATTAACCTTGCGAACAACACCAACAGTGATCAGCCTCATCAAGTGGTAACAATAAGATGGTTTACAGAGAGGAAGTCAAACAATTCATGGACTGGTGTAAGATCAATCACCTGACCCTAAATGTTGATAAAACAATGGAGATCACTTTCGACTTCAGGAAGAACCATGAAACCCACTCCCCCTGCTCCCATTAATGGCTGCGCTGTGGAGCCAATCAGCAGTACAAAGACCCTAGGAGTGGAGGTAACAAATGATCTCTCCTGGAACCAATACACTCCCACCCTAGTCAAGAGATGACAAAAGTAACTTCACTACCTGCTGTGCAGGAGAAGATCTTGCCTTTTCACTCCCATCCTCACCTTTTTCTACAGAGGCAGCATAGAGAGTATATTGGCCACCTGCAACTTTGTCTCGTATGTTGACTGTACAGCCTCAGATCAGAATTTCCCTGCAGAGTGCGGTGAGAGCGATTGAGGAAATCATTGGGACGTCTCCCTTTCCCATAAAGGAACTCTACAGCAAACACTGTCAAAACAGCGCCACTAACATTATCAGAGACCACACTCACCCCCACAATGGACTGTTTGCCCTTCTGCCCTGTAGCAAGCAGTACCAAAGCATATAGTGCAGTACTGACAGTTTTGTCTCATGAGACATTAGACTGTTAATCAGTGATCAGTATGTTAATGCAGTGCAGTATACAGATCATCTGTGTAATGTGTTGGTGATTCTCTGTTGTTTAATCTTGTTATTCTAGTTATTATTCTTGTTTATTTTTGGTGTTTACTCTTGCACAAATTCGGGCCAGGTGAAGCAGTTTTTTTGCTCAGTGAACTTCTGCGTGTGATTTTGAATGACAAATAAAGACTACCTTGAATCTTGACCTTGACGTGGGAATCCCTATTGGGCTACAATGAGTTGAATTGCTCTTAAACATGACAATGTCATTAGAAGCCACCTTTACCATAGTCAGTACATGAAATTTCTGCTCTGCTAGATCTGTCCTAGTCGAGTATGTTACTGTTGTGAAGTGGAAACATCAATGAGCAACAACAACCCAGCCATGAAGTGGTAGACCACACAAACACACTGAGTGGGGCCGCCAGGTGCTGAGGTGTATAGTGCATAAAAACCACAAGTCCTCTGTTGCATCACCCACAACAGAGTCCCAAACTGTCTTTGAAATCAGCATCAGTGCAAGAGCAGTGTGTGGTTAGCTTCATGAGGCGGGTTCCCATGGTCAAGCAGCTACCCACAAGTCTAAGATCACTATGTACAATACCAAGTGAGTGATAAAGCACACCACACCACCATTAAACTTTGGAGCAGTGGATTCATGTTTTCTGAAGTGACGAATCACACTTCACTCTCTGGCGAAACTGGTTTGGTGGATACCAGGAGACGCTACCTTGTGAACAGCATAGTCCCTATTGAAAAGTTTGGTTGAGGTGATAATGGCCTGGAGCTGTTATTCAGGGTTTAGAAAAGGCCCCTTGGCTCCAGTGAAGGGTACTGTTAATGGTACAGCATGGAAACACATTTTAGACAATTATACATTTCCAACTTTATGACAACAAATTGGGGAAGGAAGGTCCTTTTTCTCTTCCAGCATGACTGCGCCCCTTTTACAAAGCTACCTACCTATAAGATATGATTTGACGAGTCTGGTGAGGAAGAACCCAAGTAGCCTGCACAGAGCCCTGACTTCAGTCCTACTGACATGGAATGCCAATTGGAAGTCAGGTTCTCTCATCTAATACCATTACCTGACCTCACAGATGTACCTGTGGAAAGTTTTTCTTAAAAGAGTGGAGGCTGCTGTAGCCGTGATTGAGGCAATTCCATACTAATGCACATGGTTCTGGAATTGGATATCTAACAAGCTCATACAGGTGTTATGATCAGTTGTCCACAAACTTTTGGCCAATATAATGTATCATATAAGCTCTTCAGTAACACATATCTAAAAGTACAACAAGATTTGTAGCAGAATGTCTGGAATAACATGATATGCATTACATTGTAACTGTGCCAAATTCTACAAAGGGACTACAATGTTGCCCTGGCATGCTGTACAGCTCAGCTGACCACCTCATTTTAGATAGCAATATCTGAAAAGTATGTGACTGTGCTTATGAGTGTGTCCTGTAATAAACTGGCACTTACTGTAGGGTTGGTCCCTGGCAGAACTGCTTTTGGCTCCCGCCAACCCTCAATTGGAAACGTGAGTTCTGCAAGTGGATGAATGGATGGATTATTTTCCTCCCTGAGTAAACAGCTCATCAAATGTGTGTGTTTTTGGAGACACGTACGCCACTGAATAGAGCACTCAGAATCACTGTTGGCACTTTGAAGAGATGTCATCAATGGTGATTGGTACTGAGTGAGTTGTACAGTACCAAACAGACAACTTTTAAAAAACATGTCTGCTTGTATCAGTGGCAACCTCAGAAATGACATCATTAAATTTCAGTTCATTAGCAGCACACTCAAAATGCAACACAGATGTCACAACAGTGAAATGGAAAACAAGCCTGAAACAGACTTGCCATACTGGATGCAGTTACTCTTAAAATACATTATTTTTTTAAGCGTAAAACCTCTAGAACAGTTTGAATAAATGGCTTTTAGAAAGCAAATTTGTTCTTCAAAGATGGAAAATGGACACTTTTCTTGTTTAATAAAACAGCCTTAATGCATTACCAGTAGCTAGAATTGTCTGACAAGCCTGTCTAATAAACAGTGTATCATCAGTCTTTCTGCTTGAAACAATTTCAGAGATTTCAAAACTGTTTTAGTCAGTCGAAATGCTTCAGGATGCAGAATTGAATAATAACAAACAGAAGGCAGGCAGACATTCCCACGATGAGCCAGCGCTGAATCAATGCCTTAAAACTGTGACTTTTCTGTTGGTGTTTTAGCGTATGATGAAAATAGTGGTCTCAAGGGGCAGCTGACATTTTTGTTTATTCGTTGTATTTAATACTGTAGGGATGGAAGCCTGTAACTCAAATACCCAGTTACTGAACCATGCTGAGCACAAAATGAGGTTCTGTATCTGCAGAGTAAATCTAGAAATGAATTTTCTATTGTTTTTGGCTGTTGTCCAGTACAATGAAAGTGCACACGGGACACTCTGAATGTTGCAATGAAACAAACACACACATTGATTTAGGCTTACTTTGTACAGTATGTGTGGTGACAGACTGGTGAAGTGGCTGGAGCTGCTGCCTCGCAGATCCAGTGTTCTTATCTCTGTAGGGTTTGTATGTTATACCTCTCTCTGTGTGGGCTTTTCTGCAGGTTCTCTCATTCTCTTTATAAGTCTCAAACACTATTAGGTAAAATTAGATTGGTGATTTCAAATTAGCCCTATCTTGTTTGCCTTTGAGTAAGCCCTGCAAATGGACTAGAAGCTTGTTCAGTGGTGTTTTCTGCCTTGTGCCCAATTCTGCCTTGATAGAATCCAGCTCTCTGCATCTCTGATTTGGACTAAGTGAGTTTGAGAATGGAGTGTTAATATTTGTCACTTGAGTATGTGACCTAACATACGAAAGCTGTCCTCAGTTCCTGTGCATTAAAACTGGTCGTGGAGGACTACATCTTAAAATTACAGATATTAGACCAATAGGCAGCTTGAGTTAATTGACTGTTCATAATACTATGAGCCATTGAACACTTGCATAACATAATTTGCACTCCCAGATGTAACATTCTACAGATTGACCCTCCTCACACTGCTCAACATTTCACAGAGATTTTTAGTCATAGTTTGCAGTGTGCATCTTTGACTCCCATTGTAGTGTGGTATAAATTGAGATCCCCAGCATCTCAGCCATAGTAGTCAACAGGTCTGGTATTCTTAAGTCATGAGGCAGTCTGTGTGTATGGAAACTGACAATCAATGATTTGCTTGGCTGGAAGTATGAAGTATCCAACAGAAAGAAGGAAAACAGGTGCTTTGGAATATGCAAAAAAAAAAATGCTCATTTATCTGACGTCTCATGTTTGTCATGCCACGGCAGAACGGGAAAATGAATAAAGGATAGGCTGAGATTGAGGCAGAGCTCACTATTTCTGGAAAAAAAAACTTCTACAGGCTTTTAACTGACTGTCAAAAAGCAGAAAGCTCAGAATACTTTGGAAATTTGAAACAGCACGGAAAGTTGTGAGCAAGTCATGGAATCCATCATGCACTGGGATTCCCGGTCATGTATTCTGACATCCTTAAGGCAATGTGGTCCACCAACAGCAGTCATTAAGTTTCACATGCTCTGTGATTTGAAGTCATGTAGTGTGCCATTGACTAGATTAGATAGATAGATAGATAGATAGATAGATAGATAGATAGATAGATAGATAGATAGATAGATAGATAGATAGATAGATAGATAGATAGATAGATAGATAGATAGATAGATAGATAGATAGATAGGACTTTACTATTCCCCTGGCGGAAATTTGGCATTTTACAATAGCTCAATAATAAATGCATAAATATTAAAACGTAAAAACAAGTAAAACTGAAAAAGAACAAAAACTTCTGATGCGGCTGTCACAGTCACACTGAGACCTTATTTAGACATATTGTTTTTGGTATAAAGGAGTCCCAGTAGTGTTTCTTGACACAATTGTGCTAAATATTTTCTCTGACTGAAAGTCCTCAGTGTTTGCGTGTCAGAGAGAGGATGTGCAGCATTGTTCACAATGGCATTCATTTTTATCTCGATTCTCTCCTTTGCTACTAACTGAGTGAGTCCCGCATCTAAGCCTGCCCTTTAAATTAGCATGTTGATTCGGTGGTCCTCTCTTGAATTGACTTTACCACCCTAGACACCACAGTGTAGAAAATCACAATAGAATCACAGAGTTGTTGAACATGTAAAAGATGTCACTGCTCGTATTAAAGGAGCACAGTCCTCTAAGACAAAGAAATCTACTTTGCTGCTGACTAATGCTGCACTTTTAGACCTTATTAAAGTAGGTTCAAGAGGAAGGACAGCCTGCTGTCATTTGATGAAGCTGGAAGCACTTAGCATTTCATACCTGGTTACATTTCTAAAAGCCTTCACGTAGTACTAGAGTGTTGTACCGTGTTAGCCATTATGGATGCAATGAGAAGTCAAGCAAAATGACACTTTTTATCAGGCAAGGGGCCAGAGTTGCCACAAAAGCTTGCATGTTGTAATCTTTTTAGATAGTCAATAAAAGAGGTCATTTTTGCTTGACTTCTCATAAAAGCCTTCTTCTAACCTGTCTGCATCTCTACAGTTGCAACAACTCCTTAAAGACACAAAAATTCTTTTGTCCCCTATTTTGCATGTAGCCCACCTTCTAACAAAGCTGAGATCCAACCTGTTTTTCGAGTGCTACTTACTCCTTTTCGTTTTTCTGGTTATAGAGTTGTACAAACTATCAACTGCACAATTAAAACAAACCATTTGAATTCATATTTCTAAAAACAACTTCCCTGCCTGGCATATCTTCCTCCAAACAATGTAAAAGTGATATTATCTCCTAAATGAACACATTCCCTGTGGGAGTAGTATTGACTATATTTCATGTAAAGTATGGTAAACCACAAGTATTTAAAAAAATAAATAAATTAGTATGCATTTTAAAAGAATCTCGAATTGATATTGATCAAAGAAGAAAGCAGTCACACTGCAGCAAACAAAATCCCATTAGAGATCCTGCTCAAAATGCAGGACCTCTGCATTAAATTGTGTTGGCCTTACAACTTAAGGCCATGTCACATTACATGACTTTTCCAGGGATTTTCATTTGTATCCTTCATTTATATAATCCGAGAGAGTCGGACGCACTCTGCAGCATTCTCCCATGAAGGCAGATACCTAACATGACATGCCTAGACACTCACTGCAAGTAGTTATAAGGGTGGGCTGTGTGTGCATGAGAGCTGACAACCAAAGAATGTTCATCCAGAAAAAAAATGCACGTGCGGCACTTATTGTGTGATTTTGGGCTATACAAAAATAAATTTTATTGCATTGTATTGTATCTAATGCAGTAATGAGGAATAAGGAAGGTAGGTGTTTTGGACCTCATAAACAAAAAAGAAGCTTTCCTGTCTAATGTCTCATGTTTTACATCACTACAAAGTGGAAAAAAGAAAATAAATGGCTGAAATTGCAGCTGAATTCATTGTACCTGTTAACCCTTCATAAAATGTTGACTCCATGAGGCAGCACCCTATTGGGTATTAGAAAAAAGGGGCAAGCACAAGTATGCTGGAAGGTCAGCACGTGATCACTAAAAGTGATTTCCAGTCGTTTAAACTGGCATGGTCTGCTGACACAATCAGCAGTCTGACATACCCAATAACTAGAAGTTGTGCCATGTGACATTGGCTGTAAGGTTGAAAAATAAATAATGAAAGCCACTGTGTGCTTTAATCAGAGGACAGTTACCAGTTGTTTTCATTGTTGACTGTCCCATAAGTAGCAATTGTATTGTAGTGTTTGTTTTTCTTTGTCATATCTTTAACTGTAATAATTCATGGTTTGGTACTTCTATCCATTTTGCCTTTTCCCTTAAAGTAAATTCCTTTGTAGGTACAGTAACCATCTATCCATCCATTTATTTAACTAATTGAAGTACTGGGACTGACCCAGACAGCCTGACTACAGGTCCACATTGTATTGAAAAACTCATCAGAAACTTCAAAAGACTTTATTGGACATTTATCTTATCAAAAGATCTTGACTATATGTTGTTCTCCTCTCTTGCTAAATAAATCTTAGCCTGGAGAAGTCTATTAATTTTTTACATCAACAGTAAGATGTCTCGCTTACAGGTTTTCCAATGCTGTTATTTGTCTTAGTGTGTACCGTATATACTCGCGGATAAGTTCTCCCATGGATAAGTTGGGACTTGATTTTACCGTATAATTTCTGGTATTTTATAATGTCAGTTGTATAAGTTGAATGCAGAAAATTCACGGTATTGGTCCAAGACATTATGATATGCTAATGCCCATCTGAGAGAGAAACCACGGAGCACACTGCCTTTTTTTCTATGTATTGTGCTTACGTGACCACACGGTGATACCCAAACTATTCCGAAATGACATTTGCACTGATTTGTGTTTTTTGTATCTCACACCCTCTTACACCTTTATCGTAAGAGCATCCCTTATCTACGATGGAGCGTTCAATCAGAAGAAAATATGAAGCTGGTTTTAAATTAAAAGTGGTTGAAGTGACGAAAGAAATTGGTAACTGTGCTGCTGCAACAAAATTCGATTCATCTGGGAAACTGATGTGAGATTGGAGGAGGCAAGAAGATATAAAAAATAAACGTGTCACATTTTTGAATGGTTGTATAAGTCGGGGTCTGATTTTATGATCAATTTTTCAGTTTTCAAGACCCAACTTATACTTGAGTATAAACAATATATATACACAGGGAACTCCAGTTTCTGTATTATATCTTGCCTGAAAAAGGGGCCTGAGTTGCCTCGAAAGCTTGCGTATTGTAATCTTTCTAGTTGCCAATAAAAGGTGTCATTTTGCTTAACTTTGAACTAACAGAATAAATTTTAGGGCTCCACAGCGCTGGGTATATTTTGTGGTTATTTGTGTACATATTAGTTTAATCAACAAGAGAAAACAAATGGTAGTGTCTCCATTCAGAACAATAATATTATGAGAATAATATCCCTAAAACAAACATGGTTGTGAATAGTGTAACAAACTCCACTCTGAGTCATAGCAATGTTTGGGGCAGCCACCCGTATATTTGGTATCCTTGCTGCAAAGTTGTGAAAATGTAAACAGCACTGATGTGCACAAAACCGAGTCCAAAACAGAACTGAGGGAATAAGGAAAAGGTGGAGGCTTTTAAAGGGGAACACAGGAAGTGAGGTCAAAGGGGTCAGGCTCACAAGGGTCTTCAGCCATAGGTTCGAGCCCGGGCTTGACATCACAGGGGCTGGAGCCAGCAAGGTCTTCTTCCATAGGCTCGGACCCGGAAGTGATGTCAAGAGGGCCAGGTGTAATCTTCCGTGAATGGTCTGCAGTAAAGGGAGAAAAAGAGTCAGTGCACTCTGTCACATCCTGGTCTGATTCAGAATTGCCCTTACTCAAGCCCTTTAGCTGTCTCCCATGCGCACGTGTGTGACAAGGCCCCTCCCCTCAGCCCAGACCTGTCAGGTCGGGCGACCCTAATCGAGAGGTTGAGAACCTGAGAAAGAGCATCGGCATTGGTGTGAAGAGAGACCCGATGATGAATGAGCGAAAACTTGTACGGCTGGAGGTCAAGAAACCACCAGGTTTCCCGCGGATTCGACTCCTTGTGCAGGGCCATCCACTGTAAAGGTGCATGATCCGTGACAAGGGTGAATACCCGGCCCAACAGGTAGTACCTCAGCTGAGTAATTGGCCATTTAATCGCCAAAGCCTCCCTCTCCACCGCCGCATACCTGGTCTCCCGGTCCTACTGTTTCCAGCTCAGGAACATGATGGGATGTTCCACACCATCAATGCTTTGGCTCAGCACGGCCCCCAGGCCTGTCTCCGAAGAGTCCGTCTGGAAGATGAAAGGTAAAGAAAAGTTAGGTGCTTTCAAAATAGGTGCGGATGTAAGGGCCTGCTTCAAGTCACTAAATGCAGCGCCTGTCACTGTCTGGGACTTAAATCCACACCAAAGTTAAGGCTAGCATGTGAGCAAAGAGCGAGCGGGGCTGACTGGAAGAGGGATTGGGAACCCTGTCCTTCCACAGTTTCAGCAGGTTTACATGATAAACCCACTCCCTCGGCCGATGATTGGGTTGACTCACCAAATAGTCGACAAGTCCTTTCCTCTCCTTAACTTCGTAGGGACCTTGCCAATGGGCAAGTAACTTAGAGTGGGAGGTAGGTACTAGGACCATGACGAGATCTCCCGGGTGCAACTCCTGGAGAGACATACCACGGTCGTAATATCAGACCTGTGCTGCTTGTGCCTCTTCCATGTGACTTTTAAAAAGGGGCAGAATTTTACCAAATCTATCGCGTAATTGCGTGATATATTCCAATATATTTGTAGAGGGAAGAGCCTCTTCTTCCCATCCTTCTTTTAAGATATCTAATATGCCCTGGGTTTGTCGCCCATACAATAATTCAAAAGGGGAGAACCCCGTGGAGGCTTGTGGGACTTCCTGATAGGCAAAAAGGATGAGGGGGAGGAGCTGATCCCAATTCCTTCCATCCTCGTTGACCACCTTACAAAGCATTTATTTGAGAGTCTGATTGAGTCTCTCTACCAGACCGTCGGTTTGAGGATGATATGCCATGGTCTTTAGATGCTTTATTTTAAGTAACTTGGCAGTCTCCTTGAACGTCTCCGAGGTAAAAGGCATCCCTTGGTCCGCCAGGACTTCCTTAGGGATGCCATCACGCGCAATGACCCTTACTAATTCCTGTGCAATGGCTTTAGAAGTAGCTGAGCGCAATGGAACAGCTTCAGGGTATTTGGTAGCATAATCCTCGAAGACTAAAATGTACTTGTGTCCTCGGGCTTAGGGCTCTAGGGGTCCGACTAAATCGACCCCAATTCTGTGAAAGGGAACATCAATTAGGGGAATAGGAACGAGAGGAGCACGGTCCTTCCTAGGAATTTGTCGCAATTGACACTCCGGGCAGGAAGTGCAAAAGCGACGAATCTCCTCATTGATTCCCGGCCAATAAAAGTGGAGCTTGATCCATTCCAGGGTTTTCTTGGTACCCAAATGGCCACCTAGGAGGTGGGCCTGTGCTAACTAATAGACCTGCCACCGGACAGGATTAGCTGCAGCTTTCTCTCCTGTCCCTAATGCTCAGCTACACAATACAGAAGGTTGTTCTCTAACACAAAGTGAGGACTCTGTGGCATGGACTGGTGAGTGCGCTGGCCATTGACAAGGACCACTGCATTTTTAGCAAATTTAAGGGAATCGTCATTCCGCTGTTCCCTTCTAAATGAAGCCAGCGTTTCTCTAAATTGAAACTGTAAGAGGGAGAGAGGGTCCGGGCCGACGTCAAAGGGCATTGTTTCCTCCCATTCTGTCTCTGCGCTGGAGGATGACGTATCAGCTCGCGACAGTCCGGGAGTTGCCACATCACTCAGGGACGCCGCTTTGTCTCTCTCTGCCGGCTGGTTACACGGTGTGGAGGCGGCTTGAGATGGCTCATCTCCGTCTACAACAAGGCCTAAGTTAAACCCAGGAGTGGTATGTGTCTCACCGCTTTTTATTTTAGACCAGTCTCGCCCCAGTATCACTGGATGTGGTGGATTTGGTTGGACCGCCACAGTTAATTTCCGTACCGATCCCCTGCAACTGATGATACAGACCGTGGACCTGTACCAGCGGATTTCTCCATGGACACAGGTTATACTGGACTTAAATGTTAACCACAGTCACGGTAGCACAAATCGTAATGTTGCTGCCGGAGTCAAATAAGGCCCTGGTTTTGAACCTGTTTATGATCACCATGCCTGTGTGTGGGACCTCCAAGGGGTTCGTCAGAGCACACCAACCCCCGCTGGCGTGAGCTCTAGGTTTTGGGGTGGTTTGCTAGGATTAGGGACATACCCTGGCTGAGCTCGACTAAAGGACCATTCAGCTCCCCCAGGTTGCGAGGCCGTCCTCTGCGCCTCAGTGAGGTTCATTAGACCTTTCATATTAATAAAGTCTTTACCCCAGACAAGCTAGGCAAAGCCGCGGGGTAGTATCTCTAGGAGCAGGTAACAAGCCACCTGATCTACTATTTGGTAGGGAGTGTTTTCCCCTGGCCATAACCAATACCCTACTGCAGCCCATAAAGACCAGGTCTGCTTGTGGGTCGGCTGCTCTGGGTCGAGTCTCCACTGTCTTACTTTCTTCACCTGCCAGTCTTGGGTACCACTAGGTGGAGCTCGGGATTCTGCCTTCACAGGAAGACAGGCACTCTCCGCCGGGAGAGCATAATAAGCCCCCTTCGCCTCGCCCCTCTGGGGCAGCCCAAGTCTGTGAGCCCCTCCCGTACACCCCCTGGCCTGCCTGGGTTGTCCAGTCAAGTGTGCCGGGAGCGGAGCCCGCACTGGGTCCTCCTGAATCGTGGGACACCCTCCCCGCCTGAAAACTCTGCCCCGGTACGCTCCCACCTTGGTTCGTTGCAGGTCCTGTCCCCTTCTCCTCCGGGATCCAACCATCCTGCCGGCTACACCAGTGTCACAAACTCCACTCTGAGTCATAGCAAGCAGCCACCTGTATATTTGGTATCCTGGCTGCAAAGTTGCGAAAATGTAAACATCACTGATGTGCACAAAACAGAACTGAGGGAATAGGGAAAAGGTGAAGGCTTTTAAAGAGGAAGACAGGAAGTGAGGTCAAAGGGGTCGGGCTCACAAGGGTCTTCAGCCATAGGTTCGAGCCCGGATGTGACATCACGGGGGCTGGAGCCAGCAAGGTCTTCTTCCATAGGCTCAGACCCGTAAGTGATGTCAAGAGGGCCAGGTGGAATCTCCCATGAATGGTCTGCCGGAAAGGGAGAAAATGAGTCAGTGCATTCTGCCACATCCTGGTCTGATTCGGAATTGCCCTCACTCAAGCCCTTTAGCTGCCTCCCATGCGCACATGTGTGACAATAGCTTTCCCATGAATCATATTCTCATGTCATAAATCCCCTCCCGAATCAACCCACAATCTTGATTCATTAATAACACTTTCAAAATGATCTCTCTAATGAACTTATAATTATCTTAGCTATGTCAAGCTGCTGTTTAATCTTATTATATAATATTTTATATGGCAACTCAATTTTCTAACCACATATCAAATACTTGCTACATTGGTTCATATTTACAGAATTTTGCTTTAAGGCACATACAGTTATGAAGATAAAATTAAAAGAATGAGAAAGCACAACTTTTTTTCTAAGTGGCAAATAAGTACTCTGACATATAGCTTTACTCTTTAGGTATCCTATTTAGCACTTGCTGCCATTGTCTCCTTTCACAAAATGTGATGGCTGTTTATCTTATACTTTGAATTGGCTTATTTAGTATTCATTTTATAGAGCTTTGTAAAAATTGTCATATTGGAACAAATGTACGCAGTGAAAAAAGCTAAACAGATTAATACTTCTTTTTATTTTTTATTAATACTGTAAAAGGATGGAACACCCTCATGGCATTCATTAACACCCAGAATAATGGCAAAAAAGAGAAAAGCACACAAAATTGGTCAGTTTATTGCCGCAATGCAAAAGATTCTGAGAAACATCACAGTCACAAGTGTCTACTTGAATTAATTTATTTTGCAAGATTACTAAGTCCTGCCCAGGGTTTGGACATGGAGACATTGGTTTTGTGACTTCTGGAGTGGTTCCAGCCAAGTTTACCTTTTTTTAGTGCACTCTTAAGAGTTTGTGTTATTATTATTATTTTTTTTTCGTTCCAGAGACCTGGATAGAAACAGCACGTTCACACGTTTGGGAAGACAGGAAATAGGAGAGACAGGCTTGTAATTGTTAACTTTGGATGGATTGAGTGTTGTTTTATTGGAAGGTGGGGTTATCAGAGCATGTTTGAAGATGGGAGGAAATGTGCTTACACTGAGTGAGGTGTGAATGATGTTCACTTAGACCTTCTACAATGAGGCAGCTTTAAGTATCATCTTAGGCGCTGTTCACACTACTACATTTTCATTAAAAAATGCAGATATTAATTTCCATTTTCACCTTTTGTCCACACTACCCAATGTTTTCAACCCGTTTTCACATGCCTGTGTTTTTGAACACAACCATCAGAGTGGAAGATGGAGAGTTCTTCCAGTATCACCTGCAATCCACCTACGATTCTGCCGCTGTGAATTGAGCGCAATTGTCAAAACAGAGGGAAAGGGGTGGGATTTAATCCAGGCTGTAGCCAGCAGTATGCATGTAAATTGTGTTTTGTGCAGTTTAAATACTTCATATGTACACAAAAGTCACTACTGTTTTGTGATAAATCCTGTGGCCAGTGGTACTACTATCCCTTCAAGGATTTTTCTACAAATATGTGGCAGCCCAGTGTAGGAGAAAGTCTAGGTCATAGACATTTTCTGCTATTTTACTGTGGATGGATATCTTTTTGTAAACAATGTGAAAGCATTGGTGTGGAGAAAGATTGTTTTAGTTTAAAAATGCTCTTTTTTAAATTAAAATGTATTAGTGTGGACGTAGCCTCAGAGTCAAGCCAGAATCACCTCCAAAAAATCAGTGCTAGCTCCACTTTTTTAACAGGGAGAGCAGTTTCAACATTCTACAGTGAACTTTGTTTCTTCTGAAACCTTTAAAGGACCAGGTCTCTTAGCTGTTTTCTCTCTTCGTTCTTCCAATTTGGAACCATATGAAGACACCAGGAAGGTCACATTTGGCCTGCAAGATGGTCCCCTTTTCCAATCCAAACCAGGAATCACATGCTTCTGTCTTTTGGCCAGAAGATACTCTGTTCTCCTGTTAGCCCTCTGTGGTATCTGTCTCTTGGCACATCCCAGGTGGCACACCATCTACTGTCCTACAGTAACATTACTTTTTTTTATCCCAGGTGGAACCGGAACCTCTTTCTCTGTCTGTCCTCTACATTGACACCCATGCCATTGTCCTACCAGGGCTGTACTGCCCACGCTGGCAGTCGTATAACCAGTACGGGTTTTCCTTCCTCTCTCTCTCTTTCAGACCGCAGTCCTGTGCCTTTTCTCCCTAACAAGCTTGTGTACACCAAACTAACAATCACAGAAGCAGTAATCGACAGATGAAACACATTTACAAAGTATCAAGCAAACAATCCATCCATTGTCTAAAACATTTTTTCCGTTTCACAGTCATGGGGAGCAAAGGTCTAACCTGATAGCAATGGACACAAGGCAGTAAGCAAGCCTTGGACATGATACATTTTCTTTCATACCAGGCCAATTTAAAATGAACAATGAATCTAATATGCACATTTTTTGGGGTATTTGTGAGAATACATTAATGAAGAACATACAGGCATCTCAGAAATTCATCAGGTCAGGAATTAAACGCAGATTCCTAGAGTTCAGAGTGAGTAGCACTAAACACTGTCTCATCATACTGGTCCAAAACATATCATTACTTAACTTCTTCTTAATCCATTTAGGCCTGCACAGAATTTAAAAGGGGTCATGTCTAATCTGTAGGTCACACTCATATAAACTCACATTCATTGACATAGGGCCAGTTAAATAGTAGCCAATCAAACAACACACTCATCACATCTTTAGGCTGTAGGGAGAAAACCCATGTAAATACACTGTAGAAGATCAGCCCGGCTACAGACAGACACACAGACCAACAATGTCCAGAACACACACGTTTATTTTGTTCTTGCACAACACACAGTGCACCAATCACCAGTAAAGACTCAGAGTCCTCTCTTTCTCTTTCTCTCCTTCTGCCGCCTCTACTCCTCACTAGCAAGCTCAGTCCTCTTCCACCCGACTCTGGCTCACTTGCTGGAGTGAGGCGGCCTCTTTTATAACTCACCCAGTAATGCTCCAGGTGTTCCTTGATCAAGTTCCAGCCTGCATAGGAATCCGGCTCCTCTTCTGCCAGCACTTCTTGGCGTGGCGGAAGTGCTGAAGACCACGGCTCCGGAACTGTCTAGTCCCGTGGCCCTGATGTAAACCAGGGGGGTTGCTTTCTTGTGTCCCGGGGAAGGTGCTGATGGTGATATGTCCACTCCCCCAGTCCTCTCCTCAAAAGGGCGTCCTGACCGGGCAAGGTCCCCGGCCGTCTATCACAACACAGGGAATATATACACTCCACACAAACGGAAACTGAGCAGGGATTTGTGCTGTTCGATCTGGGAGGCAACAGTGCTAACCCCTGAACCCTGCCTCTCTCTGGCTTCTTCAGCTTCTTGCAAAAATCTCCTTTAATGGGCCACCAAACACTGTGACTGGATCCTGAGCGAAATGTGCACTTTTATATTTACAAAGCAGTTTTTCATATTTTTTTCATTAGGTTTCAGATAATTCTGCCTTTAATTAAAAGATAGCTGCAAGACATAATTTCTATACTGTTCATTAGAAAGTACAAACTGGTAGGAAATAACCATACTTAACCTTAGCTAGCAGCAACAATTGTTCCTTAAATGCCCCCTGTACTGGAGTTTTAAAATGATTATTCTCCAAACCATTCTTATTATTTTATAATATGGTTCAAATTGGCCTTTTTCCTTTTTTTTGGGAACCTAGCATGTCCCCTTTGTACTATTATGCCATTTTCTCATTCCCACTGCTAAAATGTAACTGGATTTGAGTAGCTGGATTCAATTCAGCTGGCAGTATATGTACATTTTTCTCTATTTTCAGAACAAAGGTTCATTCTTAAAGGCTCAAAAACTGGCTGTGAACTGTTGCAGCGAAAATGTTTTCAGAGAGCTTCCTGATTTGCTTGGGGTCTTATCTTTGAAGTTGTTTAAAAGTGAGCCAGAGGTAGATGCTGCTTGTACAGTGAAGAGTAGTACAAAAAAAAAGAGAAACCAAGATGTAGAGATTAGAGTCAGTTACAGACGAAACAATGCTGCGCAGGCCAGAAATGAAAAAATAATCTGTCTAAATGTATGGCATCATATTAGTGATAGCAGCACCAGCAGAAAACGATCTTCATGTTAAATTAGACATTTAAGAAGTCATCTATGCAAGCGTATTGTTCTTGAATGTTTTTTTCAATTATTTATCAGGCACATAATAATAATAATAATAAGGAGTTGCATTGATATAAATAACATTATTACTTTCTAGGATACTGAGTTTGAATTCTGTGTCGGTGGCTAGTTAAATGGGCTCTGAATGTTTTTTTCCTAGGACAGCCTGGGATTTCCTCATTTTTGTTAGTATTGCTGCCTTGCAGTAAGGAGACCAGGGTTTGTGTCCCGGGACCTCCCTTCATGGAGTTTGCATGTTCTCCCCATGTCTATATCGGTTTCCTCCATATGCTCCAGTTTCTTCCAACTGTCCAAAGACATGCATATTAGGTGAATTCTTGGCACTATATTGGCCCTGGTTTGTGTTTGGTGTGTGTGTGTGTGTTTGCCTCGTGATGGACTGGGGCCCTGTCCATGGTTTGTTGCTGCCTTGCATCCCATGCTAGTTGGAATAGGTAGGCTCCAGCACCCCTCATAACCCTGGTCTGAACTGGGTGGGTTAGAAAAATGACAGGAATTATGGCTGTATGTGAGTGTGGGTATGTGGGCTGGGTGATGAACTGATATCCATCCAGGGCTTACCTTTGCCAGGCACCCAGTTTTGCTAAGATGCTGCTTTTGCCTGTTCACAACCTTGAATTGGATTAGACAAGTTTAAGAATATTATGTCAATGTCAGTGTCAATTTATTTATTGAGCACATTTAAAATCACATCAGTAATGCTATAGAAAAAGTGCTTTACATTAAAACATATGCTAAACATAAATAAAATAAAGAGAACAAAATACAATAAAACACAAAACATCTAGCAGTAAATTGAAAACAAATAACTAAGAGGAGGGAGCCATCTGTATCACTGAAGGTCACGGGGAACTAGAAAATGAAAATGCATCTTCAATCTTCAATTGAAGGGGAATCCATAATGTAATAAGATAAAGAACCTCCACAGATTAGGTGCAGCAGCTGCAAAAGCCCTGTACCCCTTAGTTTTGCACTTAGTAAGAGGGACCACAAGAGAAAACTGACCGGTACATCTAAGCTTTTTTGGATGGCAGGTGTATAACACACAATTCAGATAAATAGACTGGAGCCTACCCATGTAATGATTTAAAAACCAGCAGCAAATGTTTTAAATCAATTGTAAAGCTAACTGGCAGCCAGTGTAAATAGGTTAAAATTGGAGATACAGAGGCAAACGTTTTTGTTTCAACCAAAAATGCAGTAGCATTCTGAACCAGCTGCAACCAGTGTATCAGGGATTTACAAACCCCAGAATACAATGAGTTAGAGTATTCAAGCTGAGAAAAGATAAAAGCACGAGTAACTTTCTCAAGATCCCTAGGAGATAAGAAGGGCTTGACCTGGGCTAAAAGATGAAGCTGGAAAAAGCAACTCTTGACCACAGAATTAACCTGTTACTATCAAAAATAACCTCAAGATTCCGAACTTAAGGTTAGCAAAAGTCCATGAAAGACACAAGAATTTCAAAAGCAATTGAGCTTTGGCTATAGTGCCAGCTATCAGCACTTCTGTCTTATTTTTATTTGGACTGAGAAAATTGTTAGCCATCCAGGATTTTAGTTCTACAGTTCTTAGATGATTGTGCAGCCGATTCATTGCAGAGCTGCACACAGGAATATTAACCTGTGTTTCATCAGCAATACAGTGAAAAGAAAAACTAAACTTCCTAAAAATAGCTTCTATAGGATGAAGATATATAGAAAATAAAATAGGACTCAAACTGGATCCCTGAGGAACACCACATTTAACAGGAGCAGTAGACAAAAAAGAGGAATTGAAAGTCACTGAAAAGTGTCTACCAGTAAGATATGATCTGAACCAGTTAAGAGCAGCCCCTTTAAGCCCCACCAGATGCTCAAGCCGCAACAGCAAGATCTTATGATAAATAGTGTAGTAGTGTAGACTGCTGCTCCACCTGAGTCAGTAATAAGAGAGATATCATTATATACTTTCAGAAGGGCCATCTTAACACCATGATAATGCCTAAAGACAGACTGGTAGATCTCAAATAAATTATTGGAGTTAAGATGAATAACGAAGTAATTATAAATAAATCTTTTTAATATTTTAGTCAAAAATGGCAATTGGGAAATCAAGCGAAAATTAGCTAACAATCTAACTCTGCCTTTTTAAGATAAAGTCGCTCCACTGCATGTTTGAAAAATGAAGGCACAACCCCCTCACTAACAGAACCATTTATAATATCCAACAATACTGGGCCCAGGACATCAAAAGCCTCCAGTAAGAGGCTTATAATTGCAAAGGTCTGCAAAATTAAACTCATAAAAAATGTTTACATTTTGAATAGTTATTTTTATTTGCATTCATGAACACAATAAAAAGATGTAATTAGAATGTTTCCATCACATCACATTTACGTACAAAGCTGAAAGAAAATTTTATTAAAATTTAACAAAGTACACCATTTTTTTCAGCATACATTACTGTTTTAAAGCTTCTCTAGTTTTTGTCACCTCTTAGTTTTTTTATTCATCCAAAACGTAATTTGGGGGCCTGTCGTTTGTACACTTTTTCTGCTGTGCCACTATGAATCACCCTACAGTAGTCTGTCATTAGACAGACATCCCAATATCCCTAGCATCTTCTTCCCATGTCCTTGATGGAATCTTTCACCCTATTTTTCACTCACTGCTCCAAGATTTTTAGGAAACAATTCCAAATGCAAATCCAAAACGTAAACTTTTCAGATTCTTGTTGCAATCCAATCCCTAAAACTTTTCTTTGTAATTTGGATATTTATTGTTATCTAAAGAAATCGGTTCTTTGAAGGATACCTAAGCCTCGGGTCATTCATCACACCATCATATTCTGCTTCTCAAGTCAGTTTTGTAATATCAAGTCCAGCCTAAATTAGCATCAGACAAATGCGGAAACGTTTGGCTCGAACAGGCATTTCCTTGTGATTGGTCTTTGACAAACTCCTTAATTTATCCCTATTTAATATGAAGGGGTGGTAGCAGCACTTTCTCTGGATCCACCAAGCAGGTCTAATGATGGTTTTGGCACCAAGCTGCAGCTTTTTTTTTTAGCTGGCCTTTCCTTCTGAACCCAGTGTGGCTTTGTTGTCCCACTCGCAGAGAAAACATAGGAATCATGTATGCCCGGACTGCTGCGCCAATAAGATACACAGAAATGTATTTTGTGAAAAAATGTTGTGAAAGGGACAAATGATTTTTGAACCCTAACCCTAACCCTAAAATATATAAAAATCACATGAAATAATTAAAACAAGTTTATAATCTATACCTGTGCATTATTATTGTGATAAACATCTTTATAAAAATTCACTTACATAATTTTGGATTCCGGCAACAGTTTTAGAGCTACCTCAAACAATTCCATGACAAAAGTGAGTTCCCACTGTGATATTTATCAATTTTCATTAAAATTCGCCATGCTGCATGATCATATGTAATCCCTCATGCTTGCATGGATGTTCTCCAGCCTTACACACCATGCTGTGATATTTATAAGCGTACAGTAAGACTCCACATACAATGCGATCCCACTTAACACAGCATGCCGGAATGCATGATTGAAATACAGATTGTGCCCAATAATTGCAATTGCCAACTGCACATCACTGCGTAGCACACTGAAGCACAGAAGTATTGCAGTCCATTTGCAAACCAATTAAGTTGCAATCCCATTTAGCGTTTGAAGAGAAAGGAAGGAGAAGACAAGTGCATCCAGTTAAAAGATTAAAGATATGACTGTGCAATGGAAAAGGCAGATAGAGCTTCGAAAGAACTACTTCATTAACCAGTGTGCTCTCCTGTTCTGTGAATACAGAAAAGAAGCATTAATGCACCTCCTGCAATGTGACTATTGTGCTCCAGGAATTTCTTTTAACAGTCCAAAGTACTGTTTATTCAGTGGCTAATGCCCTTTTCTACCAGCCACCACTCCATTTTATTGCAGATGTCGTGCAAAAGGGTTGTTTCCAATATTTGCAAAATACCCAGACAGAACTAAAGTATAACCGTTCTGAATTAAAATTGTATATAAAGCACTATCACAAAGCAGAGACCGTCCATGGGCAACATATTACTTGTTAAGGGCATAATATACAGGAGGTATGATAGTACAGGCTGAAATGTGTCTATATACGGCAGTGGACGGTGAAATAAACATGAACTGAGAAGTGAGACATTCGTCAACTGCAAGAGAACATGACTTACATTTTAAAATCTCCATTTGTGGTATAAATTGAAATAAATGCTTCAGGTAGTTTTTGGCCTATTGATGTTCCACAAGTGAAGTTGCAGGGGTGTGTAATGAGCTGTTACTAGCTAATCACATGATCTCCGCTGTTTCACCTCTTTGCCAATAAGGGAGCTGTTATCTCATTTTATCATGCTTGTTACTTCACTCCATCCAATTACACACTTTATTGGAAAATAAACCCTAAGCAGAAAAAGTAAATACAAAGTTTGTATCCAGTGCCAGAATGTTGTTTCTGTGTAACTCACACTTTTCTTCCTTTACTCTGCTTTTCATTACATATTACAAAGGTGTACAGATAAGGTAGATATGTGATTCCTTAATGGTGTGATGCAATGTGACATGTGTGTGAGTGTGGGTGTGCGTTCAGTGGCCTCTCTGATGAACTGATATCTCTTATAAGGTTTGATTCCTGCCTGCACCTGATGCTGCCAGCAACTTGAATTAAGTGGGTCTGAGAATGTTACTAAAGGTTACTAAAGTGTCATTTTTTCCTTCTTAATGTATTCAGTGCTTAGACATCTATATCTATATCTTGTGAGAAGCAGCCCGGACACAGACAGACGGACATCGTATTTTTACCCAACACATGTTTATTATACATATTTACAATTTATCGTTGCACAAACCCAGTGCCTCCACCAATTCCCCAAAGTCCAGGCCTCTCTTTCCAGTGCCTCTTTCCTTCAGGCTGCCTCCACTCCTCTCCTCTCTTGTCCACTTCCACCCGACTCCAGTCATCGTTTGCAGGGAGGCGGCCCCTTTTATACACGCCCGGATGGGCTCCAGGTGCTTCCCGGCACTCCTTCGTGGACACTCCCCTGTGTGGCGGAAGTGCCAACTGTGCTCCCAGAAGCCCTCCGGGTGTCCCCAGTCTTCTTCCCCCCAGCACTTCCGGGTGTGGCAGAAGTGCTGAGGTCCAGGGCTCTCCAGGCACTGGGGCGCCCCCTGGCGGTGACCACGGGCCCCTACAGGGTTGAGATTCCCAGCTCTGTACCCGTGGCCCCCAAAGGAACCAGGGCGGTCGCCCCCTCGTGGTCCGGAGGAGGCATGAATCCTCCTCCTGTCCTCCTGGGCGTCCTGGCTGGGTTCCACCCCCAGCCGCGTGTCACAATCTTTATATATCTAAAATCCGACATCTGTCTGTCTGTCTGTCTTTTTATGAGAGAACTACTTAACAGATTTATATCAGGGTTTTTTTCTATAATTTGCTTGAACATTCCAGTTGATTTTGTGACTTCTCTCATTGCGCTATGTATCATAGTTCACTTGCAGTACCGATTTATTAGCACGAATCCGAGAGACACGCAGCAGGCCGAGGGGGGGCAGGGCCCTCCTCACTCATGTGCCAGCCTCGCTCACGTGCCAGCCTCGGGACGTACCTTACATCCGCTTAGTTAGCAAACGAGAGAACTAATTAATGGATTTAGATTGGGTTTTTTTCTATAATTTGCTTGAATATTCCGGCTGATTTTGCGACTTCTCTCAGCACACTAAGAATCATAATTCTCTTGCAGGAACAATATGTTTGCATTAATACGAGACAGAGGGTGCGGGCTGATGGGAGGGGGAAGCATGACGTCAGGAGTAGGGAGCCGGGTGGGGCCCTCCTTGCTGTCTGTTTCTATATATATAAAATCCAACAATCTGTCTGTTTGTCTGTTTATGTGTCTGCTTTTCATGAGAGAACTACTTAATGGATTTAGATCAGGTTTTTTCCTATAATTTGCTTGAACATTCCAGTTGATTTTGTGACTTCTCTCATCACATTAAGTATCATAGTTTACTTGTAGTACCGATTTATTTGCGCAAATCCGAGAGACAGGCTGCTGGCCGAGTGGAGGGGGACAGGGCCCTCATCGCTCACACACCATCCTCCGTTTGAATCACTCTACCTCTCACCACGTGTTGGAGCTTACCTTGCCTCTGCTTAGCTAGCGATACCTGTTTCTTCAACAGACATTATCATTTACAGGTTGTTATGGAGTAACGTTTGATGTTTTTGAGTGAGAGATCAGAGCTATGTGTGTTTTAGAGGGTAGCTGCTGATTGCCAGAGATATCACGGCCACATACTTTTCTCTCCACATAGGGGAACGCTCTCCCATCAGAGCTGAACACGGTCAGATACAGTGCCAATGTTTGACGTTGGAGCGTACCTACCTTACGCTTGGCCAGAATTACATTTTTTTTTTAAATTAATTTTTAAAGTTTGTCCTGTTCCACTACTACGTGGGTGGAGCAGCAGGGGACAACTAGTATAAAATAATTTGCACATAATCCTCTTTTTTTCTAAATGTTTTATAGGTTAATGATGACCATTAATATAGTCATTTGTTGATTTAAGCAAGTTAAGCCACTGATTGTGGCCCCTAGAAAGAAGCCACTAGAAAGTAATAGAAGATGGCCCTAGGTCTTCCAATGCCTCTTCCTGCCCTGAAAGTAGCTCTCAGCTCAGGCTTACAAATGGCTTTCTTTGGCCATTGAGCTTGGAGTTGAGAGTTGAGTGAGAGACAAGGGCATGATTGGAAGAGAGGCATGCGTTCATGTGCTGGCACTCTGGTGGGCAAGATCATAAGCCACCCCACCATTTCAAAAGACAGAGACAGAAAGAGAGATTTAATACCTACTAGAAACACACAGAGAGGTCAGCATATTTATTGTTTTGTTCATAATTCCTTGTACGTCATGTTTTCCCTTTGTTCATTTCTCTCCTGTGTGCCTTATTCCCGTTCATTGCAGTTTGGTCTCCCTGTTTTGTATTTTGGAGTTGTCACCCACACTACAATTGTGGAATATGACATATATTAACACACAAACTTTACTTTCTTTTACAGCATGTGCAATATTTATTTAAGTAATTATTGATAATACAGCATACTGTCACAGACTCTTTCACTCTCTAATTGTTAAACAGATAGTGACCAATAAGAATTCAACTACATACATTTTTAAGAAATGACAAAACTTTGATCTTTGTGAAAGTGTTCTGTTTTAAGTTAGCACAGGGATATGGTCTTGTCAAGCCAACTACATTTCTCTTTACTAGCATAATGTGTTCCTGAAAAACTAAGAAGGTGAACTTTCGAAATTTCACTATCAATTTTAATGGGGAAAATATGTATGCAGTCCCAAAATGGACTCCCATTTTTCTAAAATAACACTAAATGCCATTTAATTTCCTTTACAAGAAATACAATCACTTTAATAATTATTAGTAGTTATCAAAACACATCCTAAAGAAGCATTACAGTTCATTAATGACCCAATAATACAGCAGTGTACCTTTTCCCATTAATCTTGTTTGTAGCTACTGTATTAGAAACCCTACATTTATTATACATATGCTAACAAAACATGATGCTCATTGTATATTGTATGTACACCATATTTGTCCTTTTAATAAAAAACAAACAAAGCAATAGCAAAAATCAGTCATACAGTAAAGAAAAAAAAGAGCAGCCTCAATTGCTCAGTTGAGAACGAAAACTAGAGGTGGGGGTGGGTGTTGGGGGGGGCACCACTTCTGTGGGTTGGTTGGTGAATGTGGCATTGAGTGAGAGAGTGATGGACAAGGGAAAAGATAAGGAGGAAGATGTTCCAAATTTTTCAAAATCTATTGGAGAATAATCCATGTCTCCTGTCTCTTTCTCTTCCATTACAATGGGAGGGATGAAAGAGGCCAGGATTTGAAGGTGAAGTGCTCAGATATGGCAGTGGCAGGAGTGGCAGCAGCAGCTGCAGGTGGATCACCTGCATGAAAGAATGATAAAATGCTGATCTGCTTGTATCTTTCTTTACTAAGGCTACTTTTAGCACTGAATAGTAAATGCTACATTGATTCTTGTAACTGTGAAGAAGATGCCTCATAATTCAAAATAAGTATTAAATGGAACCCTCATAGAAGTGAAAACTCATATCTTGAATCCTTTTATTTCAGGAGATCCCTTCACCTCAATATGATCACACACATTGTATTTTGACATAACCAAGTCACATTATTCCAGCTTCCTATGTTAGTCGATCAGACAACAATAAAAAAATGCCATTTTAAAAACCACAAGATGAACCTACACTAGACAGAAAAACAAACAGACATTAAATGCTTAGAAAAGGTAAATACACAAACATATTTTATGCCAACTTGCAACAATCATGTCCATATTTGTACAACAACAACAAACTTACAGTTAAGTACTGCAATTAGTACATGCGTCCTTTAACAAACGTCAAGTGCCCTGCAGTGCTGTAGGTGATTTTTGTGAGCAATATTTGTCTGAAAGTGATAGTGGTAGTAATGTCACGTGTGCAAGAAACACTATCAAGTAGCAAGCACCTAACCCTCCTATTGTGTTTGGTTTCTAGCAGTCAATCAAACTTTATTTAGTATGAAGCTTTTCACAGAACACACAGAGACAGAGAGTTTTACTAAGCAAAAGCAAATATAATTCTAAGCATCAACAAACAGTTAAGTGAAATGGCATTGACAGTTTATTACTTCCATGAATTTAAAGAATATAATACTGCAATTCATGAGACTCTTTAGAAAATCAACATGAGTGGATTTTCTCCAAAATTGTTCTGAAAATAAGCCAAATTAATCTCAGAGCTTCTTGGTGTACCTTTCCTTTTATAATAATATATCTTCTACTGAAGAGCAAATTTCATATTCCAAAATTAAATAAGATCTCAAGATACTGAAAAACCATTAATACACGCAACAGCCGAAATCATATTTCATTTTTCTACCCAACATCTGGTATCCTTGTTCTTTGGTTTTGATGGATTTAGGATTTACAAACAATGACATAATAAAAAAAAAATCATTTGTCCAAGCACTGTGAAAGCAGTGGGTACTGGCACCTTTGTTTTGGCAGAAGTCATAATTGGGCATTACAGGTTGGCAGGTTTTTACAGTATATTAGTAATGTTTTGAAGGCTAGAATCGGTTTGCGTCTGTTGCTTAATTCTCTAAACATACATCTGATTGAACATAACAGTGAGGGGACTGTATTTTTGTTATATTACTCTTAAAGCTGAATATTCACACAAGTGTTTCCTCATCAGTTCCAGTGTCAATAGCCTGGTGAATGTGCCTGTGTACCATCTCAGTGACTGACAACTCCACCACAGTTGATTCCTACCCAGTCCAACAATGACTGTTCAATTTAAACTGGAAATATGTCTCTACAATTAACTGGCCATTGAGACCTGCCTTTTGCACATTGTTAAAAAGATAGCCTTCACCCCCCTGTTACTCTGTGGTAGATGTATAAGAATCTGATGATCATTCCATTCACATCTATAGACTTTAATGGAAGAAATACTTTAAGTTTTAAGACGTTATTCTGGTTGAATTTACTGTACAACACTAGATGGCTGACGCAGGTTGGCATTAGAAAGTTTCTGAATTTTCTGCTTCTGCTTCAGAAACTCAAGTGGCTTACAAGGACATACCGTAGTTGAAATGTCTATTTTGACACGCTCGATCAGTTTCTTTCTGTCTTTTTTATATCTTTGAAATATTTTAACAATGCCTGCTTAGCACAGCATTGATATTTTTTTTCATTGTTACGATAACAGCAGTATCTAGTACACTTAAAAAAAAAATCTGTTGTGAATACTATTTAGTATTTTTCAAGGTAACTGTTTATTCTCATCATTATGTTTATAGCTTTGTTCTTTCTGTATTTATTTATTTATTTATTTTTGTATGTACAAATGTGCTTTTCTGTTTCGCTCTGATAAAAGTCAAAGTCAAGATATGCTGTGTTTTCATTTGATCAGAAATTTACTATTAAGCTGTAGTCAATTGGAAAGCCTCCAGCCTGGTGTTTTGATATAGTATTTTCAACTAATGTTGCAAGGTCAATAGTTTGTTTGAAGAATAGTGCTTGATGCCATGCACATGAAGTTTGAGAAATTTCAAGGCTTTCTATGCCATGCCTGCAATTGTGTGGGCACTGTTCAGTTAGATAGATTCAGGTACTTTAGCCATCACCAGCTGAGGCTGAAGGTTTCGCCAATGCAGGATTTAAAAGCAAAAAATTTCGATTTGATTTTTGTGCATACTGTATGGTTATGTGAAAAAGGAAAAGAAAAAATTGCCCTTTCAATCATTTATTCAACAAAAATATTATTAGATGTATTGGTGAAAAAGTAAGTACACCCTTGGCCTCAGAATCTGGTTTCCCCCATATACCAGAAATTATTTCTTGTAGGCACTTTGAATACCGGCCCACCACTTCCTGACATCGGCTTTGTGACATTTTGAACCATTCCTCCATGCAAAATTCTATCAGTTGCAAGATGTTTGTGGATTTTCAAATCCTCCACAACATTTCAATGGGATTCATATTAGGGTTTTGACTAGGCATGTCTATAACCAGCGTTATGCGCATCTGAGGGTTGCCTTCAGGACTCATCTGAGGTAAGCATTACCACTCTATGACATGAGGGGTCATTGTTGGCAACGGTATGTGTCTTTTTTCATGCATAGTTCAGAGAAACCACCCAATGAGGGAACTGACTTCTGATCCAGAAACCATAAAACCAAGATGTTCCTGTCTCACTCTAGGAAGAGCAGACGGCATGATGAAGCTCCAACATGTGACCACCTTATAGAGCCTTGATACACTTACCAGCCCTACCAGTCAATATTGCTTTTTGTGTCCTTGTGATATGCACTTTCGAGCGCCTGCTAATTTTCATGACTTATCAGTTATTAATAGGGGCAACTTGGTTTGTGTCCCAATATTTCTTTTTCTGTTTCTTCTTTTTCAGGCATTGCTTTGTGGATATGCTTCCGATTATTATCGTGTTGAATAATACATTTCTGGTTCAATGTTAACTTTCAGAGAGATGGCCTCAGAATCTTCATTAGCACACTTTGATATGATGCAGAATTCATTGACTGCCATCAAGTATCAGGATGAAATCCTTGGACCCATTGTCAGTCCTTACGCTTGTGCAGTGGGTCTTGGGTTCCTCCTGGTACACAGCAATGCCTGGCTCTTGTGGCGAGAATATGGAGGCAGTTCCTAGATGATGAAGGAATTGATATCATTGACTGGCCCCCACGCTTGCCTGACCTAAATCCAATAGAACACCTCAGGGACATTATGTTTCGGTTCATCCGACGCCACCAGGTTGCACCTCAGACTGTTCAAGAGCTCAGTGACGCCCTGGTCCAGATCTGGGAGTAGATCCCCCAGGATACCATCCGTCGTCTCATTAGAAGCATGACCCGACGTTGCCTGGCATGGATACAAGCACGTGGGGGCCATACAAACTACTGAGTACGATTTTGAGTTGCTGCAATGAAATTTCAGCAAAGTGGAATAGCCTGCCACATCATTTTTTCACTTTGATTTTCGGGGTGTCTGAATTCAGCCCTCTGTAGGTTGATAATTGTCATTTCCATCTAACTATGCATCCTTTCGTTCCTAACACATTAGATAGATAGATAGATAGATAGATAGATAGATAGATAGATAGATAGATAGATAGATAGATAGATAGATAGA
Organism: Erpetoichthys calabaricus; assembly: GCF_900747795.2. Taxonomy (NCBI): domain Eukaryota; kingdom Metazoa; phylum Chordata; class Cladistia; order Polypteriformes; family Polypteridae; genus Erpetoichthys; species Erpetoichthys calabaricus. The sequence goes on along the minus strand of NC_041403.2, from coordinate 71,256,555 downwards.
TAGATACTTTATTAATCCCCAAGGGGAAATTCACATACTCCAGCAGCAGCATACTGATAAAAACAATATTAATTAAAGAGTGATAAAAACACAGTGCAAGTTAAAAAGTGTCCTGCGGTGGGTTGGCACCCTGCCCAGGATTGGTTCCTGCCTTGTGCCCTGTGTCGGCTGGGATTGGCTCCAGCAGACCCCCGTAACCCTGTAGTTAGGAATATAGCGGGTTGGAAAATGGATGGTTGGATGGAAGTTAAAAAGTGCAAGGTGGAGAGTGCAAGGCAGGTATAACAGTCAATAACATTGTATAATGTTACCGTTAAACCCCGGAGGAATTGAAGAGTTGCATAGTGTGGGGGAGGAACGATCTCCTCAGTCTGTCAGTGGAGCAGGACATTGACAGCAGTCTGTCGCTGAAGCTGCTCCTCTGTCTGGAGATGACACTGTTTAGTGGATGCAGTGGATTCTCCATAATTGATAAGAGCCTGCTGAGCGCCCGTTGCTCCGCCAAAGATGTCAAACTGTCCAGCTCCATGCCTACAATACAGCCTGCCTTCCTCACCAGTTTGTCCAGGCGTGAGGCTTCCCTCTTCCTTATGCTGCCTCCCCAGCACATCACTGCATAGAAGAGGGCGCTCACCACAACCGTTTTAATAGAACATCTGCAGCATCTTATTACAGCTTACAGCACAGTAACCTCAAACCATAACATTTTCACCACCATGCTTCAGAGCTGGTATGCGGTTCTTCTCCAGAAGTGCTGTCTTTGATTTGTGTGTGTGATGGTTGGCCAGGAGCAATACCCGGCCAGGACTTTATCTACTCCAAGACACTAGAGGGCAGCCCCCCTGGGTTGTTACCGCACCATGGATCCCTGCAGGGCATGTCGGGACTTGTAGTTTGGAACAGCATTGTTGGGCTCCATGGGCGCCGCCAGGGGATGCTGCAGGTGCTGCTGGGTCCTTGGAGTAACTTTTTCCGCCAAACCCAGAAATGCAGCCAGAAGAAGGTCAAGAAACACCTGGAGCACTTCTGGATGTGCTATAAAAGGAGCTGCTTCACCACCAATCAGGGAGCCAGAGTTGAGTGGTGGAGGACAAAGCTTGCGAGGAGGAGTGGAGGCAGGGAAGAGAAAGAAAAAAGTAGTGGGGAGCGAAGAAAAAATGCTTCCCCACTGAAGAAAAAACATGTGTGCTGTGTTGAAGTTGTGTCTCAGCCTGTCTGTGTCAAGGTTGAAGGAGCTGTACGCCCCCTGGTGGATCACATATCTACTGTTACTGTGGCCAAGCAACTCAATTTTTGATTCATCTGTCCAGAGCACATTGTTTCAGAGGGCATGGTCTTTTTATTATTATTATTATAATTATTATTATTGCCTATATGTCCAATTGCAAACTGCATTCTTGCTCTAATGTTCTTTTTGTACATCAAAAGCTTTTTCCTGGCACACTTTGCATGTCAAATTTGTACAATCTCTTTCTGATTATACATGCATGCACTTTGATAACTGCTGCAAAAGTTACTTGCAAATTCCTTGATGCAATTTTGGAGACTCTTTTAGTATCAAATGATCATTTCTTGGACTGAATTTGCCTGGCTGACCAGTTCTGGTCAAAATAGCAGCATTCTGAAATCTACACCACTTAGATGACTTTCCTTACATTTGAATGATTGATTTCAAATAATTTAGTGAACTTTTAAAATCATTTGGCAGACTCATAAACACAACCTTCCACAACCTTCTTTCTGAGGGCTTTAGAGGGACTTTTGATCTTAGTATGATGATACCACACACACCAATAGCAATGAGAATGCCAGACCCGACATATCTGCAATTTAAATGAGACAGGACTCACCTGCATGCTTGCTAAGGAGATTCTAATTATTAGCACCAAATCTGGAACACGTGATTCTAAGTTTATGGATCTGAAGTGGTGATAAATGTAAAATGTGAAAGGTCAACAGTTTCCATGGGGTGTACTTACTTTTTCACATGACTGTAGTAGTCATGATTGCAACAGTCTTTAACACCTTGTAGAATTTGTTTTCCACCATGATCAGAAACTAGGGATGCTTCCATCAGGTTTATAAAGGCCGATACCGATCATTGATTTCATGTTACTTGATTGTCCAATTCAGATTTTTTTTTTCCTTTATGCCTTTACAAAGCTTTTTATACTATGCTCCTACATAACCAAATGCACAGAAGCTTTATATCCTATATTAAAGTGTATTTTTATAATTAAAGTATAAACCACAGGTTTTATCTGTGATTTTTTTATTTACAAAATGAACTTCTGTAGGCCTATTGTTCAGTGTCCATAAAATACCATAATAAATCACATTTCTTTAAATTACTTACTTTAACTAATAAAATATGAACAAAATTTGTATCCATAATACATATGGCTTAAAAGAAAATAAAATGCTTCTCATAATTACAAGCTGTCATGTTGCTTATTGGTTTTCTGCAATGTACCTATCTGAAACAAAACTTAATTAAAAAATGGTAGTTTTCATCTGCGGTGGGTTGGCACCCTGCCCAGGATTGGTTCCTGCCTTGTGCCCTGTGTTGGCTGGGATTGGCTCCAGCAGACCCCCGTGACCCTGTGTTCGGATTCAGCGGGTTGGAAAATGGATGGATGGATGGATAGTTTTCATAATTTTTCTAAAAATGTATATCTTAATATATATATTTATATTATATATAAACATCTACACGTGGAAGTGTGTGTGTGTCTGTCCAGCCCAGAAGTGAGAGGTGGAGTCGGGATAAGGGCTCCGCTTCCGAGGAAACAGAAAACTTGCTTAGCCGCTAATAGCACAAGCAAAGCCAACACGTCAGCAAAAGGAAACCTCAGAAGAAAGACAAAGTCGCTAGTCACTAACATCAACAAAATGGTATCCCTTTGTCTTTTCCTCCCGCCACTAATGCACAAGCGATGCAAGCACGTCGGCAAAATGAATCCTCCAAGGAGACAGATGCCCAAAGTAGTTCCTTTCAATTACCTGACATCTCTACATTTAAATTTTTTGTCTGACGATTTCAATAGTTTCTAGGACCCCAGCTTTTTACAGCAAGGGCATACACAGCTAATATATATATATATATTGTGGACGCTATGGGCGCTGTTGCCCCGTGAAACCCAACAGACAGACGTCCAGGACACACGTGTAACAGCACCAAGTATAATTTTTAATTATTTTCGTCAATAAAGTGCACAAAGCACCACAATCGCCACAATCCCCAATACAAATGATCAATAATCATACAATAATCCAAAATCCTCCACTCCCAGCAGCTTTGTCACCCAACCTCCCAACTCCGGCTCAGCTTGCTGGGTCTCTACCAGTCCTTAATATATTCCTTGACCCGGAAGTGCTCCTCCTCTTTTTCGGGTCAAACGACACATCAGTCCTCAAGTATCTCGGAAGTACTGTGGGCTTCCGTCCTCGTGACTCAGAAGTACTTCCGGGTTGTAGGAAAAGTAGGAGTCCCCAGGTCCTTTATGAGCTCCCCCTGGCGGCACCCACGGCACCCAACAGGGCTGAGAAAATGGACTCCATATCCCATGACGCCCTGAGGGAATCTGGGGTACAGTTACAGTCCAGGGGACCTGCCACCTAGTGTCCTGGGGGAGGCACTGTCCTGGAAAGGCTGCCCTTCTCCATTCTTCCCGTTCTGGGACGTCCCAGCCGGATTGAGCTGCCAGCCATCTCTCACAATATATATATATATATATATATATACTGTGTATATATATATATATATATATATATATAATAAAAGGCAAAGCCCTCACTGACTGACTGACTGACTGACTCACTCACTCACTGACTGACTGACTCACTCATCACTAATTCTCCAACTTCCCGTGTAGGTGGAAGGCTGAAATTTGGCAGGCTCATTCCTTACAGCTTACTTACAAAAGTTAGGCAGTTTTCATTTCAAAATTATACGCGTAATGGTCATAACTGGAACCTCTTTTTTGTCCATATACTGTAATGGTAGGCAGCAAGATGGCCGTAGGAGACTGAGTTGCGTGTCGCGTCATCACGCCTCCCACGTAATCACGTGAACTGACTGTGAACTCAGTACGTAGAAAAGAAGGAGGAGCCCCAAAGAGCGCAGAAGAAAACATTCATTACACAATTGACAAGGCAGCGAAACAATAAGAAGCGAGTGAGTGACGCATACAAGCATCTTCATAAGACACGAGGTATAAAAAAGCACGGTGTAAACCGTAAGTCTAAATTAACTTTATAGAAACGCTCCCGCTGCCGTTTGCAATACCATATTCGCGAGATACAAGTTTAATGAGAAGACACGAGGTATAAAAAAGCACGGTGTAAACCGTAACCTTAACTTTATAGAAACGCTCCCGCTGCCGTTTGCAATGCCATATTTGCGAGATACAAGTTTAATGAGAAGACACGACGTATAAAAAAGCACGGTGTAAATCGTAACCTTAACTTTATAGAAACGCTCCCGCTGCCGTTTGCAATGCCATATTCGCGAGATACAAGTTTAATGAGAAGACACGAGGTATAAACGAGAGTTTGCATCACTTTGTAACAGAGTTAAAATTGCTGTAGCGAGAAACTTTTAACTGCCGGGTCTTAGCTAACATTAAATAAACCCGTGGACATCGCAACATCACACAAGACAGTGGCTCACGTGAAGTGACTGAACGCAGCAGGAGTGATCACTTCCATGAATCAAACCTCTTCAAAAAACACATTACACAATTGATAAGGTAGGAAAAGAATATGAAACAAGGCACGATATAAACCGTAACTTTAAGTTTATAGAAACGCTGCCGTTTGCAATACCATATTCGCCCCTGCGAAGCGCGGTGATTTTGCTATATATATTAAACTATTTCAACCATTGTATGATCTGCTTCTCGCAACTGAAAGAGGGCACCGTGGCAGAAGTTAGCCGACTTGCTCACCAACCACAAGCGTTACCTGGTAGGTAACCACCCATACAATCAGATTGTGAATCAGACTACGAATGCCTGCAATGTAATTACCCCGATCTACATGCTGTCAAATGAACGAACCTCACGCCGTGGCACAACGTTAGGGGCTTCGCCTCTACGTCCGAGGATCGATTCCCGTAAGGGAGTGCAGTGACTGTGTACTCCTGATGAGCCCAGAATTACGGCGAAACACGTGTCGCATACTATGCATCTTCAAAGCACGGTGTAAACAGTAAGTTTAAATTGAGTTTATAGAAACGCTCCCGCTGCTGTTTGCAATACCATATTAGATGACTTTGTAACACAGTTAAAATTGCTGGAGCGATACATTTTTAACTGCCGGGTCATGTCGCGTGTTCTTGGGTAGGTACACCAAAAAATGTATACATTTATGCATGTAATGGGCAAACAAAAAATGTACTATACCCGAAAGCACTACAGTAGTACTCAATGTATCTTTACTTCTTAAATGTTAATGTTTTACTGTTTAATAATTTATACGCTTCTTATATGTTATTCAGATTCTTTTATCAAAATACCAGTAACAGCGCACTGCACGATAACGTGGAGTGAATACACTTGACATGACCATTCATAGTATTTATCCTCTTTCTCTGTACGTTTACCATTCGTTTGCTCAGAGGTTGATGCGCTTGCTGCTTAATGAGCAGCTCTTGACCCTAGCGTCCCGCTGCTTCTCTTCTTTCGTCGGCATCTTTTCCCGTTAAAACTCATTTTTTTTAAAACTTAGTATGTTTTCTTTAATTTTTCAGTTAAGCTGGCACTTAAGTCTTCAATCTGCCTCAAGAATGATTAGCGAAGGTGGTAGACAATGAAAACGTCAGCCGTACGCATCCGCCACGCACGCACTGGTGCGCGCAGCTGTGAGTTGATTCTACAATAAAATAAAATAAAGATAAAAAGAGTAATAACTTGCAGCACCGCTATTCAATTACACTTGCCTAACGCCTCTCCTAAGGGGAAATACTGTGAGATCTGGGCATCCGTCAAAGCAGCAATCACAAGCCCGATTAGAAAGCGGGAAGCTGTGATTTGTCGTCTCCCTCCCATGTAACAATCACAGCCCGTGTTGCAACGCACTATGTATGTATATGTATATATGTGTATGTGTGTGTATATGTATGTGTGTATATATATATATATATATATATATGTGTTCATATGTGTGGGAAAGCGAATAGTAGACGTGACGTAGTATCTGTGTACCAAATTTCAAGTCAATAGGTGAAACGGTTTGTGAGCTACAGCTGATTTAAAATCCTGGACAGACAAACGAATAGCCACGGTAGTGTTTTATAGAAGAACATTTTAATGTTTAATAATTTATATTTATATGCAATGTGCTTCTTATATATTACTTCATATTCTCAAATGATAATGATGTTAATGTTGTTTATATTGATTTCTATGTTATTGTAAGTGCTCTTTATTTGTGGAAAAATAAATTTGGCAGTTAAACTTATTTTATACATACATTTTATTTTTTTCTCTTGCACTCAGTGAGCGAATCCACTGGGTAATCAGCTATATATATATATATATATATATATATATATATATATATATATATATATATATATATATGTATGTGTATGTGTATATATATATGTGTGTATATATATATATATATATATAGATAGATAGATAGATAGATAGATAGATAGATAGATAGATAGATAGATAGATAGATAGATAGATAGATAGATATATGTGTATGTATGTAGATATACAAATATGTATATATATGTATATATGTTTATATATATGTAGATATACAAATATATATATGTATATATGTTTATATATATGTAGATATACAAATATATATATATATATATATATATATATATATGTATGTGTATATATATGTTGATATATGTATATATATGTGGATGTGTATATGTATATATTTATGTATATACAGTATGTTTATGTATATATATGTTTACATAACCTCTTTAACACAGTACTTCTCCGCTGCGAAGCGCGGGTATTTTGCTAGTATATATATATTCACGGCATTCGAAGTCTGTGTCACAATCTGATAGTGTGGGTGGTTACCTACCAGGTAACGCTTGTGGTTGGCCAGCAATCTGCTAACATCCGCCACGGTGCCCTCAGTTTGTGAGGAGCAGATCATAGAATGGTTGAAATAGTTTACTGTCAAATAAATGCAAAGAGTAGGTTCGATTCCCGAAAGGGAGTGCAGTGGAGTGTGTACGCCTGATGAGCCCAGAATGAGGGCGAAACACGTGTCGCGTACTCTTTGCATTTATTTGACAGTAAACTATTTCAACCATTCTATGATCTGCTCCTCACAAACTGAGGGCACCGTGGCGGATGTTAGCAGATTGCTGGCCAACCACAAGCGTTACTTGGTAGGTAACCACCCATACAATCAGATTGTGACACAGACTTCGAATGCCGTGAATATAATTACCCCGATCTACATGCTGTCAAATAAACGAACCACACGCCGTGGCGCAACGTTAGGGGCATCGCCTCTGGCGCTGACGTCCGAGGTTCGATTCCCGAAAGAGAGTGCAGTAGAGTGTGTACGCCTGATGAGCCCAGAATGAGGGCGAAACATGTGTCGCGTACTCTTTGCATTTATTTGACAGTAAACTATTTCAACCATATATATATATATATATATATATATATATATATATATATATAAATTTGTATTGGCAATTAATTTAATTTTTAATCATTAATTGTACTCCAACTTTTTTGCTGTTAACATATACATTCACTTTATTTATACAGACGTGTTTTTTCCTTCAGAATATCACCTAGACATTTGTAATTTTTGAGGTGTAATTATAAAATATGGATTACTATTTTAATTATGTAGTACTTGTTTCTTACCAAAATGTATACTGTATTACCCACAGCAACAAATGATAAACACAGTACAAATCTTTTGAAAAGCCGCAAATGTATCAAATGTTCAGTTGTTTATCAAGAACAAACAAGACTAACATGCATGACAGCTTTATAAGAAAGACATTTTGCTTTTTAGCTAACAATTTTCTTTTTCAAATTATAGTGCTAGGGTGTCTTGCCATGTTAGGCATTATGGATGTGGTGAGAAGTTAAGCAAAATGACACCTTTTATTGGTTAACTAGAAAGATTAAAATATTGCAAGCCTTTGAGGCAATTCAAGCCCCTTCTACAGGCAAGATGAGGAATCACTTAAATTGAAAATTTAATCTGTTGCACTTACAACAAGCTTGCTGTTGAAACTAAAATGGTGTCTGTTTTAATTAAAGGACAAAATAAATAAATAAATGTCTAGCTATCTATTTATCTGTCTAAAATAAAGAGGTCTGAATTCATTAAAGTGGGTTTTTTGTAGTCTGATTGTCTAATTGCATAGGATGACTCCTCTGATTCCTTTTTCTCAGTTTATTACTCCTCTTTATTTAATGTAAAGACCAATATTTCAATCATCTCTCACAAAACAAGCCTCGACTTGCTGCTCTTTGTTTACACTGCAGGGAGTTTGCTGCAAAAAAGACACCACTTTCTAAACTCCCATAATACCAGGCATAAAGGAGTACTGCATTTAAATTGTGGTGGGGCTACATAGTAACAGTGTATTCGATGTATGTGCTGAGTGCGTGTTGTTTCCATCGTCCCACTTACTGTTCGTTATGTGTACATCAGTGAATGTTGTCCCCGTAAGTGCAGAGAGGACAGATGAGGGAGAGAGACCGCAGCCCCAGGATGGAAAGCACCTGTTCACATTCAGTTACATCCGTCTCAGTACTATTTAAATGATCAGGAGGGAAAGAGGAAGAGAGAGGAGGAAAGAAAAAGACGGAGATTTCATTTAACGACAACAGACCATCATTTCCTGCTATTTTTCACATCGTGCCTTGTACCCTGTTTGTTTCTCATTTCGCCGGATTCATGACTGCTCAGTCATTGCCAGAAACCCCGGGGTTGGACTTCATTATCCACCATATGCTGAGGAAACACGGTGAGATCGTTCCATTTATTCGGGAGATTCAAACACATCCATTTTTTCTTGATCAGTCATCCGTATTCAGGACAGTAATATACCCGGACCCAAGTTCACGTTCATTGTCATTTCAGTATTCATTCATTATTGTTATTTGTGTTTTGTGTTTGTTATACGTTACAAGGGCAAGGGAGGGTTTGTTATTGTATACAGTATGGTGTTTTCACATTGCTGCTTTGGTGGAGGGATATACATTATATATATATAATATATATATATCCATCCATCCATCCATCCATCCATCCATCCATCCATCCATTGTCTCCCGCTTATCCAAGGTCGGGTCGCGGGGGCAGCAGCTTGAGCAGAGATGCCCAGACTTCCCTCTCCCCGGCCACTTCTTCTAGCTCTTCCGGGAGAATCCCAAGGTGTTCCCAGGCCAGTCGAAAGACATAGTCCTTCCAACGTGTCCTGGGTTTTCCCCGGGGCCTCCTCCCGGTTAGACGTGCCCGGAACACCTCACCAGGGAGGCATCCAGGAGGCATCCTGATCAGATGCCTGAGCCACCTCATCTGACTCCTCTCGATGCGGAGGAGCAGCGGCTCTACTCTGAGCCCCTCCCGGATGACTGAGCTTCTCACCCTATCTTTAAGGGAAAGCCCAGACACCCTGCGGAGGAAACTCATTTCAGCCGCTTGTATTCACGATCTCGTTCTTTCGGTCACTACCCATAGCTCATGACCATAGGTGAGGGTAGGAACATAGATCGACTGGTAAATTGAGAGCTTCGCCTTGCGGTTCAGCTCCTTTTTCACCACGACAGACCGATGCAGCGCCCGCATTACTGCAGATGCCGCACCGATCCGCCTGTCGATCTCACGCTCCATTCTTCCCTCACTCGTGAACAAGACCCCGAGATACTTGAACTCCTCCACTTGGGGCAGGATCTCTCTACCAACCCTGAGAGGGCACTCCACCCTTTTCCGGCTGAGGACCATGGTCTCGGATTTGGAGGTGCTGATTCTCATCCCAGCCGCTTCACACTCGGCTGCGAACCGATCCAGAGAGAGCTGAAGATCACGGCCTGATGAAGCAAACAGGACAACATCATCTGCAAAAAGCAGTGACCCAATCCTGAGCCCACCAAACCGGACCCCCTCAACGCCCTGGCTGCACCTAGAAATTCTGTCCATAAAAGTTATGAACAGAATCGGTGACAAAGGGCAGCCCTGGCGGAGTCCAACTCTCACTGGAAACGGGTTCGACTTACTGCCGGCAATGCGGACCAGGCTCTGGCAACGATCGTACAGGGACCAAACAGCCCTTATCAAGGGGGCCGGTACCCCATACTCTCAGAGTACCCCCCACAGGATTCCCCGAGGGACATGGTCGAATGCCTTTTCCAAGTCCACAAAACACATGTAGACTGGTTGGGCAAACTCCCATGCACCCTCCAGGACCCTGCTAAGGGTATAGAGCTGGTCCACTGTTCCGCGACCAGGACGAAAACCACACTGTTCCTCATGAATCCGAGGCTCGACTATCCGACGGACCCTCCTCTCCAGGACCCCTGAATTGACTTTTCCAGGGAGGCTGAGGAGTGTGATCCCTCTGTAGTTGGAACACACCCTCCGATCCCCTTTCTTAAAGAGGGGGACCACCACCCCGGTCTGCCAATCCAGAGGCACTGTCCCTGATGTCCATGCAATGTTGCAGAGGCGTGTCAACCAAGACAGTCCTACAACATCCAGAGCCTTGAGGAACTCCGGGCGTATCTCATCCACCCCCGGGGCCCTGCCACCAAGGAGTTTTTTGACCACCTCGGTGACCTCAGTCCCAGAGATGGGGGAGCCCATCTCTGAGTCCCCAGGCTCTGCTTCCTCATTGGAAGGCATGTTAATGGGATTGAGTAGGTCTTTGAAGTACTCCCCCCACCGACCCACAACGTCCCGAGTCGAGGTCAGCAGCGCACCATCCCCACCATATACAGTGTTGACACTGCACTGCTTCCCCTTCCTGAGACGCCGGATGGTGGACCAGAATCTCCTCGAAGCCGTCCGAAAGTCGTTCTCCATGGCCTCCCCAAACTCCTCCCACGCCCGAGTTTTTGCCTCAGCAACCACCAAAGCCACATTCCGCTTGGCCTGCCGGTACCTATCAGCTGCCTCCAGGGTCCCACAGGACAAAAGGGACCGGTAGGACTCCTTCTTCAGCTTGACGGCATCCTTCACCGCCGGTGTCCACCAACGGGTTCGGAGATTGCCGCCACGACAGGCACCGACCACCTTACGGCCACAGCTCCGGTCAGCCGCCTCAACAATAGAGGCACGGATATATATATATATATATATATATATATATATATATATATATTTTTTTTTTTTTCTACGTGGGGAATTTGGATCACTGTTTTTGTTATTGTGTTTTATTTAATATATTTATACACCTATTTTACATATCTGCTTTTGTGTGCTTGTGTATAACCGTTGATTGAGGGTAAAATATTATTTGTTAGAGGTACAGCTTGGTATATGTAGGTTTGCCTCAGTAATTCATCCAGGCCACAGGTTTTGGTAGTGTAGCTGCTGGCTGAGTAAGGGGTCAGCCATTACAAAATTATTGTAAAGCTTAGAAAAGCAGAGGCTGAAAAGATCGTTCTTTGTGGTCTGCCAATTTTCTGATTACTGTTCGAGTCTTTTTTTATTAAATTTGGCCGATTTAGATTGGTGGCCAATCAATTGGAGCATCCTTATCAGAAACTGGGTGTCACATTCACAGCCCCACAAGTGACCCAGTCAAGTGAGCTAGAAACCCATCTCTAGCAGGGTAGATTTAGGGTTTGTTTTGTCTGGGAGGGTAGTGTCCAAGAAGGTGTAGTACCATTGCAGACTTGTATGATGAACACTCTTCGCATTTAAAGAGAACACGATTTTTATGGCCAGAACATCTTGACTAAACAAAAAAGATAACCCATGCAATACTTCGATGAACTGTCAAAGGTGTGGAAAGCTCACTGCAGGTACTTCTTTTTATGAAACTAGGGGGCTCTGCCCCCTGCTCACTTCGCTCGCCCACCCCCGGGTTTGGTTTATCAGATATACAATTTAAAGAGATTGTTATTTTCATGGAAATTGTTACATATGCTTTATTTTTACTTTTACTTTTAAACTTTTGTAAAAACAATATTTGGAATTAACTTTTCTTGAACATCGCATTAAATTTTGATTCTGTGTTTGGACTTACATTGTGACTACTTAATGTATAACTGCCTGTGAGTGAATATCGTTTCTTTCTCTTAAATAAAAATTTGTTTGTCCATGCTCTTTCTTCTTCACTTTGTCATTGAGGTGTCATCTAGTACATACAAAATTATTGTTCTGATAAAATTTTTAAGAGCTGAGAGTGCAGGAAGTATGTCTGACAAAAGCATTCACATGATTGAGAGATTAGATGACCGTGGTCATGTTTGAAAATAGTTGTAAGTAGGACATGACTTGAAAGAATCTTGTGTTAAAAGTCTTCGTCTCATGGGACTTCATACCGCAACAAAGTTTTTTGAATCTTTTAATTCTCACTTGCAACATGAATTAGATAATCTACAAGTCTCCTACTTAAAGTTAAATCCGAACAATATATTCGATCTCTTTTCACTGTTCCGTTATTTCACTGAGTAATAATTTCCATTTGTTTGCGCTAATGCGATCTTTACTATCCTTTTTTTGAGTCTTTAGAATTTTCATACTTCCATTATCTCTAACCTGCTGTGTATGTGTACCGCGCAAACATTTTTGAATTCTTTACGACATTCTACTTTGTCTTCTACTCTTTGTCTTTTATTTCTGGCCCCGGAAATGGTTAAATCTCTTTCTTGCAGGACATATAACGTTGCTTGTGTTGTGAAGAGTGGAGGGGGCTGAATGCACGCTAATGAGATGCTGTTGGATCAGCTGCTGTCTTGCTGCTGCTGCTGCCAAGCTGCATGTTCTGTTTGTTGCGCTGTGCGTTGATCATTTAAAAGCCTCTACAGCAGCTGTCCTTTTGTCTCACTGCCTTGTCTCGCGTGACATCAAAGTGTCTTCCGAGAAGATCATGTATCGTCTTCCTTGTCTCCCTCCCAAGATTTTTTTTTTATAATAGAGAGAAATAAGTAAACTCAAAGGATTGAGAGAATTGATTATACTGTACCTACTGGTAGCCCAGTTAAAGATGCTTATGCAATTATGCAGGGTTGGCTTTATCATGACATCATAACATGACTGACACCTTTCCCCGTTGCAAATTCAAACAGAGATGTTATATGACGCTATCTTCCTTTACCTGTGTGGCAAATGTTGGTGCCGCCAGGCCAACAGGCAATGCTAAACACAAAGGGTGAAAGATTTTGCAAAACAAATCACTTGTCTGGACAGAATGCATGGTGTTTAACTGCAAAGCAGACTATTTGAGGAACAGAGGTAAACAACTGTTATCTGCAATGGCTGAAATGTAAATAATACAATTTTGGTCTAGACAAAATGTACTTGCTTAATATGATTTATAAAGGTCTCAGTCTGTCAAAAGCTGGACAGATCACCATCTGTCTAGACAATACCTAAAATCTAAGAATCAACTGAGAAAGCTTTGAGCTTTATCAAATGCAGCTAAACAGTCTGGGCTTTGTCTGTACAAATTCTGAGATGCTTACTGTACTTTCAACTTTTGTCCAAAAGGCGTAAATTGATAAAGATATGATGATAATCTGAATGTTTGAGCTCTCAGTATTTAAGATAATATTCAGGATTTAAAGTTTATTTGCATAAAGCCTGTTGAGACATAATTGAGGTGTACACAAGCTGTCCTAAACATAAATTAAGTACCAAGGAGGCCACAGTTATGAAAAAAGGCATTTTATTGACTAAAATATTACAAACAAGGAGGGCTTAACAAGAGAGGCAACAAAGTTCCACATAAATGAACAGACAAAGAGAAGTACAAAAGTCCACTTGTTTTTTTTAGAAATGAAAGAGATAACACCAACTTTTTTTTTCCTCAGAAACCTTATTCATTCTGTACTGCTCAATGCACTTTTGCAATCTACTCCCAAAAATCATACTTTTTCAGCTTTGCCAGCTTTTCATTCCCTGCCTTTTCACATCTTCTCAATCCTTATAGTATTTTCCACGCATGTTGACTTTGATTTTTGGGAAGAGCCAGAAATCACAAGGGGCCAGGTGAGTAGGGTGGAGTATTGAAATGGTTCAAAAACCCAGAGGCACCAATAAAGAGACTGAGGTTGGCCATTCCATCTGTCACCCAAGTGATCTTCTTCATTGTTTCATCCGATGTTGACATCCTGGGATGACCCTTTCTCAAATCATCTTTGGTGCTCAAACGACCCATTTGGAACCAGACAAACCACTTCTGGACAGTACTCTGAGTCGGTGCTTGTCCTCCAAGATGAGCTTCCAGCTTCTTGAAGCTTTGTGCCACTGATAAATCACAATGGAAATAGTACAGCATCAGCATTCCCTTGTTCTCATCGAAGACTTTTGTTTGCAGACATGCACCATGTTCACTTCTACTTTCATTTCTTGTCTCGACAAATACCTATAAACTTCAAAATTACAAGAAAATTTTGTAAATAGTTGAGTAAGATTCCCTGAAAAAATCAATGAGGAAGAACAAATTGAAAAGTGAACAGACCTTTGGAACTCCCCTCATGTAGCTGTCCCACTAAGCCTAACTAAAGAGGATTTACAAATCTCCCTTTCTCTGGTGGAGTGTTTCATACTTACACTTTCAAATAAACCCCAAAATACTCCTCTCTCTTACTTTTCACACCTATCCTCAAGTCCCTAGCTTTCTTTCCTCTGAACAGCTGAACCCTTGCTCATCTTTCCTCTCAACTCCCAGTTTGCCAGCCTACAGCAAGAAGAACCTTTTGAGCACCATGGCCTTACTTTGGGAGTCTCCCAGCACTTATTTCCCTGAGGATATACTCCTAGAGCTCCCTCTGGTGGTCCCACCCGGACAGGCAACCCACATGTAGCAGCATAACAAGGAGCCAGGAAAAATACATAGGCCCCTGTTGCTTGTAATCTTAAACATAATACGGCACCCCTCTACAATGTACACAATTAGGAAGATGGGCCAGCTTTCTCAGGGAGATGCCTCACCCTATCCACAAATGAATATGATGGCAGCTATTCATTATTTAGGGTATTATGTGTACTTGCATTGCAAGTGTTTAGGTATCTAGAAACAGGTTTCCAGGGTATGCTACAGGAAGATGCAACATTCAGAAAGTTAACCTCTGCCAGACTGAAAGAGACCTTCGGGGAATGGGAGGATTTACAATATAGTCATAAATGATCAGCATTAAGTGTTTTCATAAAAATAATATGCTGTTTTGGTTAAAGCAAACAAAGCAAAATAACCAATTCTACCTTAACAATGCATCTTTGAGATTTTACATTCACTACTCGCCCAGGTGTTAAAAAGTTTTATTGGAAGATGACATATCAGCACATATTTCTCCTCATTAGGATTGCATTAAGATTACAAAAGAGTACTGTATTAACCAGTCAGCCCCCTCAGGCGGGACTGCCTGCACCAGAATACAGTAATCTCATATCAGTGTGGTTTGCTCATTAGGCTTAAGAGATAGGAGATTTTGTAAGCAGTACCTGAGGTTATTAAGGAGATTAACATACTGAGGATGATAAACTGACTTTGGCACCTGTGTAATTTACTAATGACTCATAATTTTAGCATGAACTTCTAGTGTGTTAAGAAGCTCTTTGTAATGCAGAGAGTTACAAATGGGCAGAGAATGTGCTGAACATTGCCGGACATGACAGTGACATGATAGATCATGCCACTGTTAGAAGGCAAATAAATGAATAGTGCCCTGAGTGAATGTGATTAAAGCCAAAAACAAGCTAGTGCGCAGAAGAGAGCGACACTAATGTGCTATTTCAGAGACACAGGCTTGAGCACGGCAACATAATTTTGTGGTGCGTATGTTCTGAAATGTACGTGGAACATAAATTTAAAGTTGATTCTCCTACATCTGCAGTCAAGTGTTGAAGGGTGGGTCCATTCTTTGAAATGTATGCATACTTAATGCTGTCTTTCATTATAAAGTGTTCTCACTGGTCAAATAATGCTATGGTAATGGCATATTATCAAAAATCACTATTGGCTTATAATTAGCACGAACAGGCAAGATTCAGAGAATACCCAAATGTACTACTGTGATAATCATTGCAGCCTTGCTTTATTATTAAAATCTGTTAGGGAAAATCAACCTCTCTCATTATAAATTCTTATCTCCTTTACTTGAGCATCTGCCAGATGGCCCTCTGTATCAGAAGATAATAATGATGTAGTAAGGAAATTAAGACTTTATTAAATTCGATTTTACAAGGGGAAAAAAAGAAAATCAAAATACATATGAGCATTAGTCGATCCTTGATGATCCCATCTGCAGATTTGTGAAAGGTGAATTTTCTGTCTAGTGCATTGAGAAATATGAATGAAAAATGTAGCTTTAAAATGCATACATTAAAACAAGCTTAACTACATTAATCTGTACATGGCCTGACAGTCAAATTTCTATTTTCGTTCAGAAATGCCAAGAAGACAGTGGCATGTCTGATTTGAATACCTTTCAGAGAAAGGTGAAAATAACATAATACTTAAAATAGACAATATCAAAATGTACATGATAGGTCCTTTGATATCACAAAACAATTTGACCAATAAATGGTGCTGGCCTACAGATATGGCCAAGGCAAGGTGCTGTGTGATAGCATTGTATTGTCGGTAAATGTGCATCTGGCAGAACATGAATTGTGCCACACATAGACTAATGTCTTCTCTGTTGCGTAAACACCCTCATGGAGTATCCTACAAAGAAATTACATGCAGTAAGAAGGCATCTAGCGTATTAATTCCAAATGTATGACAATTTTCAGGAGCATTTAGTCCTGAATAGAAATATTTACTGCAGATGAACTTGTTTTGAAATTTGAAAATTGTGCCCATAATATTATTCTCCACTTCTGTACCAACTGCTCTGTTTCTGATTCTGATGCTCTGCTTTAGTTTTTTCCCATGTGCTCCATTCTATCTCTTATCAGTCTGCTTCCTCTCAGCATAACACACACTGTAGATCTTGTATTTCAACTTTTCACCTTGATTTGTATTCCTGTTTGCTTTACTAAGGACATTCTAATGATGTGTTTTGTAATGAACACTATACAAAAGGTGTGAGAGGGTGACAGCAGAGGCTGCTAGTCACATGGGCACAACCAAGTGGGCACAGAGCAGAGCTATGGTACATCTTGAATGCAGCCTTCAGAAGAAGCACTGAGACCACTTTTGGATGGTAAGTCCTATGTGTGAGTTGACTGATCTGGAAGAGGAACAGGCAGGGGCACCAGATGAGAAAGGGGAAACAGCAGAGGTGTCAACACCACCTGGTCACCAGGTGCACACGGTCCCTTGCTGGTCATCAGATGCAGGTGGCTAGGGTACTGCAATGGGGGCCATACCATCCAAGGCCAGCAAAATGTTTGGGGTGGCAGAGGTGCCAAAAGCTACTAGGCAGAGCTGCAGTCTGGCAATTAAGCTCTGAGCTTGAAAATGAATGCCGGACTTAGGAGGGGATTTAAAGCCAGCGCCTCACTGAGTGAAGAATGAGGTGGAAAATTTGAGAAATGCTCAACTGCAGGGATGGAGTGAGACACAGTTTGAAACAGAGAGAGACAGAGAGGTGGGAGGTGAGAAGGACTAGGATTAGCGATTAGACAAGCCATCTAACTTAAGAGACAAGTGTTCAATTCCTATTTAACCAAGCATGGAGAGGCCATAGGTTTGTTTTACTCCATCTGTTTATTACAACTTTGTGTTCTCCCAGTATTTATACCTGCCTACAGTTGTTTTTGTAAATCAGACACCATTTTAGTTCATTTCTGGATGTGGAGGGGCTGTTGCAAAATCCTGTTCATTTTACAAAGATAAAGTGATTAATTGATCATAAGTCCATTTACATTACAAAGTCCAGTATGGACCTGGCTTCCTCTTCCGAGCAGTGTATTCTCCTTGCTGTCTTGTGCTCCCACATTAACTTGGCCAGCTCAGCCTGCTGCCCTTACATTTAGTAATGTGACTTCCATTTTTTTACTGGACATTGTTGTCTCTTGAACATATAAGATTTACCAATGAATGCAAGTTCACCGAGCTCCTAGCTATGCTGAAGGGTGAATCGTGAAAGAACAAAGTCATCATGGCTTGATGAGATCAGTGTGGAACTGGGAGCTAGTGATTTGTTAGTTTCTTTTTATTTTCGTTCTTGTGATTTTGGCCCCAGACATGATACATTCAACAAAGACAACTTTTTTGTCCCCCATGTCTAGAAGAACCACATACGTACTATTAAGACTTTGATTTATCCAATCTGAAAGTGTGTGCCTTCAGATACCTTAAACTTAGACTGTTTTCCATGTGAAGGCAGCTTTCAAGATGTTCATTGACTCATACAGTACAGAAACAGATGATATGCGTAAGAAAGTTATACAGTGCCAGCAGGCACGAAGACGCAAGTGTTTTCTAATTCGGGATTGACTAGCATTGATGTTGATGAACTTCACACTGACACTGGAGTAATGTTTAGTAAAGTATCACCATTGTCTGGTCTGCCATTATTGGGGTTCCATTTATAGACAGCATTCGATAAAGTAAAGCCAAAATTTGTTGTCAGAATTCTTTTCCTAAAATTGTTTACCCTATTTGTTCCAACATCCATTGTGTTGCAGGCAGTGCCAGTGCTAGGTTATTTTGTGCCCTAGGCCAAGCTTATTAGCGAGCCAACTGACTGTTCGGTAGCTAACCCTTGCGGCTGGGTTTTCCCCCCACTTATGATCTGTGCCCTAGGCGAATGCCTAATTCACCTTAATGGTGGCGACGGTCCTGGTTGCAGGATTTAGAAAGTTGAAACAATGAAGATCCATAAAACAGAAGTGCAAATGATCAAAACATCCATCCTTTTAATAAAATTCAGAACACACACTCTTAAAAATAGCAGTTCTAAAATGACACCTCACTGCGTTGTGTGGTTCCTTGTTGAATCATTTATTTAATTTTAGGAAAGGTTCTTAGCATATGAAATTTGTTCTTTGGGCTTTGAAAAAGTTCCTAATATGTGGACAAAAGAGGAATATTTCATGTTTAGTAGGCTACCTAGCAGAATACTAACTGATCAAGAAAAACTAAACCTAGCATGTGTTATTATGTGCAGCAAGAGTTCTTTTAAAATCACGAACACATTGGTATTTCATAAATGTGTTATCATTTTCTAGGAAATATGCAGGCCTCCATTCTTAAAAAAGGTGGTTTATATAGAGTAAGCTAAACTTTTCCATTTTTCAACACAATGTTTTCACTATAAAAAAATACAGCTTCATAGTGATCATATCGGTGATATAACTTTCCAAAGTAGTGCTCATTTGTTAGCATGATTTCTGTCTTGTTTCTCATTCTTGCATTCCTATTCGTGTATTAAGCACCTTCCATGATGTGCTTTACTCTCAGCAGATGTCACTGCTCTTCTTTTTCTTATTATGGAGTTCTTTGTCACGGTTAATGATCAATAAACACAATACTTACACTTTGATTATGAATTCAGAAGACGTATGTAGTGTGTCCTGGGGGATTGTCAACAGATGGCCTTGCAAGGATCGAGCTTTTATTACAATAAACTTTTCTGCCCACCAGTATGATGCTCAGCAGATGGGGCTGTCTTTCTTTTTACTATGTCACATTGTCACTCCCTTTACTTTTCCAAGGTTCCTGCAGCCCCAGATTCTTTGAGTTTTCATAACATATCGGGTCATAAGATTTCGATTAAGACCAAGATCAAGGTTCTATCCCCAGTAATTCACAAGTAACAGAAGGCTGCTTGATGCTCAGCGGATGCAGAAGCTGTCATTCTTCTTCTTCCTATCATGTAATCAGCTTCTGCATTTTGATTCATACTCAGCAGATGTTACTGCTGTTTTTTTTCTTTCTGCCATGATGCTTCTCAATCAATTTGGCGTAAGAAATACACAAACCCAGCTCACTTTGCCAAGGTTGGTGCTACGTCAAGTTTATTGATTCCCCAGCACATATCAAGTCATAAGCTTTCAATTACGAGCAAGCTCAAGGGTCTAGCCCCAGTCCCCTAACAGAAGACCCAGCCCTAGATGGAATACTAGTGTATCACAGGAGACACGTGTCTTTAAGTTACCTGACCTGCACATATTTGGTTTTTGGGAGAAAACCAGACTTGTAGAAAAAAACCACACATAATGTATATGTATAAAAAGAAAGTGCCCAGACAAAATCCAGATAAACATCAGTTATCAATCTAAAAGCCCCAAAAGGCAGTGGGAAAATAGTGGACATTTGAAGAACATCTAAAAAATATACAGAGTGTTCCCAAGGAAAAAGACCAACACATAATTTGAGAAGAACATGTAAACATACAGTACTTGGGGGAAAAAAAGATACAGAGATATGAGAAGAACGTGTAATCTCCAAATAGACAGTGCCCAAAAAAAAAAACTACATGGACATCTGGATAAAATGTAAACTGCGTACAGACCAAGCCCATAGAAAAATTAAAACATACACATTGGCAATATGTAAACTTCCTGCACACTGACCATGACTGGAAAAAGCCTACACAGGCACAGGAACGGATAAACACTAGAAATCAAAATGAAGTCCCTGGAGCTAATGAGGCAGCACTGTGCTTCCAGAGAAGACCAGTAATAAAGCCTTAGTTTAACTGAAATTTCGCTACAGCAATGTAGCTGAAAGTCACCTCACCCTGGGGTATCCACTTTATTTATTTGGTAAGGTTTATGAGCCTCATGTAAGACAAAATGAAAGGCCGAAACTCATAAACAGCTTGCATCACCAAAAGGGGGTATCTGACGACTTTATGACTACTAGTTACATACAAAGCACATTAAAAGAAAAGCACAGAACTCAAATCTTGAAGATAACATCAGACTTCCAGTTAAACTGTGCCCTTCATCTGCTGATGCAGTGATGAACATGAGTTTTATCTGATCTCAATTACCCTAGAAAAAGAAAAAAAAAATGATAAAAAGTACACCTTGATGGCACAACGGTTTGCTCTTCTGCTTGACAGCCCCTGAGGTCAATGTTCGATTCTGGAATTTCACCATTTTCCATGTCTCTTTATGGACTTTCCATCAGTTTCTTGCCCCAACATTTTTATTTATAACACTATTTTGTATACGAAAACAATCTTCATCCAAACTATCACTTTCATGTAGTTATGAAAGTATTTTCATCCATGCTAAAAGAACCAAAACCACATATGATGTAACTGTCTGTCTACACTGGGCATGTATATAGCATTTACGCCTTAAACAGGGTATCCACAGTGTGACTTTGGCACAATTTTAAGCCCGATTTGCTGTCGCCAATTAATCTGTTTTTCATGTCTGCCCAAATTTCTGCTTCATTGGTTATTGTTTCAAAAGCAGTGTGAGATTGCCTGATTGCCTCTCACGATTGGACTGTCCCATAATGTAGTCTTGTAGTTTAAGCAGTCTCACAAGCTGATTTTCTGATGTCACTATCAATTTTCACAAAATTCATTGTGCAGCGACTACACTGAGTGTGAATCATACATGTTTAGTCTGAGCACCAATGTCATGACATGCCAATCGGATGGAACATGTTCGTGCAGTTTGAGCATGTGTACTTCTGGCGACTCTATCAGGCAGTGTGAGTAGTCGCTCGACCACAATTTCCAAAAAATGCAAAAATGCAATTTAGATACAGTACATACAGGCAAACAGCACAACAAGCGCCATAAAAAGCAATTGTCTATGCTTGCTATGTTGAAATAAGGTTTTCTTACACGATGGATGACCAATAAGAAAATAAGATATTGTAATGAGCAGGATCCAATCAGGGAAGGGCCATGTAATAAGTACAAAACAACCAGAGTGCAATGCAAGTCTGTACTTTTGGAAAATGTCTGTCTTTGCCTGTCCACACTGAAATACAATGCCAGCATTTTCAAATGTCTCAGGTTGTAGGGAGCATTTTCACAAGTATTTGTTTTTGTTGGTTGAAAATGCCGATGTAGTGTGAAGAAAAGGCAGAAAAAGAGGCTAGAGACAAAAATGTCTGTGTTTTTAAAACAAAAACATACTATTGTAGATGGCCAAGTGTCATATCTAACCTGGCAAGGTGTAAGTGAGTGGGATGTTTGTGCACAGTCGACTGGCACCATAGCTAAGGTTTGTTCTCCCTTTGTGGACAGTGTTATGCATGATCCTGTGGTGGGGTAAGAAGATATAGAAAATGCCCGTGTGGATGTATAATTATGTAAAATTTCATTTCTGTAACCGGCATATTAATGTGTAAATCCTGCAATACTGCACATGTATGTTAAAATCACATAGATGCTTGATCTGGCCAGATGTTTAACTTGAAGCTTCAGACTGGAAACAACGAAACATCTCATCCTTGAATAGTGCCTTTGTTATCTATTATATTATTTTCTAGCTAGCTAGCGGCCCAATTTATGCTAAGAGCATATTGTAGTAGATTACAAAAAAGCATAATTTACTAGGATATTATAATAACAAACACAGGACAAGTGCAGAGGGTTGTAATAAACCGAAACATCCGCCTTGCAGAATGGTAGTACAGCTTTGTTAAACATGAATTACAAAGTAAAAGAGACTGGCTTTGTCACAAGGGATTAATTTGAAAAGATCACTAATCGATTAAACCTATGTGAGTTACCATGACGCAGTATGATTGACTTTATAGAAAATGAAGATTTAAGCATCACAAGACATAAAAGTCACTACTAACCCTTTATAAATCATAGCGCTTTAAACACAAGGGTAAGTAAGGCATGATTGTAGATGCTGATTAGTGACTTTCATGCTTTGTGACTGGCTCTTGTAATGCTTAAATTTGCATTAATTCAATTTGCCCATGAGCCTAAAAGCTGCTTAAATGGAAACTTGTTAAAGACCCACAAACCACACTGCTCTCCCTTGTTATGTTTAGGAAAAATGCACAATGGATAAAGACAGAATGTACATAATTGTAAAGAAAAAAAAATCAGATTCTTTCAGATGCAAGTGTTTTACATGATTGGCTTTCATTGATTATTTTTCTGATTGCACAGCAAGTGTACATTTAGTGCACGTAGATGGTGTAAAGTGTATACAGCATGTGTGGTACGAATGCAGGAAGAAAAAGAAGGTCTGTGAAAATCTAAAGTGACTGATCAAATACGACTGGCACATCAATGATTAAAATGCCAGTTGTAGCTCTCGTATTTAAATAACGTACGAAATTAAAAGAACTGTGCCTGCAAGCAGTCTTGCAGAATTTATTTAAATGAATCAGGGTCAGACTGTCACTGCCAGATTAGTCTTCACTGTCCAATAACATGTTCACTGCAAGGGAAACTGTTCAAACAGCATGTCTAGGCTATGCCTCCTGACCCCTGTAGCAGCACCAAGAAGCAAAGCCTTCAGTCTAAATTTCCCACTAGCAGTGGAAGCTCACATGGTGGGTCATATGCTAAAGTAAATACGCCCCTTAGGACTGGCCACTCTTCAGCAGGTCAAAGCCTTGCAAGGTGTCTTTTTCCATGATCATTTCTTTGAGGCATTTACCTGCAGCTTTCCCAAGCCAGACTGTAATTCATACCAGATCTCCTGCCGGTGAGGAGAAATCAACCAATTAAACACTAGACATGTATAGCATGGGGGACTGATAGGGGGAAAAAGGGGATGATCATTCAGTTTGATGGGCTCTTGCTAACTAATAGGTAAGTCGGTGTTGTGTGCAAGATATCTAGGAAAGTGACATATCTGGTAAGCTTGATTCAGAATTCCAGTTCTAGTGTAAGAAAGTACTTCTGGTTTTATTTAAAATGCAAGTTCTTTTTGTTTCCCAAATATGTCCAAAGACATGGGGTTTAATATATTCAGCTGAAATAGTTCTTCTGGGACTTTTAAGAATTTATTAACAAAACATGACATCCCTTCAAAAAATCTTAGTTCAAGGGTGATGCAAATGAATTCCTTTAGCCTTCAGAGTAGGGTTGTGCTCCTCACTGCCCGACATGTTCTTGTGCAGCTACACCCTTTTACTAGTGCAGTGACTAGACCTGCAATACAAATATGAGCCCATGAAGAACACTAACCCTTGATATATTATGCTTTCTCACAATAAATATTACCAGAATTTACTTTAGTGCATGTAGGTTTATGGCGGCACCATGGTTAAGACTGGTTCCTCTCAATTCCTCAATCCTGGTTTAGAATTTTAACCTGACTTTGTTGAGTTCATGCTTATGACTCTGTGAGTTTATCTCTGGGTACTCTCGTTTTTCTTCTACGTACCAAACATGTGCATGTTATATTGATTGATGGCTCTAAAGTGGCTCTGTACAAGTTAATGTATCCGCGATGTTAAGACTGATGTTAAATGGACAGGCTCCAGCCTCCATAATCCTGATGGGTATAGCACTGTATCTCTCATATTATGCTTGCAATTCTTGATACTCATTGAAATTAATTTTTATAAGTGTTTTACTGCTTTTTGTAGATTGTCCAAGACCAATTAAATGATTTTAGCTGCCTTGTCACTTTTTGTCAGTATTTCCTAAGCCTCTGGTTTTGATGATACCTCCAGATATCAGCAATTTACTTCTAAATTTTTATAGAAGCTGTTAATTCTCATTTAACGGGTTACAATAATTAAATATTTGAATTTTGATAATTGTGTCCAGTCCAGATTTTACACATGTAATTTAGTTGGCTTTCTATATCTGGCAAAATCATTCTTTTTCTGTTTTCAATATACATATAAAAACAACAAGGATGGATAGTATTCTGTCAGACCCACATCACCATTCAAACTGGATTATTGCTTTTGCCAATTTCCTGCTCAGATTATCAACCAATTACAGCAAAGTCAAAATGCTGTTGCCAGTATTCTAACACAAACCAAATATAATGAACTCTTCACCCCTCAACTAAAGTTGTTTCTTGTCCAATATCACATTAGGTTCAAAATTCTCCTACTGACTAACAAAACGTATTGTAACACACCTTTGTCTTGCATTATAGTAACCTTCAAGACAACAGAGAAGCTCTTATGCCGGTCTTCATGGCATTCAAATAGGCATTTTGCCGTTCTTGGTAAATGTCCATTTCACTTTGTGCCTTATTATCTCTTGATCTCTCTGCTTAGGTCTGTCCATAAAGCTCATCAGCACAGTCATTCAGATGTTGCTTAAATTCACACTTCTTCTCCCCTGTATTTTAATTGACTTTAACTGGAACTGTATTCTGTAATTCAATTCTTTAGTAGTAACAATAATAATAAATTATGTTTGTATTGCTCTTTTCTTGCTACTCAAAGTGCTTTACATAGACAGAGGAGGACCATTTCACCCACCACCGATGAGTAGCACCCACCAGGATGGTGTGATGGCAGCCATTATTACATCAGTATGCTCACCACAAATTAGCTATTAGAGAGAGAAATAGATAATCAGAGACTTGGGATGATTAAGGAGCCAGAATGGACACAGTCATGATGGGCAATTTAGCCAGGATATCATGACAAACTCTACTCTTTTTGAAAGTTGCCCAGAGATCTTTAATAACCAGAGAGTCAAGACCTCAGTTTTACATCTCATCTAAAGGATGGCACCATTTTTACAGAACATTGTCCATATCACTGCACTGGGGCATTGGGATCCACACACAGAACACAGGGTGAGCACCTCCTGCTGGCCTCACCAACAACTCTTCCAGCGTCAACCCTGGCTTTTCCTAGATGATCTCCCATCCAAGTATTGGCCTTGTCTGAAAATGCTTAGCTTCAGTTGGATGACCTGTTCTGAAGTGCAGGTGGTATGGCTTCTGACATACTCCTATTTCAAAAACTTTTCTCATCTTATAGTGCTGGTATATTCCAATTTTATTATTGGGTTTAACATAACATAACATAACATAACATAACATAACATAACATAACATAAGGTAACAAGATGCAAAAACTGGAAGTCTGATAATAATAATAATAAATAATATGCTGATAATGTTATGTTAGACTTTGTAAAGTTCATGCCTGTAGCATTTTGTATTTATTTTCTTTAAAATATTGTCCTGCCTGCTTTGTAAAGTGTCTAGGCTTGGTACTATTCAAATTAAAGATGAATTAATTGATGGATTGATTGATTCAATAAGAATAGCAATGGTCCTAACACAAAATCCCCAACAACTGCATCTCGGCTAAGCTCTCTTCTCTGAATTGTACTATTGATTTCCTTGACCATTAACCCATGTGTAATTTATTTTTGTACTCTTTGACTGTGCCTATCTTTTTGGTGTCTAGTTTCAAAGTTTTAGCTAAAAGAGAACTTCAAATGTGTGATGGCAATGTTAAACCTGTTGTTTGAACAAGAATAGCTTTTTTTAGGTTTTGTTTAAAGCTTTTTTTAGGTTTTGTTTAAAGGCATATCTGCATATGATTGAGCAGGTACTGCACAATTAAAAGGATCCCCATAAATGCTTTACCAAATTATTTTTGCCAATAATTACCAAATCTACTATGTGAAAAATACAATATTAGAGCTTTGTTCCATCAATAGAGAAATATTAAATAAAGTGATGCATGAAATGGACTTTTCTAGCATAGTAGCACAGTGTAGAATAGAGTCTTTAATGACTTTCTGTATTGCTATATGACACAGTGTTTGTTAACGCCATGTTCAATACTAATAGCTGACTAACAGATGCATTATTAAAAGCTCTATTGCAAAGTGATACCACTGGTGCTTTGTAAGTTTTATTTTACCAATAAAGTGTTTATTAATCCTTAACTACTCATGCTGGTGTATTTTGTACACCAATCTCAGTTATTTTTGTACAACGTCCTTTTACTTACTTAACTTACCGGCAAGCATCCTCAGCTTGATTCACTACAAGTACAGTGTCGCAATGGTGTCCCTCAAGTACGCCCCCAGCCGGTTTTATGAGTGGATGCACAGTCGCAAGTTCCATATGGTGCATTTGGTACACCATGCAGGTACTTACATATGTATGATAATGATGAGATGTTCTTCTTGCAAAGACCTTGTCTGCAAAGAACATTCAACAACTGAAGTGAAATGTGATACATGTACAAATCCTGCAGTGGATGAAAGTGTGACTAGTGAGCACTGGAGAAGTGGACCAGGTTTATTTTCAGATAGTCCTAGACTGTGTCATACTATTCAGTAATATGGTATTAAATAACATTAAAACATGTACAATTTAAAATTATTGCAATATTTTATATTGCAACCTCACAGCGTGCCTATAAATAGCCATTTTAACACTGGTGCACAAAGTACACCAAGCAAGTACTTGTGAGATGAGAAATGATGTGAATAATTAAGGGTTAATTAAGGTCTTGTTATGAAGCAGAAGATGACCTATAGATTTACATTGAGTAGACCCTACTCTAAAGTATTGCCAAATCTTTCTAGCATATACACTTAATGGAGAACATGGAAAATAAAACTTTACGGCTCAACCAGCTCTCCAGTTTATAATATAAAACAAAATGGTGCAATAATATACAGTACATTTAAATGGACCGGTGAGTTCTTTCGTGTGCACATTGTTTCTTTAGTATGCTCTGTTTTCTGCTATTTTCAAATAGTATTAGTTTATTCTATAAAAGAGATAAATGAGAGGCATAATATTGTTATATGTTTAACAACAGATTATTTGACTTAGAATACAGGTTCATGGAGATTTGAAGCCCAAGGCAGTTGTGTTGGACTTTACAGTGAATTAACTACAAGTTAAGCAAACAAGCTGAGTTTTGGATATGCAATCATTTTTTATTTCTCTTATTACTTATTTAGATATCTGAGGTGTAAACAGAGATACTCCTGAAAACCATGCATTAGACTACCATAAGGATGAAACAACAATGTTAGAGTTTTGGGGCACCTTGCGGCCAACCCTGTAAATCTGAAAAAAGCTTGAAAGCAAAACAAAAGCATGTAAATGCGCAAATGCGAGTCTTCCTCAGATTAGTGTCTTAGGTTGACTGCCCAAGATAGCGGAAGATGAGACGGGTCTAGGTGGATGGACCCCAGAAGTTTCATCAGAGAAGGAATGGTATCATCTGGAGATGGAGGAGAAGAGAGAGCATTATTATACAACCTTCGGGATACCAGCACAGATCCTTAGCCTCAGAGCCACCACTCTGCTCTAGTATTCCAGGTGATAGTGAAAAACCTTATAAAGTACCAGTGATCTGACTATTAAGTATTGCACTGCATTGAAAGCAGATTTGAATAGTATTCTTGTAAAAGTCTAACATAACATTATCAAACTTGCTTAATCCAGTTTAGAGTTGCAGGGGACTGGGGTCTCCTTTTCGGCAGCACTTCATAAGAATCAATCCATCGCAAAAATTTAGGAACTTTTAATATATCGCAATAAATTAATATTTTAATAAAGTCATAAGAAACAAATATTTAAATAGGTAAATATGTCTGGTTTTCCTCGTACATGTCGAAGATATGGCAGAAAGGCCAATTCTTATTTTGCCTCTTGTCAGTAAGTGTGAGGGTGTTTGTGGGAGTTGACCCTGCAATATATTGGCATCAAGTCTGGTTCCTATCTCATTTCTAATTCTGCTAGGATAAGCTCTGACACTTACACTATATAATGCAAATGTTAATGTTTCTACTTTGTTTATGTTGTCTGTCATATTCTGCAAAAAAAAAATAAACTGAATAATATCCTGAGTTCAGATAATATGATTTCTTGAGGGACCTGAACAAGCCTATGCAATGTGTACTTCATACTGTATAAAGTAACTGGCTCTCTGCCTTTCCTTAATATATATATATATATATATATATATATATATATATATATATATATATATATATATATATATATATTATGTGTCCATCTGGTGACTTTGCTATACTGAAACAACATGTCTGACAAGTGTTCGTCATAGAAACTTTTTCTTTTTTAGTCAATATAAAAACCCATAATCACTGTCCACTTTCATTTTCTACATTATTCTATCTGTGTTTTAGAAGCACATTTTTGTGTGCTCTTTTTATTAAATTCTAGGACATTTTTAATTAACACACTTCTCAGCGGGTGAAGAACATTATTTAAAGATTTTAATGACATGAAATTTTAATTAAAAATATACAGGCACACATTTGCTGATGGAGAAGTCTTGTATCTATTTTAAGTGTTGATATCATATGTTCTGTTTTATAGAGCAAATTAACTTTCAGTTAACCTATTACTTTTTATGTCATTTTTGAATCAAATACAATATGTCAGCAGCTATACTACCATTTCAGAAAGGTTTATTTATAAGTCAAGTGAAAATGTGTTTAGAGTGCACAATATTACATTTCTAATAAACTGACTATTGCAATACAGTTACAATTGCTTTTGCAACACATTCCTACTTAACAGTTGTTCCATCATGCAGCTGTTTTTTAAAGAATTAACACTTCAGTTTTTTTTCTCCCTTTCCACTAATGACCTTGACTTAAATTATGGCAGGGTGTTGAAAAATTTTGCAAAAACCTTAATGATAGATAAATCAACTGTAATCACTGTCTTTCCAGCCGCTTTTGCCACACCTTTGCCTGGCAGTTTGAGTTAGCTTTTCTGTTGCCCTGAAGATAATGAACTTTAATCAACTTTATAATACAATTAATTTAATTAACTTTTTCTCTAAGGGAGACTCTTCCAACAGTGAATTTTCAGTGCAAGAAAGAGCAAACCTAAAATGGGACAGCATTAAGGGAGGTCCAGGGTGCAATGAATGTTCAGAGAATCTACTTTTAATATAAACAAGATGAATGGCTGCACATCATCCAAGTTAAGCAGCTAATACATAGTAAACTTACAAAAGGTCACATAGTCTACAGGATCTTTTGAAACACATTTACTGTAAATGCACTACCTCCTGTAAACTAGTAAAATCTGTAAAATATGTTACAATTGAGAATATTTCTATTGAATAAAAAAAAGAATATTTATGCATGAATAAACAATTTCAATGTTTCAGAAACAGCATGCAGCAGTAAAAAATCAATCAATCAATCAATCAATCAGTCAAATCCATGTAGCTTACAAGTTTAGTTTTTCTAGTTAATCTGTCACTGAATACAAGGACTGCAGCTTTTGCTTAGTTCTGAATTAACACAGCAATTGTGATAAATAATTGTTTTGAGAAACTGTTTAAGTAAGAATAGAAGGAAGGATAGTAATGCTTATTTCGTATACTTTTATAAAAAAACCAAACATTAATTATGTGGGTTTTGTGATGGATCCAGGATTTGCTCCTGCCTTAGACCCAAAGCGTCTTGATCAGACTCCAGCCTTTACTTCCCTGAATTGAATTATGGAGTTTTGAACATCTCATGGCATGTTTTATCAGTCGTGAAATGTCAGGAAAAAAAGAAAAACATATGTTGTAAAGATCTATCTATCTATCTATCTATCTATCTATCTATCTATCTATCTATCTATCTATCTATCTATCTATCTATCTATCTATCTATCTATCTATCTATCTACATGTACAGTTTCAACTTAGGACTTCAGATCAAGTATACATTATGTAATACAACATATAAAAATCCTAAAGCAACTAATTTTGATATAAGCAGCAAACTTCTACCTCTCAGGGATATCCAAGTAGGCATAGCAATACAAAAGTATGCTATTTCAGGGTGTTTGTGATACACAGGCATTGTAACTCGCGGTGTTTCTTTCCATACACATTATACTACTGACATAGGCACCTACTTACCACGATTCTGTACTAATAAAACCAGATTTGGAAAATAAATGGATTAGTCTAAAAGGTTAGACAATATCAAAGAAAGGGCAGACTCTTGACAGCAACTCAAGCCTCCTCACTTACTTGGTGGCATCAGGTTTCAAACATTACCATATAATGGGATCATCATTTTGGATTTTCAATGTTAAGAGCACATTTTTACAAAGGCAATGTAGTGCTGCCCCAGAAGGAATAAAAATTGGTTATTTGTGCTGTAGGGTACCTGAAGGTATTATTAACAGGAAAAAAATTAAACCTCAAAACAGACTCTCTCTGTTATTTAGACTGCCTAGTAGCCTGAAGCAACCTTGCACCTTAAGTTAGAGTAACCTTTGCCTCCTGAGCCGACATTACCCTGTACACAAGTATATAGACACACACATAAACCGCAGGGAATCCAGCCTACAACAATGCCAAATGTGAAGTAACAACTAGTGGCGATAGTAAACACCATCCAGAAACAAGTTACCTAA
Source organism: Erpetoichthys calabaricus (assembly GCF_900747795.2). Taxonomy (NCBI): domain Eukaryota; kingdom Metazoa; phylum Chordata; class Cladistia; order Polypteriformes; family Polypteridae; genus Erpetoichthys; species Erpetoichthys calabaricus. The sequence continues at coordinate 71,225,172 of NC_041403.2, read as the reverse complement.
CCTCTGAGAATTCTGTGCATACAGCATCTGTTTACAGCCACTCAAAAAACTGATAGGCCCTGTTGTTACACTAGCACTATTTCTGTACACATAGATAGATAGATAGATAGATAGATAGATAGATAGATAGATAGATAGATAGATAGATAGATAGATAGATAGATAGATAGATAGATAGATAGATAGATAGATAGATAGATAGATAGATAGATAGATAGATAGATAGATCATTTAAATTTACTATGAATAGTTTATGTTCCACATATTCTAGTTGAAAGGATGCTGTTGAATGATATCAATATACTCATGAAAGCCTACGTTTGATTTTTTGGAGTCCCTCTCTACATTGGTAAGGGGAGTCTTCACAGATCAGTAGTAATTCTGGGCACTTAGCACTGTGTACTAGGGGCCAACATGTGAGTACTCTGTGGATGCTAGATGGCGCTGTGCCCACATGCACCCACTTTTGGATGGCCCAACCCTTGACCTCGGAAATGACTTAGCTGTACTCGACAGATTCTTTTATTTTGATTTCTCCTTACTTTGCAATCCTCATGTATTTATGTTAATAAGAAATATATAAGTTATTTGCTTATTGTGTGTATACATGTACATGAGTATTTCTGTAACTGCTGGTCTTCTAGAATTTTTTAATGCACAACAGTCCCTAGAGTTTACTCAGAATAGTGTGAAACAGAAAAATTCCAATGAGATGCAGTTCCACTGACAGAAACGTCCTGTTGATGGAGAGGTCAGTGGAAAATGGCCAAACTGGTTCAAGCTGACAGAAAGGCTACCGTAACTCAAATAATTATTCTGTACAACAGTGGTGTGCAAAACAAAAAATCTCAAAATGCACAACATGTTGAACCTGGAGGCAGAAGACCATATCAGGTTCTACTCCTGTAAGCCAAGAACAGGACGTTGAGGCTGCAGTGGGCACAGGCTCACCAGATCTGGACAGTTTAAGCTAGGAAAAGCGTAGCCTGGTCTGACAAATCTCCATTTCTGCTGAGACACACAGATGGTCAGGTCAGAATTTGGTGCCAATAGCATGAATCCATGCACCCAACCTGCCTTGTGTCAGCAGTCCACCTTGGTAATAATGGTGTGGGGGATTTTTCTTGGCATAATTTGGGCACAATCATCATTTGAATACCACAACCTATTTGAGTATTGTTGTTAACCATGTGCCTCCTTTCATGGTCACAATTTATCCTTCTTCTAATGGCTACTCCCAGCATAATAATGCTCCATGTCACAAGGCAAAAATCATCTTAAACTGGTTTTATGAACATGACAATGAGTCCAGTGTTCTTCCATGGCCTTCCCAGTCACCAGATCTGAATCCATTAGAACACCTTTGGGGGATTCGATACAATCATATCAACACGGACCAGAATCTCAGAGGAATGTTTTCAACATCTGGTGGAATCCATGCCATGCAGTGTACCTAATAAAATCCTCAGTGAAATATGTATTTAAGAAATTCCTGTGGACAAAGACTACAAGGCATTAGCAAAGTAGAAAGCTTCAGTTTGCTAAATTAAATTAAATCAATCTCTATTAAGAGATGCTGGCCAAAAGTGACTGGAAAAAACAAACTTAATAAAATATACAATTCTTGATTAAACTGCCTTTGACATTCAGCTAGTTGTGTCCATGCTATAACAACTTTTTCCAGTGTCTGGGGTGCATGCCATGACTGGCAGAACTGATTTTGGCATGCAGCCTCATGTTCATGTGCTGTAGATACTCCTTCTGGTGTCTGACTGACCTACTGTGACTGGTGAAGCTCTCTCATTCCTTCAGCATTATAAACACAAGTCTCTTTCATTTTTTCTGTTGTTTCATTTGTTCTTCTTAGTCAGGGAATTGCTTTCAGTATCTGAGCTTTGGACGTCTGAGATGATCATCAGGGACACCCATCTACACTCTGTTTGATTGACTCTACATCAAAGTATATAAAAAGAATAACATTTATTATCAAGGCTCATGCATGGACAGGTAGATACCATCTGGTGTGCTCTGTTCTTGAGACCTTTTGCTAGCCTCCCATTTCATTATGCATGGCAAGCCTTTCAGACCATCCCAGGTAACATCTCACCCTTTCTTCCAATTAAATTCAATCTGCAAAAGATTTACAAATTGCTTCTGTGAAATGAGGAAATGAATGCCATCTTTTATTTTTGCTTTCACTTGTCTGCAGGTACAATAAAGTACTTCAGTATTACTGCTTAGAAGTCTTCCTCTTATAATCTTTATAAAACATATCGTCAGAATAAGTTTATTGGCTTGCTTGTGCAAGTGCTCTTTTATAGCTACATCTAATGATGGTAGCCCTTCAGATTGGGAAACAGGCGGTTCCCGGGTGGATTCGTGCTGCGAACGTTTCTCACCTAAGTGCACAGGTGAGAGATGGTCCGCTCCGTAATTGTTACTGGGAGCTATTGATTGCCACAGCTGCCACATCCATTATAAAGAGAAGCCCGAGACGGTTAAAGGGAAGGAAAAAAGAAAAGAGAAGGAAACGGAGGTTGCAGAAAGAAGCAGGAAGTGAGCGAGTGAGAGAAAGTTGGTGAGGGAGAACAAGCGAGTGAGAGCTGGCTCGCGGCAGCTGAGCAGGCAGCCTGGGTGTTAGGCCGACACCCGGGAGTTGTATTAGTGGTTGCTCCCGCTGACTGAGCATGTAGCGAGAGTGACCAATGAAGAAGAGCGACTGGTCATGTAAGGCCGGGATGGCAGCATCCTGGTCACCAAGGACTCCAAGTCTCAGGCCTCGAATGAGAGCGCGACCAAAGCCAGGATCGGAAGGCCTCCAGACCTGTGTTTGGAAAGTAAAGAAGGTCAGCTGCAGAGAGAACGTCTCACCTGTTGCAGGGCCCAAACGGGTGAAGCAGGTGAGACGCTAGTGTAAAAGAAGCACCTGGCTTGTCATTGTTTTAAAGGACTGTTTCCAGCAACGTTTTAACCTCATCGTTTTTTAAAGGATTGTTTTTCTATTGTTTTTTAAACCTCCACATTTCTTTTACGATTATTTATTTATTGGAACTTTGAATCATTGCACTGTTTGAACACTCTTTTGTTTGATTGCTTTTAAATAAAAGCACCGTTGCACATTTTTACCATCCCCTTGCTATTGTTGCCTCACTGTCTAGCTCATCGGTAACATTACCGACGGTGATAGGTTCAAGGGCTCCCGGACAGAAGATGGGAGCATGGAGCCGAACCCGCATCATCACAGTCCCAAATGGCCAGGTCTGGAGAATTAAGTGGGCTTTTTATGTTTTTCAAGACAACGTTCTACATTGCAGCCCTGGTAGCCAGTGCATCATGGGAGCATTGTCATAAAGCAGAAGGGGTTGGTTGATAGATTTCCTCTATGCTCTTCCCTGACTGACCACAACAAATCAGAAATATTGGATAATTATGTGGACCTTTTGGACTATACTCTCAACATCATAAAAAGTGTGCAGATAATCTTACAGGCACTGATTTTTTGTAGAGGTGCAGAATAATTATTCTTCCATTATTATCTGGACTCTGGGTCATAATGATATGCCAACATTTGCTCAACAGTTATGAAACTTCTTAAATTTCTCTTGATCAAATTCATTAGCTCAGGATTCTTCTTGGAATATTAAATGCATTGATGCTTCATTCTTGAAGTCAACATTTTAAGAGTCTAATATTTAATTGTTCATGAACAGAAGAGTGGATTTAACTGCCTTAAAATTTATCTTTATGGTGGTATCTTGTGCAATGTTTTAATTACCACTTGCATTTTTATTAGTGGTTAGAGAAAACACAAGCAGGCATGGTGAGAATGTACAAATTCCACATAGAATATGATGAGTCTGGATTTGAGTCATGGAAAATGAAGCTCTCTGGCAGCAAGTGAAACCAATATGATGATGCAGTGCCCTTAAACTAAAACAGACAGACAGACACACACAGAGCATGCAAACCACCACACATATACACAAAAAGACATAGCAGAGGACTGAACCCTACTCCGTAATTGTGTGAACAAGCAGCATTAACCAGAATGACAACATTTTGTGAAAAATCAAACAAATAAAACCCACTGGTTTCCATTTTTCTAGAAACTGTTGTTGAAGAGTCCTCTATTTCCAACAGCGGTTACAGTAAGAATCTGTTGTTATGCATTGCACTGTACGTGCAATAATTCAATCTGTAGATATTGTCAATTAAAGGTTTACTTGCACTTGGTATGCTTGAGCATTGTGTTCACTCACTAAATCACTGATAATGACCTCTTAATTCTACTAGAAGGCTCACTAATTACTTTCTACTGGTCCATTTGTAAGGGTCTTACAAGAACTGCTAAAGCTCCATGTGCCATTGATACCAAAGAGATTGGCTTCCTTATCAGTTTCTAGCTGTGCTCCTGTGCTCTTACTGAAGAACATTTTTTGACATAACAGATGGCAGCCACGTCATGTCTTCTTTTCAAAATGTTTAACATTTCTAACATGTCAGCCTTTTCCTTAAGTTGCAATAATTCATCTCAGTTTTCCACAAAGCTCATACCCTGCCACAGCTTGTCTCAGGCTTTAGTGCCCAAGCCACTTAGAATTAAAGAATGACGGACACTGAGAATGGGGCCGGTTGTCCATGTAAATTCTACACATATTTGCTTATGTTTATCTCCTGGTACTCCCAGTTTCCTTTCAGATCCCAAAGACATGCGTGTTTAGATAATAGGCATCTCTAAATCTGCCCTGTAATGGATTGGCACCATGTAAAGGGCATGTCCTGAGCTAGATGAATTTTTTATGACAACGGATAAGTGGAAAATGAGAATGATGATTAGCTAGAAATGGGTAAGACGTTTATTTTAGCAGGATGACTTACATTGTACACATTTAAACTGTAAGATACTAAAAAAGCAGGAAATGTTCTATCAGTAGTAAGACCTGCTTTTGACCCCATTGGTGACCATAGAATGTCTTTACAGAACTCCTTTTGCTTGCAGCACATTTTAATTTCAGGTGGTTATTCAAATGAAACACTTGTGCTCTTTTTATTTGTACTTTTTTCCTCATTTTTGAGATTCTTTACATAGGGAATTTGATTATAACTTGATTGAACGACCAAAATCTGAGAAATATACTTTCCCTGAAAAATTTTAAAAAAAGAACTATTTACAATGCCATGAACTCAGTCATGCTGGATCCCAGCACATTAACTGGTTCCAGATGTATCAAAAGGCTCTTTTACATAATTACACAAAATTGGATATCTTGACAAAAGCTTGTGGTTATCGAATGAAAATGGAATTATTGGGTGCTGTGGCTGATAATAGGCTCTTTTAGAGTAACATGTCCTGTGAAGACGCTTGCTTTGTCCTTCCTGTTTGAAAATCAGGCTTAATTGCTGAAGATAAATTGAGCTTTTTTGGTTCTGTGTTATGCCGCACTGAGGAGGCGGACAACAGAGTTGCTGAACCATATGATGCTCTCCATTTGGCCTGGCCAGAAGAATCATACTGCTGTGTTCAGAAACACTAAAAGTCTAATCATCTTGAGAATGTGAAAAAAAAAAATAAAATAAATGAAAGATTGTAGATTTACTTAGAAGGAAACAAAACACACTTTCAAGGTGACAGGCTCTTGTAAAACTCTGCATTCTTTAGCTTGGGCGGGATGGGCCACCATCGCTGTAAAACGTAGCACCCACCCACAATCACCAGACCAATTTAGAGTCGGCCTTCAATTTAAACTGCAAATTTATGAGATGTGAGAGGAACACCAGAGGACAAGGAGAAGAACCCACACAGCTGTGAGGCAGTCGAGCTAACTACTAACTAAGAGATGGTGTTGCATTCTGGTGACTAGAAATCAGAGTCATCAGTATGAGATTTCAGTAGTACGCAACTATAGCATACCTAAGCATTCGTTCATTCAGTAATATTATACAGTATCATTATTTGTGTTGCATTGTTATAATAATAATAATAATAGTGGAGTAGAATAATTTTTGACTTAAGACCTGTAAATAGTAGGTCTGTAAAATATTAAGCAGTTTTATT